>NC_142091.1:54336559-54643684 GCF_054644295.1 Miniopterus natalensis | reverse complement strand
ACTATACAATGCAACCTACTTGATTTTGAATGTTGGCAAATTCTAGTACTTACAATAACCATATATGGCATTATCTTACTTGATATAATTAATACCAAGAAAATGTAACACTCTTTTTCAAGAACGGACACTCTTCAAAGTGGCAGAATGAAAACTCAAGTCCTATTCCAGATTTTCAATTATAATATTAAATATACCCATACCAGTGATAAAATTTATAATGCAAAATTCACACTTTTATAATCCTTGGGTTATCTAAAGCTCTTCTTTAGAACTATTACATAACCACACTTCTGAAATTAGCCTGCTTGCACTGGCTTGAAAAGTAATGGCATCTCACACTAAGTGGGCTTTCACCACTGTGAGAACTCTGTGAGTTGAGGTCCTCACTCCTCATCTGCTGCTTTGTTGACACATCTCAATTGTCAACTTTAAACTTAAAAGCAAAAAAATAATAATTAGAGTTATATGTATATGTTTTGATGGAGATTTCGCTTTTGGTAACAGCTGAAATATAGGCAATATATGAAATAACTTTAATACAAAAGTATATACCAAGACATTGTAATTTAATATTTGACATTTAAGAGGCCCCTGAATGTGTATAGCTATCATATTTTATTTTAAAGCTCTGCTCACAGAAGCCCACATCAAAAGGAATATATTAATGTGGCACCTTTAATGTATAGAAAGCATAAAAGTTTCTTTTTTCTTTCTTCCCTTCACCCTCTCCTTACCACCACCACTCCCGCCCCCCAGGTATGCATCAAAACACGTGAAAAGAATTAATTGCATTTGTTCAAAATGTTTAAAACTTTGAATTCAGGAAGCTAAGGCCTGAAAGATGACGGTTTTTCAGATTGACTTGGCTGCATCCTTTGAAGGGGTAGAACAAAGTAAAGGTAAAAATTCCACCATTGAATTAATGAAAGGAAAAAAAAGTCCAGAGGTTTCTGAAGCACAGAAATGACAATGGGAGAAATTAAAAGTGGAAAAAATATATCACTTCAAGGACAAAATATTAAAGAGAGGAATTTCTTTATGAAGTCAAGAGTTTTACTGGAGTTAGTCTGTTGTCTTAAAAATATTACGGTTTAACATACAGATAAGATCTTATGGCTTATCATACAGATAAGATCTTTTTGGAATTATTTTATGTCCCTAGAAGGAAAAATTATGCCTGTTTTAGTACCTTGGCCACATTATAAAGTCTACTTATTTAAATCATTTTGGATGGAAGAAAGACAAATCCTTAACAACACTAACTGGGTCATTAGCATGCTTTCATATACTAAGGCATTAATCATGATTTAGAAGATGCAGCATATTGTTTGTAATCATGAAACTGTGTTCCAGTTTCAGCTCTATTGCTTATTGTCTTAAAGATCTTAAAGGTAACATGTCATTTTTGTCATAAGGAAACTTGTATATGTATGCATAGATATGTATGTATACATATGTATCATATGTGTACATGTATATATTTTTACATATTTACATATACATATGTGTATATATTTTACATATGCATTATGTATATAATAAAATACATTATTTTATATATACACATATAAAAGAAGAACACATATTTCCTTGAGCAAGCAGCTAGTTTATTTATCTATAAAATGGGGATAGGAAAATCTTACCCTACAATAGTGTTGTTATGGATGGAACAGGACTAGCAGACTTTTGACCACATCACAAGTTATCATTTCAGCATCTCATTCCTATCACAGCATCTGACCTGAACCTACTTCTCCAAATTCCAAGGATATTTTTCCCTCCTTGCCCATACCTTATTGGCCACTTTGAACAGAAGTTCTCTCAAGTATGTTTAAAGCATATTAATAGATTAAATAGTATTAGCCCAAACAAAGTAGAGAGAGAAATAATGAGATGACATGTGTGTGCATTCACTATCTTATTAGATTTTTGTTCCCCAAAATCACTCACTGCTAATTACTGTTCACATTCATATGTAGAAAATAGCTATTTTATAGATAAAGAAACAAAAAACTTAGATGGATTAAAGTAAATTGCCCAAGTTCTGTAACAAGCAAGTGACAGAGCAGTTCTGACACACGAGTTCCTGAGGCCAAATCTTCTGTCATCCACTGTAACTCCACTGATGCTCAGCATGATATTTCTCCCTTTTCTGGCAGATTTCCTCATTAGCACTAAGTGTCAGTACTGGTCTCTAAGGCTTCTCATCATTTGCACTTAATACATCAGGGAATTCACCTTATGGGCAAATAATTCTCAGTGTGTGATTCTGTTGGCAACATGAGACTCAGTGGCTGGCCCTACTTCGAGACCTGAACATACCTTACCCCCTGGAAACTGCAATGGACCAGTTGATTGGAATGAGGTGCTGGACTATAATGAGTGTCGCTATGTAAAAACGCCTTCCCTGGGAATAGAAAGATTATTGATAAAGAAGAGCTCAGTGACTTTACCCTGTCCTATCAAATACGCAGAGAGCTGATTACAATTGACCTAGAATGAATGAAAGTAATTAAAGTGGCCACTGATAAGTATCAAGATATTTTCTCCTTTAGAATCTGAATATGCCAGCTTAACAGGGAGGGCAACATTTTGCCTCTATCACTGAAAAAAACAGGTTCGCTGTTGTTACCACAGCGTGAATATGTTCCCTCCATGAGCTTCACTACTGACTATTCAGATCTTGTCCATCCTCAGGAACCAACCGTGCTCATTCCCACTTGACTTTATAGACTTCAGCAAACACAAGCCATACAGACTGTGAGACCTAAAAGGTTAAACCATATTACACTGCTGATGGTCAATTTTACTTACATCGAACCCAACAATATACTTTCTCTGAACTCAAACTTTATTTTCCTTTCTGAACTTTTGGGATTCAAGAGATCTGGTAAGTCTTGGGAAAGTTATTAAATAACCATCCCCTAATCTCTATATCTCTAAACTCTGAAGTAGAGCATATACATAAATTATCTACATGTGTATGTCTACACACACACACACACACATACAGTCTTTAAAATGTTATAAATTAATGAGAAGGGGAGGAATATATATGTACCGAACCCTGTCTTAGAAGCTCTATTCATATTTTTTAATTTCATCCTCATGGCCTTGAGAATTAGGCATCATTGTATCAATTATACAGAAAAAATTCTATTCAGAAAGCATGCAAGTAATCAACAGTTTAATCAGGTCTCAGCTCCTGTCCATCTGTCACCAAAAATCCCTCCTATGTCTATTACACACCTATGTCCATTATACTACTTATTCAATACTTCTTAAACTTATTTTCACACATAAACTTCATGTAAGTTAATTCAGGACATATATTTATCAATACCTATTTGCATCCTGAGGGTAAAGTGTTTATGTAATTATTAGGATAAAACAATACTATCCCCCAGGTTTAACGTCAAGACAAAACCTGTGATATTAGCTGTGCTATACAGCCTGTGAAACATAACTTAGTGTTCTGTTTATTTTATGAGAATGTGAGCCCTACAATATATGCACAAATAATGTCACCTTGTGGGGAGATCCCCTATGATTGTTTCGCACTGTAACATTCCAATCATAACCCCTCCTCCTGCGGTGTATGGCTGTTCCTGCGGGTATGTTGAGGGGATGTTTACAATACAGAGGAATACGCATCTGACTTTCAACGTATAGGGTCTCTCTGGCTGGCAGCTGCTTAATGAAAAATTATAGATTCCTTGACACCATATTTAATCATTTCCACCTCTTAGAATTGTTGCTCTCCTTCTCAAATCCAACTAGGAAAAAATGTAGAAGCAAGGAAGTCCAACCTGCAAGGAACCTGAGAACTCAGTCGCTTATCCTGTGAAGGTTCAGGAAGCTGCAGCTCAGCGACTGGAGGGAACTCGTACAGACCCCAGTGCCTGCATCTTGGGGCTTTCTGATTATGCTAACATTAATAATCAGTGTCATTATAGCAGTGTATGAAGGTATTTGGGAATTTTAAAGGGCTTTTGGTGCTCCTTTTGGTATGTATCACAGAATATTAACCCTTCAAAATCAGCTGATCTCTTTAGATTTTGACTGTTAATATAGGAAGATTTGCCTAAGTACAACCTTTGCGTTTTTCTGGAAATCACACAAAGCCGCTTGGAAATAGATAAGATATTGACCAACATGAAATGTCACTTAGAAACATTAAAAGGAACAACAATGCACATCAAAAATAACTTCAACTTTTTATTTACGTCCGTTCTTAGTTCAAAATTACCATTGCTGATTGTCCAAATGAAATGCTGCCCAAGAAACTGCCCAGCGGACATGGGTCATCATTAATCACTGATTCCAACTTCTTGCTTGCAGCAATTAAATAAGGTGAGCACCATAAAAAACGCAACAAACATGATTTCTAGTCCTACTTTATTCCACCTTTTTAAATCGAATACCTATTGTGCCTCAGCACTTAAGCCAGTGTCATTTATTTTATTATTATCTTTTTAATTTATTTTTATTGTTGAAAGTATTCCAAATGTCCCCTTTTATCCCCTCATTGATCCCCTCCACCCGCCATCCGCCCCCGTCCCCAGGCCTCTGTACACCACTGTCTGTGTCCCTGGGTCATGCCTATATGCATATAAGTTCTTTGATTAATCTCTCTCCCCTCCCCTTTCCCCACACCTGCCTTCCCTCTGCAATTTGTCAGACTGTTGCAGGTTCTCTGTCTCTGGATCTATTTTGTTCATCAGTTTATTTTGTTCATTAGATTCCATATATGAGTGAGATCATGTGATACTTGTCTTTCTCTGACTGTTAAGCCCGTGTCATATAATATGCTAATATATTTATAAACAGGCTTTTTGAAGTAATTTGTGATATCTATAACCTCAAAAGACTTTGCCAGCTAATTTCGGGAGAAGCCTCATAATTTACACATTCTCCCTCTTCCCAAAAGATTTTCGGTATTTTTGCAAAGCCAAGCATCATTTTCTTTTTTCTGTTTCCATGGCAGAAAAGTGTGAATAGTGTTTGAACCCACTTTGAAGTCCTTAAAAGGGCACCCACTGTCCCCAATTCCTAACACAGTTCTTAGCATATAACTAGAACTCAATGGCGATTTATTGACTCAATCAATAAATCAACTGATCATTCAATTAATAAATGAGAATGATAAAAGTTATGTTTCATTTATAATTTAATCCTTGTTGCTAAAAGCACTTTTAGTATAACTTAATTCAATTTACTGTAATGTACATAATGTGATGATCGTCAAAGATATGCTGTGAAACTATTTTAAAACCAAAGCAAAGTTCAAGAAATGGAAGCTACTAGGCAGATAAGCACATTTCTCTTATGGTCATGCTAAAATACACTTAATTTTACTTTGGCACCTATATAAAATACTTAATTGTCAGCAAGCACTTTTCTCTCTGCTTAACCATTCAATGTTATGAATAAAATATGAAATAACTCCTGTGTTATCCACATTATTGGCAAATTTAACAGCAATAAATGTTGAAGAAGTGGTTGCCAACCAAATCTATCTAAAACATGAAACCTTCCATTAACTGTCAAGCAATGACAGCTATCTCCCATGTAAAAATTTGGGACAAGATTACAATAATGAGTGTCTTAAGCTGTATCAGAATGTAGTATTATAACTGTGCTCTTTACAAAGAGCTGGGGAGAATGAGACGTAAGAAAGACAGGGTGAAGAGATATTTCAAAAGCACTTACAGGAAAAAGTCCTAAAATTTGAAGCTGTGTTAATTCCCTCTGTGATCTTGGGTGAGTCGTTTAACTTATTTGATTTTCATTAGCCTTATAACATAAAGTACAGGTACTGGATAGATAATTCTTAATGTCCTTTGAAGTTCTAAGAGTCTCTGATTCTCTGATCCATTTTCAGAATTATAACTAAGTAACAGCAGGGACAAGCTCCTACTTTTAAGGTTAAACTAGGCAAATTTAATTTAAATTTAACACATTAAAAAAGTTATGAAATACCCAGAGGGTTTTATTTTAAATAAAGATCACCAGTAATTTCTATATCCAAGAGCCATAAAAAGGCCTTGCTGTAATGGTGTCATTTCCTTTATAAAGAAATCTTAAGCGCACAGAAGCTAAATGTCTTTCCCATGTTTATCCAGCAGTAAATAGGGAATCCTGAAGCCAAACTCTGGACTTTCCTATTCAAAGTGGCTTGCACACTATGGAGCAAGACTTGTACAGGGTCAGACAAAACGTAAGGTACAATATGATCTCCATGTCCTTGGCCTGGACAAGATAAATGCAATTATGAAGTATTACACATCTGTTGAGAGCTTTATTGCTTTATGCCCTCTACTAAAGCATTCTTAGATCATAGAGCAGCTGAGTTGGGAAAATAAAAATCAAACCCAGGCAGTCACACTGTAGGGCAAAAGTCTTAATGTTATGCTGTACTGTACCCTTGGTCCTAAAGATAAAGAAGAAAAAGTGAGCTTTCAGCTTTGTTAGTAATTTCAGGGAATTATTTCAATATATACAATGTAATCCATTGATAAACATCATGTTCTTCAAAAAGACATTTCTAACATGCCTCACATAATTAATTGCCTTTCTTTCTTTTTTTTAAAATATATCTTTATTGATTTCAGAGAGAGGAAATGAGAGGGAGGGAGAGAGAGAGAGAAACATCAATGATGAGAGAGTCATTGATCGAGCCCACAACCCGGGCATGCGCCCTGACCGGGAATCGAACCCCAATCGCCTGGACCCTAGGTCGATGCTCAACCGCTGAGCCACGCCTGGCCGGGCACAATTGCCTTTCTTTTTAAAAAATATGTTTTTATTGATTTCAGAGAGAGGAAGGGAGAGGGAAAGAGGGAGATAGAAACATCAATGATGAGAGAGTCATTGATCAGCTGCCTCTTGCACGCCCCCGACTGGGGATCAAGCCCGCAACCCAGCAAGTGCCCGACCGGGAATCAAACCAGGACCTCCTGGTTCATGCATCAACACTCAACCACTGAGCCATGCCAGTCAGGTAACAACTGCCTTTCTTATCTCTTGAATTGATTATATTAATATGATCAGCATTCACTTTGCTAATTGCAAGATACAAAAGGTACTAGTTTAGCATATGAGGATTTTAAGGTCTCATGGCTTTTCTACTTTATTTCTTTCTCTTACGGAAAAATACTGATTACACCTGTTGCAGATGTCACAAGTCCACTGCTGAACAATGTTGTGACATCTGAAATAATGCATTATAAATTGTTTTCTTATACTAGAGAATTAAGAGTAGGCACATGTAATTAATTGTGAAAGATTTGAATCAAAAGATTTATTTTGGTATTTTTAATTCATTAAATACACATTCTCTGAAACAGTAATTCTTATTCTTTTGCAATTTCTGATTTTTTACTCATGAACTTTCTTAGAGCAGGGTTTTCTTTATGTTTCTCACACATAAAACAATGTTACAATATTAAAGATAGTTTTTGAAATCCGGGCATACCCTCACCTAAGAATGCCCGCCATCCTGTCACACTTCCTGTGACCCCGCACACACTCCTCTACTTTAGACCCCTGCTCTGGCAGCGAGCGGCTCGCAGCCTCGCTGCTCCCCTGGCCCTTCCCCCTTCTCTTCCTGCTGCTGCCCTGCTTCCTCTCAACTCTGCCCCCCACACCTGCGCATCACGAGACACTGTTTTTAAGAACCTTCCAGTATTTGAGCTCCTCACTAATATTAAAAAGAGCATATGTTGCCACAATTTCATTCTGGTTTTGGATGAACTTGTTCCCTTATTCATTAAAGGGGAAATTTTAAAAGTATAAATAAAACGCTAGAACAATAAAAGTCAAATATTCAAACCCCATTTTCTTTGTGATTATTTTTTTATCAAGGAAGTTAGCAGCATTCCTGCTGAGGCTTATAATTTCTAAACAGACCCAAGTGCACCTCAACAGGCTGGAAAAACAAAACAAACAGATAAAAACCTGCAAAGACAACTCCTTTGTTCGCCTTTGCAGAAACTCCTTCCCTGTTGCCGTGCAGAAAACAGGCTCCTTCATTTTCCATGTACCGTTCGGTGCAAACAACAAATACTCTCGGAATGGTGGCTTCTGAGTGCTGGAATGAACACCTGTGCAACAGGCTGAGGATCCTAGGTGCCAGTCTCATGGCTCAGATGTGTGAGAAAAACCCCCATGGGATCAGGTCACATACTCCTTTGGGCAAGAAGGAAAGAACAGGAAGGCGACCTGTGGGGTGCAGGTGGCATTATGAGAAATCCTGCCAGAGTGAAGGGGGTGAGTGAGCCAAGAAGAAAAGGCCTGAGCAGAGGCCTGGAAACAACAGCTCCTCCGTGTGGGGAAACACTTCTGGAGGTGGCAGCGCTGAAAATGGACACACAGAAAACGAGTAAACCCACTGCTTCCCCTGAGAAAATTAGGTCTGTTCACACTGCACTGTGAGCCCTGGCTTTTCAGAACGAGCTGCGACTGGTCCCGTGGAGAGGCTGATGTGCAGTTGTTGATAGGAGTTCGAGCACAGCTCTGTGTTTCAGCTTCAGTTAATCTTTTATATTCGCTAATCTCAGTTACTCTATTTGTGAAATAGGAATTATTCTACCTAATTTTTGGGATCAGTATGAGCATTAAATTAAACAAAATTATATATGGGTACTGCATAACACTATATGAGCACTTGAGAAATAACCATTAATGACTTTTTTTAAATCACAAACAAGGATGTTACCTGGATAAGGTGCCTATATAATAACTGCCAAAGTTGTGGCCACAAAAAGTGCAAAAAATAAAGAATTAACATTAAGTGTTTTACTAAGTCATGTACCATAGGATAGAGCGTATATACTTACAGGGTCAAACGCTGGCTAATAGTAAAAATTAACAACAATTGCTACCATTTTGAAGCACAAACCATATGGTGGGCATTGCCCTGTTATTTCCCAATGATTAAATACCACGTTTTTCCTGTTTTTGTGAGAGTTGCCAAAGGTTCAGATGAGGGGTTTGGATTCAAATGGCTTCACACAAAAATGGAGATAGAGTTTCCTAATGGCCTTCAGACTGGTGTGAAAATATAGAGTGCCTTTTGGCCAGACAGACAGTTGTCACCTGTCTTCACATAATTGAGAGTAAAGAACAATGAATGTCATGAGTTTCGTGTATAAAGCTTCCCTAAGCTGGTTCTGTAATAGAAAACAAACTCTGTGCCAGATCTGTTCCTGCTCGGAGTTGGAGTGGAGAAGGGACTGCGAAAAGTGAGCTGGGAGTCAGAGTGTGGGAGGGATTCCCTCCTAGAGCTGTGGGCATGGCTACGTACATGACACCTGACCCTGGGAAGATGCAATTAAGAGCATATTATTAGTCCCGTACACTCGCAGCCGAAGGGGTAAGGACACTGCACGCCATGCAGTCCCATACACTCACAGACAAAGGGGTAAGGACCTGCACGCCATGCAGGGCCACACAGAGGCTGCACTTAGGAACAGAATGATGAGCAGGGTCTGCGGAGGCAGGTTTTTTGCTGTTAAGAGGTTGTTGCTGTTATTGGTGGGGTGTTCTCTGTGTCACCACCTATTGCTGGTGGAAATGGGCTTCTTGGGGTGCCACAGGAACAAGAATTTCCTGACACTCCCACGGGAGGATGAGGGAACATGAAGGGAGTTTCCCTCCAAGGTCCCATCGCCCTCCATCCCAACATGGAAAAGGTCTCCTTTTGTCTTCAGCAGAGCTAGAATCAAAGACACTGCCCAGAGTTTCTGCTCCATATTAAGGTCAAGTCCAGTCCAGCAGCTGGCTAAGGTAGCTTGTGTTCTGAGTTGCAGTCCATTGAGTGTGGGGTCCCCATGGCCGTGGGCCATGCTTGCTCTAGGGCGAGTGCAGGTCACAAAACAAGTGAGTGCAAGGAAGCAGGAGGGAAGCAAGAGGAACAAAAGAGCAAGAGTTCTTTTTCTCTGGGGATTTTAACTGGGAGCATAACCAATTAAGCCTTCAGGATTTTGGGTGCTTGCAATGGTTCTACACCTGTAGCCAATTATCTTTGTTTCCAGGTTAGACTGATAGGCAAGCACCTTCCCTAAGTCACCCCAACTTCACTATACATGTATCCATCTCCCCCTTTGTTGGACCCCTACCCCCAGTGATTTGCAGGGAATGGACCAGTGATGGTTCCTAAGGGAGTGTAAAGTTGCATCTTCCTAGTGAAGCTGCCCAGATAATCATACTTATAATGCCTGGCCTTCCTTTTGCTTTCCCCATATTATTAATATTAATAAGCTAGCTGGTTACAATGGTAACAATGTGACCCCTGGTTTCCATGGGAGCATGTGATTGGCTTGTTTGAATAATTCTGCAGGCTCGCAGGGACTGTAACCCACTTCTCAGGGATAAACAGGAAAAACTGTGCATTGTCCTCTTGATGAGAAGGGTTGTTTGGCTAGCAGATTTAACCTGTGGAAGCAGGCTGGGGAGGGAAATTTGTGGTTACGCCGTTTAAGGTTCTCTTGTTTTTACCAGGTATCATAATATTTGATCTTAATTTTAGACCTTACACTATTGAGTTTAGGGACTTGGAGCTCAGAGACATTGAGTGTTAATCTAAGATCACACAATGAGTGAGAATGGCAAAGCTTGATATGCGGCCCCTGACTCCCTGTCCTACTTCTGTATGAGTTCATCATTTATATACCACTTGCTTTACAAATTGCTTTCTAAAAGGATTTGTAGTGACATACTATAAAATATGCATGAACAATAAGATTACCAAAACAAAAATAGAGTGCTGACATTTGAGAAATTGCATGGTATAAAATATTTTTCCCATACATACCATGAAACTAATGCAGCAAAGCTCTAGAGATTCTCACTTGCAAAGACATTTTTCTAAGGCCCCAGAAAGTGCTCTAAAGAAAATGTGTCTGTATAGTCATATATTTTTGACAAATATGCAAAAAAGTAATATTTTAACCACAATCAGATTATGACTACTTTCTGTTTCCATTCCAACTTTTCTTGTGCCACATCACTTGTCATTATGAGAAATTTTGAGATTCATCTGAGGGAAGGCTGATCTAGAAATACATTTAGTTTGGGTTTAGTGAGATTCTGTACCTTGCAGTCGTATCCATGTGTAATGACATTAGCTGTCACAGTACAAAACTGGCTCCTTGGACTTCTACCACTCACAGTGCCAAAATACCTGGCAAAATGACTTCAAGGTGAAGGGTCAAAAATTGTTTTGCAACAAGAATATGTCCTACAGTGTGTGGCATGTGGGTGACAGAGTAGAGACGGAGTTTGGAATATATAGAGCAAAAACTTTTAAATTTTTTTCCATACTTCACGTCTCACATTTTTGCATTCATTTTTGGTGGTCCCTCTTCCTGGAATTCCAAGCTGTCTTTCCATAACTCTTTTCCTAGCACTGATTTGTTTAGGTTGAATTCCATTCCATCCTTTAAATACTTCTTCAAAACTACCTCTTCCCTTAAATTGTTCTTAACTGGACCCTTTACCTGCATATTACCACATTCTCCTCTATAATACATTGGTATCATTTCCTTTTCATAAATTAAAAATTATTAGTACTAATATATATATATATATATATATAATTAAATATATCATTTTTAAAATATAATTTTTAAAAATTGGTAAATTTATCTGTTAGAATAGATTAACATATATTCCAGAAATAAGATAAATTTCAGCATTTTAAAAATAGTGGGTTTCCATCCCTGCCAACAGCTTGATTTTAGCTCTGTGAGTTCCATGTGAGATTGCTAACCTTTAAAATTGTTAGAAAATACATTTATGTGCTTTAAGCCACTAAGTTTATGATAATTTATTATAGCAAAAGCAGAAAATGAATACAAATTTTGTTACTTGGAAGTGGAGCATGTCTGTAACAAATACTTTAAAATGTAGACGTGGTTTTGGAGTTGGGCAAAGGAAAACAGGCTGGAAGAATTTTGAGGAACATGATAGAAGAATCCTAGATGACCTTGGAAAATCAGTGAAAATACAGGGAGAAGCAAAAGTAGGTTTACAGTTGTTCAGATGGAAAATAATAATTAATAATAACACAAGAATAAACTACGTTTTGCGTACTCACAACTATAAACCTCCCTTTGCCCCATCCTGTATAAATATGAATGACTCTCTTAGGGAGACCTCAGGAGGAAACACAGAGCCTGGTTAGAAAACATTTATCGTTTTAGATCATGTCTAATTTGTTGTGAAGAGACTGTCCGTAAGAATATGGACACTAAAGGTGTTGCTGTTAATTCCACAGATGGAAAGAAGACATGCTACTGAAAACTGAAGGAAACGGATACTTGTGCAAGTGGTAGGAAGCTCCTCTGAATTGGTTTGTGTACTTAGTGGAAAGCAGACTTGTAAATAAAGAACTTGGACATTTAGCTGAGGAGATTTCCAAACAAATATTTAAATAGGTCCTGGTTTCTTCTTTCTGCTTATCGAAAAAGGCAAGAGAAAGTGGTAGACTGAAGAAAGAACTGCCAAGCAAACGAATGCATGCCACCACACACACACGCACACACACACACGAATGTGAAGATTTGGAAATTCTCAGCCTACTCAGATTGTAAAAAATGCTAAAATCAAGAGATCAGCTGTTCAGAAAGCATGCTTTAAAGGGGAGGGGGGGGGGAATCTGCCAGCATGACCAGGCAATCTTGTGCCGATACCCCAGAAAGGTGACATGGTCAGAATATCCAGTCATGTAAAGGGCCTTAGCCTGTGACTCATAGAGCTCCTCAGCTATCTCCATAAAAGCCCAAACTAGAGATGCGATTACCTAGAAAAGATCTGAGAGAGCCCTCTTATCTAATATATAGGAGAATGTTATATCAGCAGAAACATGGCCAGCTGGACTGAAGAGAGCAAATGAAAGAAGGTTGCAGGTCTCCCAGAATTCAACAAGCCAAAAACATGCTGAGAGAACAACTCAATTGCAACTCCGTGCTACCATTTATGACAAGGGAAAATGACTCAGAGGGTGGAGCCGCAATCCCAGAAGGTGGAGTAAAGACCACACAGCATTATTCCCAGGGTTCGAAAGCCAAGGGTTTTCTGTTGTAGTTATTAGATTATTCAAGTAGTCAACTAAAATCACAATAGTCTTCAAAAGTGAAAAGAGAAGCAGAAGAAGAAAAGCAAAGGAAAAAATGTGACAATGAAAGAATGGTCAGAGATGCTTTCCATTAGAAACTGGAAGGGGCCCATTAGCTGATAAAAGTTGAACCTACAGAAACTGGAAAAGACAAGACCCATTCTAGAGTCTCTAGAAAAAAATGTAGCTCTTGTGGGCACCTTAATTTTAGCCCTATAAGTCTCCTATCAGACTTTTGGTCTCAAGAAACAAAAGATAATAAATTTGTATTATTTTAGCCTCTAAATTGTGATAACTTTTACAACAGCAATAGAAAACTATTAGGAGCATAGACAGTGACTAACACACACAAAAAAGAGATCAAAAGAAAGAACTAATTTTAAATCTAAGGTTTTCCACTACAATCAAATTCTCTCTATTATGTCACTGTAAATTCTTTATTTGTATGTTCTTACTGGTGTCAAGGAGATACTGAATTGAATTGAATCTTTCTTTAGTGGCATGATAGTATGAGGTATCCATTATTGCAGTTATTTTTAAGGAAAACTAATGAACCCTAAGGTTTCTGAGGAACATCCTTTGAGGTCTATCAGTTTTGGTGTTTGAGCTGCCCTACGTTTATGCATCATTGGTTTGCACTTCCAGGTAAGGTTTGTTTTAAAATATAAATCACATACATAAAGATAAACGTTGGAAAAATGTTGAATTATTGACCTAAGCTACAGTTCTATGTCCCTTTTTTACACTGTAATGAGTTGTCTGCTGCCACTTATGTTATTTACTGTCGGATGTCTGCCTCCAGCAGATCTCGTCTAGTTAGCCTCTGTCTTTAATTTTTGAACTACTATAAACCAGGGAACTATGTAACCATACAAACTACGTAAGAGTCAAAGTTCTGAATGACAGCCTACAAATAGAAGCCAGGCATTTAGAAGATTTTAAATATACTCAGAGATTTTTTCATATACATGCCAAGTGAATTCAATGACCTTTTTTTTTTTTTTTAACAGATTCTTATACAGGTTCATATATATATATATATATATATATCTTTATTGATTTCAGAGAGAGGAAAGGAGAGGGAAAGAGAGAAACATCAATGATGAGAGTCATTGATCGGCTGCCTCCTGCACGCCCCCCTACTGGGGGTCTAGCCCACAACCTGGGCATGTGCCCCGACCAAGAATCGAGCCCGATCGCCTGGATCCTAGGTTGACGCTCTCAACCGCTGAGCCATGCTGGGTCCGTCCAATGATTATTCTTTTGTGTCTTTCATGTGCCTGTCCTGTCAAAGCAGGAAAGGTGTCAGTCTTATTTGGTTTTACAGACCCTGTGGCTGGCACAGGAAGAATAAATAAGCATTTCTGTTGGGATAGATTCTTCAGAGGGCTGATACTGCTAAAGCAACAATCGTTAAAAATATATTCTTACTGTACTTACATGAGTTCCTCTATGTATCAGTATATGTGAACTTACTCTCCATATGTGTAATGTGACTTTCACAAGCTAAGTTCTTATTCAAATTATTGTGTTGTTGCTCACATTTTTAGAATGTTTCCTTTGTGTTTGTTTTTAGAGTTGAAGACATGCTTAAGTCTTACCTCAGCTGTGGCATACCTTTGTCGTTAGAGTGTAAATGTGATATTAGGACTGCACCCTTAGGATGAGTAATATATTAAAAATGATTGTAAAATACAGTGAGGAAAAATATGGTTTTGGTTTTCTATAACTTTGCTTGAACCAACCCCAGAGAGTCCTGTAATAAGAACTGAGTGTATGATCTTTCAAAGTGGACCACTTGGATGTAGGCACCACTCATGTGGCTGTTGTTAATTATACAATCTTGATTGAAAATTCAATTAGGAAGTTTGCAGACATGATCTGAATGTATGTGATCTCCACAGACTTAGAGTCCTTAATCGCCAGTGTTGAATATTTTAGATCCCCTTCCTTTCAAATGCAGGAAAGTTCTTTTTCAACAGCATACTGAGCACAGAGCCAAGAAGGATTTGAAATTTCCTTTATTTTGACAAAGTGATGTATTTTGGAGAAGGCTGAATTACTTGCACCTATTAAGCAGATATTACCAATTCAGTAGCTGCAAGATAACGCATAACGTGTGCTAAGTTATGCAAGTTGGCATTTCATTCCGCTCTCTGTAAACACAGTCAGAGGATCATTTTATGTGGAACTTTCTCGAGGTGCTCTAGGCAGCCTTTGAACAGAACGCTAGGTCAAGTGCTCTCTAGGCCGAGCCTGTTATTCTCGAGGCCAAGGATTTGTTTTCCATGGTTTACTAAATAGGTATAGACGTGATAGCAATGTAGGATGAGTTCTAAAACATAGGGAGAAAATGAATATCATGTGAAGAAGAATAGAAATGTGTGCTGGTAATATAAGTCTCTCCTGTCCAATGGAATTTTAAACACGAAGTGAAGTCACTGTCTCTAAAGTCCCACAGTTAATATGTAACTCAGCTGAAATAATTATAGAGTGCCTACTCTGTGCCAGATACTGTGGTATCCTAATCACATTCCCTGAAGAGAGACTTCAGATAGGCATCACTGAGTAGAGAGAGAGAGAGAGACAGAGACTATTGCACAGCTGTCCACCATGATTTCATCTAGAGTTCTTTAATTCATAACTAACACACATAAAAGAGTATCTACTGCCTGATTTCATAAGATGTTCTAAAATGGTGAAACCTAAGCTACATCGATGGACATCAGGACAGATTTACCTGAGAGATTATGGGGACTTACTGGGAAGGAGCTCATGACAACATTCTACAACTAAAGGTTCCTTAACTGTAGAAATATGAGTTTCATAGGTATATACATTTGTCAAAACTCATCGAACTGTAAACTTAAAATTTGAGCATTTCTTTGTAGGTAAATTATAGATCAAAAAAGTATTTTGTTTCAAGAAAGAGATATAAAACCAAAATAAAATACATCTGAAGGAGATAGAAAGTCATTTTGACTAGAGAATTCCAGAAAGGTTTTATAATAGAGGTAAAATTTTAGTTGTTCACTCAAGGGAAAGATTTAGGCAGATGACAGAGGAAATAGTACAAAAAAATATATGACTTGTAGAAAGTATAGGGAAACCTCAGGGAATAGGGAATCTGTTTTTGTTAGACAGTAGGGGAAATATTTGAGCCCAGAAATGACTTGGAAAGATTTCATTGAACTCTAAGTTAAGCAGTGTGGAGGAATGTGGGACATTTACACTCAGCAAGGCTTTACCTGACAATCGCTTGCCATGCATTAGAATATCTAGCATGGCAAATTAATGATTAATGAGATTAATGAGAAATATTAGGACTTTAAAAATGTAGCAAAGAATCTACAAATGCATATGTGTTTGTGTGTGTGTGAGTGTGTGAGTATGCAGTGACTAGAGTGATAGCAAATATTTGTATGTAGGTACTCTGTGCTAAGTCCTGTTCAAAGCACTCTTTATTTATCTAATGGCTTAAGCAAAACAATCACCCTAGGATTAAGGTACTATTATAATCTCCATTTGAAAGGGGAGAAAACCAAAATCCAGAGAGGTTAAGCAACTTGTTCGAAGTCACACGTCTAGTAAGTAGTCAACCAGGTTTTCATAGGTTTTCATTCCAGACAGTTGAGTATCAATGGTCATGGTCTAAAACAAGACATTATGCTATTGTTCCAAGACGAGACATAGGCCAATCCTTTGGAGGGGAGTGAAAAATAAGAGGGAAAATTTTATGTGGAGGCTCTGATGAAATAAGCACATATGAATGAGGACACTCGGGTTCCCCCCAGAAGTATTCTATCTGAACCCTTGGGCGCTGGCACAGACTGCAGATAGGTCGCCTATCACTTCTTCAGCCTGAAAAGTGGTCTGAAGGGGCAAGAAGGAAACAATTCACTACTAAGATGTGGCTCCTCTGAGTGTTTAGAAAAAGGGTAGAAACTCGTGTGCTGAAGATATTTTTAGCCTGTGGCAATTTGCTCACCAATTCCAGGCCTAAGAGAAGTGAGTGAAAATGAATGAATGCTGGGTGAAGAACACACAGGGGTGTCCTTCCAAAGAGCTCGAACTCATATTAGGTTAGCGTTGTGTCTTGTGCAGCTTTAGAAAGGGTAGATGGAAAGCTATGGAGTGTGATTTCAGCTGGGGAAGCTTTATAAGTTCCCCTTCAGTCTAACTTAAGGTTGCTGATTTGAAATAGCAAGTAAGAAACTCTAACCTCTTTTATGTAAATCTTTCGGAGTTCTGATAATGGCACTGCTTATTGAAAATGTCAGGCAAGCACGTTATACACATGTTTAGGTTTTATGTTTAGTGAAGTAGAAAGTCATGTAGCATTCTCAAAAGCATTACATTATCATAGAAATAGACATATGCAATTATGTGTGGATTCTAATATGTCCATAAGCGTTCGTCTAAAAATCCACAGCTACACAGAAGGCAGCAAACTTTATGATGACATCCGAAATCTCTTCTTGAAATAGGAGCCATAATTATCATAAAGAGGGAAAACACTAATAAATTTGGAGAAACAATAGAAGATATTAAAAAGCTAGAAAATATATCCATTTTTATTTGCTTCTAAGCAAAGCACACCAATTACAATGGAAATGGAATGGAATTCTGTGACTTCGTGATTTAGGAAAATAAACCACAAGATGAAATGACTTGGGAGATATGTCTGATAGATGCTTAGCAAGAGACTTCCTTTAAAAACCTCCAATATATTCGCTTTAGAGAATCCTGAGCTACTGAACTTTCTAACTCGAACAGCTTTACTGCATCCAGGACACTCCCAAAGGTTGGTTGTCTGTATCACTCATGATATATACCTAGCCATGAAAATGTCTGTCTCCTTTTACAGGTTCATGACGTTAAACTGTTTTCAGATTCCTCTGCATATCAAATCATATTTTCAAAATACAAAGTGTAATTGAAATTGGGTTCAAAATTAACCTTTAGCGGTACCCAGATAAGAAGGAGCAAAGGCAAGTAGATTATGCTACTTATTAGCTCTGTCCCTTAAGCAAATCAAGAGGCCCTACTGACTATGTTTCATCACCAAATGCAGCATGTACACACTGCAGGACTAGTTAAAATCATCATTGCATTTTGAGCACTGACTATGTGCTAGATACAGTTCCAGGTTCTGTATACACAGTGGCGAATGGAATAAACAAAATTCTCTGCCCCTATGAGGTGTATATTCCAGTGAAAAAGACAGAAAATAATTGACTAAAAGAAAATGAAATGAGTAGATAAAATATCAAATAATGTGGTGAAGAACAAAGCAGGCAAGAAAATGGACCCTGGGGGACCCCAAAAGGTCCTCAGAGGAAGTGACATATGGACAGTGTCCTAAATAAAGTGTGTATCAAATATTATAAATATAGAATATTTGATAATTATGAACATCTTATACACACAGATAATATGCCTGTACTCTTCCATTTATCTGAGAAATGATAAGAATAAAAGATTTACTTGAAATTCAGCCTTAAGCTCAGTCAGTTAGGATAGACTGACAGGACACAGGGAAACAGCCCACTTATAGCCCCCAGATATGATTAGGATCAAGCCAGGAGTCAGCTCAGGGGGTTGTTGGAAAGTGCTATTCTCTAAGTTCAAGACATTTCAGACTGTGAACTAAGAAGACTTGTGTCTGACATACTTTCCTCTGTGCCAGAAAACACAGTTACCCCTAGAGGAATGGAGAAAAAACATGATCCCACGGGCCAACACTGACAGTTTGAGTCAGTACGTGCAGAGGGAAAGATACATCATTATTAAAAATTTCTACCCTGCGTGTAGAGTGAGGGGTAGAGGCCATCTTGCTCTCTAAAAAACATGTTATTGCCCATACATCTGCTCAAGAGACTACAAAATCTTCAGCCTTCTGCCTTCAGAGTCCAAAAATATTTTAAACAATATTGTTTATTGTGAAAATGCATTTCTATGTCTCTTAACCATCGCTTTTTTCCTTTTTAAAAAACTGCCCTTTCCATCACTTCTTTTTATAGCTACATCAGAGCCTCATTTGTGACATCCTAATGGGACCAAATAACACCCTTCAGTTACTGATGTTCACACAGCTTTTATAAAGATATCTGGGTTCCTCCCAGCATGAGCACTAGGTTCCAAACCTGGCAGAGGCTGTGTCACCTTTTATGACAGCCTCAACAATCATAAAATGCTCGCTGTAGTTCAAGGCCTGGCAAACCTCGAGGGGAGGGAAGATAGATCCTACCTCTTGATGGAGGAATGTCAACCGTGTTCCTTAAATGAAGGTATCGGAAAGCTAGAAGTTCTATTTTTACTTGCCTCTACAAAATGCACACTGATTACAGTAAAAATTAAATGGAATGCTGTGATTTGGGGTAGTATCCAAATAAATCATAAACATATATGTATGTGTACATATGTATATAGGAAGAGATTTATTGCAGGAGTTGGTTCATGCGGTTATGGGGTCCTGGAAGTCCCACAATTGGCCATCTGCAAGCCGGAGAACCAGAAAAATGAATGGTGTAATCCAGTTCAAGTCCAAAGGCTGATGATGTATGTCCTGTTCTGCATGAGAAAGCCACAGAACCAGGAGCACCCATGTCCAAGGGCAGGAGAAGATGGATGTCTCAGCTCAAGCAGAGAGAGGGAATTTGACCTTCCTCTGACTTTTTGTTCTATACAGGCCCTCAGTGGATTGGGTGATGCCCACCTGCGCTGGTGAGGGCAAGCTTCTTTATTCAGTCTACTGATTCAGATGCTAAACTCTTCCAGAGACACTCTCACAGACACACCCGACTATCTGGCATCCCTTAACCCCCTCAAACTGACACATAAAGTTAGCCATCACAAAGCATTATAGGATTTAATTAGCTCATGAGCGTGTTTTACTATATTTGGGAAAGAGGGAGCAAGATGATATTCCTACATGCAAGTTTCCTTCTGAGAATAATCCAATAGCAAGTATCATGATCCTCTAAAGGACTCAAATTATTTCTCCTTTCTGATACAAGAAGGCAGGTTAGAAAGCTTAGAAATCAATTTTATGCTTGAATCACAGAAATTCTGCTACTGTTTTACTTCTTTTTCAACCCTTGTCTGAAATTTTCTAATTTATTAAACTTTTAGTAACATTTCATATTTCCTTTAAAGGTGAAATAAATATTTCAAATAAATATTGAATGAATACTTAATGTTCTCAACTTTAATCTGCTCAGGCTTGTTTCTGGAACAGCCCTGTGAGGGATTATGTGGGTACAAACTCAGAAGTTAAAACGGATACTTTTTTTAAATATTCACATTTTAAAATATGTAGCTATTTCATTGATGTAGCTGAAGCATATTTTATTAAACTAGTCTACTTTCAATATGAAGTTGTAAAGATTCACTCACAAAGAAACTAATATTTTCAGCACTTAATAGGTTATAGTAAAAGAACATAGAAAATGTAGTATCATTTCTGTCTCTAAATGAGCTTCAGATGGTTGCTAATCTTTAGTAAATCTCTGCATTTTCCATCAAAGCCATATAATTTAAGGATTTCAAGAGGCACTTGACTTTTTGTGGGTAGTCAGTTGAAAAGAGAAATGATAAACATAGCTGTGAGGTATGATTTTTTTAAAGAACCATTAAAAAAAGAATAAAGCATTTGACTTTATTAAGCCAATTTTGTTAACATCAGTCTCAAAGCTTAATGCTCAGCTCAATTGTAAAAATGAAAATGGATATCTCAGATATACTATAAAAACTAAAGAATGGGTAAAAATAGGACCAAAAATTACAGTGCATTCTTTAGACATGAGCAAAAGGAAACGATTCCTAAGGAAGAAACATCGGTGCTCATTCACAAATAAAGAGAAAAGTCTAACCACGAAGGGAACATTCCAGGCACAGTAGACACCAGGAGACAGGCATCCACCTTTAATATGCATTTCACTGCGCTATGGAAATTAGCATTGAGGTGTTTTGAAATCAGTTCATTTTGAAACAAGTGATCAAAAACATGAATGTGAAATGTGAGATGTGAAAAGACAAACTCAAGATAAATGGGTCTTTGAAAAGCTAGAATAGAAAAAAAAAATTAACATTCATAAGAATACCTCACATATGAAGAAACATTATATTCTGTGATATTAAACAACAATTATTGCCTCTGATAAATATATGATAGATAAGTGGATGGACGGATAGATGAATGGGTGGATGGATGGAGGAATGGATGGATAAAGTAAATAAATAATATAAACAAAGCCACTTTAAAATGGACTCAGAGCTGCCATGCCAGAGTAACTCTGTCTTGCATGCCTTACTCCTCGAAACTTTAGAATGTTAAAACTGGGCAAAATAACCTTTGGCCTGGGCCCAAAGCAGCATTGTATTCCTAACAATTGTTTGCAAAGCCAGGAGGAAAACAGATCTCATAACTACTGGACTGAAAATTAAAGAAATTCTTTAGAGTTAGCATCAGTCTATCAGCTTATTGCAGCTATAGAAATTTCTTCCTTAGCTTTTTAGCACCCATAGAAATTCCTTTCTTTTATTCCCCTTCCCATTCTCATAAATACCCTTTGCCTCCACCTCCTAATCAGAATGCTATTTGGGTTTCTGCTTGAATCAGTGCTTCCTGATTCTTTTGGAACTCAAATAAATGCTCCTTGCCTCTCACTTTGGCCTTTTATTTTTAGTTTAACAATAGACATAAAAAGATGATGGATGGATGGATGGATGGATGGATGGATGGATGGATGGATGGATGGATGGATGGATGATAGACGATAGATAGATATAGATAGATGATAGATGATGATAGATAGATGATAGATACAGATGATCAACAACTGATTAAAAAACCTTATTGAATGTGGCAATAGATTTTGTAAAAAGTTTTGAAAAGCAAGTGGAGGAGAAATTTATATCTTAAAGTTTACTCAAACTCAATTTTTCAATTTAATCCAACCTCTAACTGTCCTGACAAAGTGTAATTAAGATTATGTTTGAATGGTATCCCTTTGGGGCAAAGTACCTCCTTCCAATTCCAAGTGGGCGGTGTGACCCTCTAGAAAAATACATAGATCTCTTGATTCCTCCCCTTGTGCTATGGGATCCTTCTGCTTGTTGAGAAGCTCAGTGGTCACTGCCCTCTGCAGGCCAGAGTTAAAAATAAGAGGAATTACCCTGGAGGTCTCCTTGGTAATGTCCGTGGGAAGAAGGTCAGATGGGGAGCTGGGGAAGGGGCAAGGATGAGGTTGAGGCTTGACCTGCAGAGACACACTGGGTGGGTCTTTCTTTTTTTTTTTTTCTTCTATTTTCTTTCTTTTGGTCTTTTTGTTTTACTTTCTGGGAGATTTCCTCAGTCTAATTATACACTTCTATTGGGTTTTTTATTATATATCATTTCCATAGTTGTTTTTTTCTGTTATAGAAATTTGACTGTAGAGCAATCCATTCATTTCCATTAGTGCAATATATTTTCTTATAACTTATGAAATATATATTTAAGAACTTGGACTATTATCAGATTATTATTTGGATTCCAGAACCACAATTGTATGACTGAGCCTGGGAAATTTAATAATAATAATGACTCCACTGTTTACTAAACTAAATTAAACTAAGGGCACAGTGCCTTGAGTCTATCTAGCACATGTTAAATGTGTGTGTGGGGGGGTGAAGTGTGGAGGGGTTGGGGAGTAGCTGGGGTGAAAGGTAGAATGGACATTAAGCAAAGCAAACATTAATAAGAATAGCAAATACAATCAAATGTAGGTAAACAAAAATGGAATCCCATTGTGTCCATCTTTTGATTATTTTGGATGGTGGGGGTTGTCCAAATTAGGTACCTACTTTGTGGCAAGGTAGAATATAGGTTCTACTTTTCCTAACTTGCCCACCTAATAAAAAGGTAAAGAGTTGTTCTTGAACCTTCCAGGTGTCCAGAAAGAATATTTCATATCTTCTCTTCTTCTCAAGTGAACAAACAGGGCATGTGAAGCACAAAATAAACGCATGAATTCTGCTTCCTCTAACGTGATCTCGCCCCGCCGGGCGTGGCTCAGCTGTTGAGCGTCAACTTAGGATCCAGGCCATCGGGGTCGATTGCAGGTCAGGGCACATGCCCGGGTTGCGGGCTCCATACCCAGTCGGGGGCGTGCAGGAGGCAGCCGATCAATGACTCTCTCTTCATTGATGTTTCTATCTCTCTCTCTCCCTCTCCTTTCCTCTCTCTGAAATCAATAAAGATATATATAAAAACAAAAAAATAAAGTGATCTCCTCGAGAATTTTCTCATATAATGAGACTTTTAATGTATTCCTATCTTTTTCAAGAATCAGAAGTACATATGTTCTTTCCTGTATCACTTAAAACCTTTTTTTTCCCATTCGTGCAATTTGTTGCCCTTAATCTCTTCAGTGATGTTTAATTCTCTGCACACTGAACACAGCTTTTTACCCAAGCATGATCTTAAACTTTAATTTTCATGGTTAAAATATTGTATTGATTTCCTATTAAGCCAAAGATTCTTTCCATTAATGGGGTTTTATGTTTAAGCTAACACCGATTATTGTAAATATATTTATTATGGCTGTACTTATGGTTATTAGTTCATAGTTTAGTTTTGCTTCAGAATTGGCTACTCCTACTTAGAAACTCAATTACTGTTTTCAGTATTTATTAATGACTTTGTTTTTAAGTTTAATTCGTGTTTTTCATATTTAATTGTTTTATATAACAATTTTAAATGCAAAGCTATGAAATCAGAATAAGAACAAAAAGGCTTGAAACATTGGCATTAAAGGTAGGTACTAGAGTCCATAAACTAGCATTTATTGAAAGTCTGTTAGGATTCAGATATTGCTATAGACACTTTAAGGGATTCATTTTCTAACTTTCATTTTGCTCATTTATTTTCTATAATATGCTCAAGGGGAGATGTATTACTGAAAAAACCCTTTAAACCTGAAAGAATAAAAATACTGATTTCAATTTGTCATTCACATTTTAAGAATAACTAGGGAACTACTCTTCCATATTATAAAGTTAGTACTGGATTTTTGTTAATGTGGCCAAAGTGTATTGTGAAAGTCTATAATTTAATAGCAAATAACAATGAAGTCTTGGGGTCTTAATGTAACTAAAATTTCCTTGGTAAAGTCATTGTTTTTGATCCACAGGAATATGTCAGAGCTTTTCTATGAGTAACTCCTATATGAGATCTTCCTTTTAATATTCTGTCTGGGATCTTGATTACCCCAACTGGAATTTTAGCCTAAGGCAACTGTGTTATTAAATAATTAGAATTGATTACAGAATGGGGATAATGTTTTTCCTAGGGAAGGACTTTCAAATCAGGTTAAAATAACAAAGGGGTTTTTCTTAGAGCTGCAAAATACAAATTTCAGGAATCAAGAGATGGACATATTTGGGGAACCACTTTTTTGACTACCAAAACAACCTAACCACAACCTAAGCTAATACCATCTCCCCAAATGACTCAAAAGTTTTGCATCTAAATTTATTTTGCAAATAATTCTATGACAGATGAGATAGAATACCCCACTGGAAAATCAGATGAACTAAAACCTCACTATTTTTATTTTCTCATTAACCACTTTGATAGCATTAGACTTTGATCAGATTTCTGCAAAATTTGAGTAATACTAACTCTTCTAGTCTTCGGTGTGTGTCTATCATTGAATTTTGTTACTCAGAATACCTTACTAAGTCATAAATATTTTAACAAATTCAAATACTAACCCCCAACTTCTAACATACTAACATAAGGGTACTAGTTTATATTCCAACTTATGGTTTACAGCCTTATATTAAAAA
Source organism: Miniopterus natalensis (assembly GCF_054644295.1). Taxonomy (NCBI): domain Eukaryota; kingdom Metazoa; phylum Chordata; class Mammalia; order Chiroptera; family Miniopteridae; genus Miniopterus; species Miniopterus natalensis. Next base: position 54,618,726 of record NC_142091.1, on the reverse strand, counting down.
CACAAGTATATTTTACAAATATATAAACTCACAAAAGTTCTTTATAATTATTATACTTAAAGATTTTTGACATATAGATTTAATGTTTCAATAATACATTTTCAATGTGGTTATATAGTAATTTATTGAAACATTCTTTTAATGCATTTTGCATAAATTTATATGATAAACAGCACTATAATAAACATCCCCCAGCCCATGATTTCTACCTTTATCTGATTAATTCATTGGATCACTGCTTAATTTGAAGATAACCATGGTCCTGAGGCTAGATTATGTTTTATCCAATTCCATGCATCATAGTTTCATTGACTGTTGAAATAATTAAAGCAATACATGTATTTTAAAAAGTAAGCATGTTTGTAGTTCTTCAAAATTGTTTTCAAACATTATTTTTTAATATTAAATGTATTATTATAATTTTAATTAATTTGATCATATGAAGGCCTTCCTATTAAAATTTCCAGGGGGACTGATGGGAACTTTTCATCTTTAAAACACACAGCTTTCGAGGAGAAACAAGATGGGGACGTAGGTAGCAGCTGCGCCCGCTGCCTCCCTCAACCACATCAAAATCACAACTAAAACACAGAACCACCGTCACTCAGGGCCTCCTGAACAGAAGCCCCACAACCAGGGAGCTGAAGAGGCACCGAGACCGGGAGGAGGGGCGGAGACGCGGGCGGGCGGGGGCTGAATAGTGGAGACTCGGCCTCGGCCCACACCCGGTTCCTGGGGTACACCCTGGAGGGAATCTCGGCAGTGGAGGTTTCCCAGAGGAGGGAGGGGTCCCAGCCCCACAGCAGGCCCCCAGCCCAGGGCTCCAGGGCCGGGAAGAGACGCCCCACAACTCTGGGCTGTGAAACCAGCGGGGACTGTCCCTGAGGGTCGCGGAGGCTGCGGGAGCCCCAGCAGCTCCTCTAAAGGGCCCGGCGCGGACTCACTCGGACGCTCCCTCTGAGCCCAGCGCCGGGCAGCGGCCTGAAAGGACCCGGGACACTCGGGGGGGAACTAACCTGCCTGAAGTCCGGGCGAGAGGGGGAGGGCGGCTTCCTCCCAGGCAGAAGGGCTGGCGGAGGCCATGGCTCCCTTGGCAAGTCCTCCCCGCACACAGCCGGCAGGAGGCGCCATGTTTGAGTCGCCAGCACCTGACTCCCACCTTTGGCCCCGCCCCGTGATTCCCGGAGGCCCCGCCCCTCCCCACCTGCAGCTCATCCAGGCCATTTCCAGGGGCTTTTTTGTGCAAGTGGCCTCTCGAGTCTCATGCTCAGGACTTTCCTAAAATCTCTCAAACAAGCAGCAGCGGGCCCCATCCGGCTTGATAAGTGGCCCCAGGCCTGGCACTAGGGGCAGCCTGCACTGGCTCATAGCTTGGCCTCTCCTGAACACCTCCAAGCCCAGCACAAGTAGCAGCCAACTACGGTTTGCTGAGTAGCTCATGCTGGGTGGCCCTGGGCAAGGCACTGGCACAGGCTGACTTTGCACCTCCCGGGAGGCCCCAGAGACAGTGCACCTGGTGGTCAGACCCAACCACACTGGATTACAACCCTACCACATCCACGAGTGACACACTCAAGGGGCGCACTTGGTGAACACCAAAGCCCCACTGAAGTAAATCCTGCTCCATAGGGGTGTCTCCAGCACAGCAGCTCTTTGGCTGTAGTTCCAGCTGGTCCTCACAGCCGATTAGCCGGGGTGTCAATTCCTCCCAGTGATGCCAACAGCAGCCAAGACTCAGCTACTACAGGACAGTGCACACAGCTGACACAGGGGAGCATCTAGAAGGCCCAGTTCAGGTGACTGGGGAGGCTGAGCCACTGGACCCCACAGGACACCTACTACACAAAGCCACTCTACAAATTCCAGGAGACATAGCAGCTCTACCTAATACATAGAAACAAACACGTGGAAGCAGCCAAAATGTGGAGGCAAAGAAACATGTCACAAAGGAAAGAACAGAAGAAATCTCTAGAAGAGGAACTAAATGAGATAGATCCAAGCAAGCTAACAGATACAGAGTGCAGAATTTTGTTTATAAGGATGTTTAAGCAGACTATTAGGGAAATAACTGAGAAAATCGATGACATAATAAAGTACCAATTTGAAATGAAGGCTACACTCACTGAAATGAAGAATAATTTACAGAGAATCAACAGTAGAGTAGAGGATGCTCAGAATCAAATCAGCAATTGGAACATGAGGAAACAAAAAACACCCAACCAGAAGAGCAAAAAGAAAAAAGAATCCAGAAATATGAAGATAGTATAAGGAGCCTCTGGGACAACTTCAAGAGGCCCAACATTCGTATTATTGGGGTGCCAGAAGGGCAAGAAAGAGAGCAAAAAATTGAAGACTTATTTGAAAAAATAATGACAGAAAACTTCCCCTACCTGGGGAAAGAAATAGACTTACAAGTCCAGGAAGCACAGAGGGTCCCAAACAAGAGGAACCCAAAGAGGCCCACAGCAAGATACATCATAGTTAACATGCCAAAGATTAAAGACAAAGAGAGAATCTTAAAAGCAGCAAGAGAAAAACAATTAGTTACCTACAAGGGAGCACCCATACTACTGTCAGCTGATTTCTCAACAGAAACTTTGCAGGCCAGAAGGGAGTGGCAAGAAATATTCAAAGTGATGAAAAACATGGAACTACCACCAAGATTGCTCTATCCAGCAAAGCTATCATTTAGAATTGAAGGTCAGATAAAGAGCTTCTCAGACAAGGAAAACTTAAAGGAGTTCATCACCACCAGACCAGCACTACAGGAAAAGTTGAAGAGTCTTCTTTAAGAAGAAGCTAATGAACAAAAGAATCTGACAAACTAAATAGATCCAGAGATATTGATGCATGCAACAGACGATCATATTTCAGAGGAAAGAGGGAAGGGGGGTGGAGGGTGGGAAGAGATTAACCAAAGAAGTTATATGCATATATGCATAACCCATGGACACAGTTAATAGCTGGGTGAAGGCCTGGGGAGAGGGTCGGAGCAAAGTGAAGGGGGTCAATTAGGGGGGAAAAATGGGACGCCTGTAATGCTCTCAACAATAAAGATACATTTTAAAGAATAAATAAATAAAACACACAGCTGTCAAAAATTATTATCCTCTTTTCTATAGACATGAATATTCTTTTAGGTTTAACATGATAGTTCAAAAATCTTGATAGCATTTATGAATAAACTAAAACATGTCTTAGAAGGGAAGTACAATTTTCTAGTTTTTTCAACCATTCATTCATTTCAGAAATATTTGGGACATTTTCAATGTCCAGACACTATCATAGATATTAGATATACAACAGCGAATGGTATAGTATGTTATTCTGTCATAAAGCTCATATTACTGGGAATGAAGTAACAAAAGGAAGCAGTGCAATATTTACCAGTAAGTCCAGAGTTGAAGGATAAGGGTAGAAAGACACTTCAAACTGAATGAGTAATAGGTGCAAGTGCACTGAATCATGAAAGTGCAGATATGGCCTTGAAGTTTCTTATGATCAATAATGTACAGAGCATGGAGTACACGGGAATTGAGAGAGCAAAATTTTTGAAAGCTAGAGTTACTCTGGCTCTGCCCTTCACCTTCCCTATCTAAAATTGTACACTAAGTTATTTTCCCCCCTTAACTTTATTTTTCCCCCATAAGTTGTAGCAAGAATTATTAGTTGGCTTCTTGAATTCTCAATTCTTATTTTCATAATTGTCCATGGGTCACAGGGAGCCTAAGACTTCCCATAGTGAAAACTAGCAGCTTCAAATGTCAGCTCAGAATTTATAGATTTCAGGTCAATCAAACCTGGCATGCTCAGACCCATACTCTAGAGTGTTCATCTTTAATCATTCAATAATTTAGTAAGAATTTCATGAGTGCCCTTTACTCAAATATTGAAGTCGTCATTAGAAATTTCTCCTAGCATGAGCTTGTAGTTAATTGTTTTATTTAATTAATATCACAGTAAATATTACCAAGGAGAAGTCATGAAATGCTATGAAAGTGAATTATATGAGAAGCTGGCTTAATAAAGGAAAATGCATTGATTAATTGAGTTAAGGGTAGGAAGCAACAGAAAGTTGTCCACAATAAATAAAAATTTCACCTGGGCCTGAAAGATAACTGTGGGAAGAGTGGATAGGGGAAAAAGATGTTTTCCAAACAGAAGACACATGCAGTAAAAGGCCCTCAGGTGAGGGACAGAAGGAAAGAGTGTGACTGGGACAGTGTGAACTATAGAAAGCATGCCGCTAATATGACTGGCTTCTAAGGCAATGTCCTTCTCTTCCCCATATGCAAATTCACACACTTTCTGGTGGACAGTTGGAATTATCTCCTTCATAATCATGTGTTCTCTGTCCTCTGTAGACCAGTATGTTTCAATTCTTTTCATTTCTAGAGATATTTTTCTTTGCATCACTCATTCTGAAACACTCATATGCACAGCCTCATATTTTGACTTATCAGACTGTCTTAACCACATCTGGCTTCCCACTTAGAATGTCCCCAGAGAGTACTGATCAAGTGTCACATTTTGATACACTGCCTTTACCGTCTGGAACATGCCGCAAATTGTAAACACTGCATTTTCAACTAACGCTAGCCAAATTTGTGGATTGTCATAAAGAAATGAGCCTAGGAGATATATATATGATTACTCTCGCAGAGTATTTATTGAGAACTCCTGTGTTTGGCATTATGCTAAGCGCTGGGGATGCAACAATAAATTCTGCACTCATCAAGCAAAAGCTCAGCATCATGAGTAATCAATGAAAGGAATGATAATTATGTTTACCTGACTGCAAAAGGGAGAATGGATAGAAGGACAATCAATGACAAACTACAAATGGCTGGGCCTGGATTTATGGTTGGCAAGATTCCTCCCCATTTCTCATGGAGGCAAAGCCTGAGTTCAGTGACCAGTGCAGTCCTCAGAGAGTAAGGAACTTGCAGGCAAGAGGAGCAAAGTAACCTTGAGGGCTTGCTGTCGTTTCCCTCATGTATTAGAGGGGTCACATCAATACAGTCCTTTGTCTTTCAGCATGTATTTTGTTTTGACACTATTCTAAGAGATGAGGGTAACATAGGGAACAGAAAAGACAAAAATTCTTTCACAATGAGCCTGCACTCTGGCGGAGAAAATTTGTTGCTGTGTTGCTGTTACATAGCCCCACATCTTATTACTTACTGTGTCATTGGGCCTGCTGAAGATGATTAAAGATAAATCTTGAGGAATGTGTTGATCATCTCTAATGTTTTCCAAGAATCATGATGCAGCATATTGCTTCCTTCTCAACAGCTCTAAATACTGTCATGTGAGATCACATCATCCCAAAGGAAAGCAGGGGACAAATGGAAGGACTGTGTTTAAAGGCCCCCAAATATCAATCCCAAGATGTCACAGTGCATAGAGTTTAATATTTAAGCTCATCTTTTGGGGTTTTCTTTGTGACCTAACTGGAGTTCTCTGTCTCTCAAGAACAGCTTTTCTGCCCACTTGAGAGAACTGTAATTTGCAAATTTTATAATCTTTCTAAAGAGAAATTTAACAGTTTTGAAATCAAATATCGTTAACAAAAATAAAATGTTTCACTCTTCATTTTTTATATATGCTTCTTTAAAAACTATCATAAAGTTTTCTCTAACATTTTGTTTCTTTTTTAATTCTGAAGCAATTTAATTTGCTATATACAAGTATCCTCTTCAATGGAAATCAAAAGTTGTTTCCATTCTCAAAAACTGCATTCTATTTTATTCCTATCTTTCCAGAAAACTGTGTTCTAGGTATCAAAAAGCTAAAAGTATAAAAAATATATAAAAATTAAATAATAAACTTTGGTATATGCACTGTCTATTTACTTTTGTATGTTTTTCTAGATTTTGCTTTTGTTTTCCTTTAACATGCTTATAGTTGCAAATGTTCACATAATTTACACTGTTGTTTAGCATAACCCACAACACACCTTATAATCAACAGAGATTATTTAAAAGAATAGTGGCAAATCCAGAACCAGACAGCTTCACTGGTGAAATTTTCCAAACATTCAGAGAAGTCAGCAATACTTAGCCTTCCAAACACATTTTATGAGGTCAGCATTACCTTACTACCAAAACCAAACAAGGATGCCACAAGAAAAGAATATTACAAGCTAATATCCTTGATGAACATAGATGCAAAAATCCTCAATAGAATATTAGCAAACCAAATTTACCCATACATTAAAAATATTATAAACCCTGACCAAGAGGGATTTGTCCCATAAATGCAAAGATGGTTCAACATTCACAAAGGCATTAATGTGATATATCACATTAATAAAATTAAGAATAAAAATCATATGATCATCTCAATATATGCAGGAAAAAAGCACTTGATAACACTCAATATCCATTTATGAAAAAATAGTCTCAACAAAGTGGGTATAGAGGAAATGTACCTCAACATGATAGGGCCATATAGCACAAACTGATAGCTAACATCATACTCAATAGTGAAAAGCTGAAAGCATTGTCTCTAAGATCAGGAACAAGACAAGGAGTCCCACTCTTGCAATTTTTATTCATCAATGTATTGGAAGTTCTAACCATAGCAATTAGGCAATAAAAATAAATTTTAAATATCCATATTGAAAAGAAAGAAGTAAAACTGTGACTATTTGCAGATAATATGATACTATATATAGAAAACCCTAAAGACTCCACCAAAAAAAAACCTGTTAGAACTAATAAATAAATTCAATAAATTCATAGGGTACAAAATCAATATAGAGAAATCTGTTGCATTTCTATACACTAATAAGCTAACAGAAAGAGAAGTAAAGGAAACAATCCCATTTAGAATTGTGTGAAACAGAATAAAATACCTAGAAATAAATTTCACCAAGCAGGTGAAAGACCTGTTAACACTGAAAGCTGTTAAGATTACTGATGAAAAAAATTAAAGAGAGAAATAAATAGAAAGATATTTCATGTTCACAGATTTGAAGGATTAATATTGTCAAGATGTCCATACATATGTCCATAAATAGTGCGATGAGAATTATTTTAAAATAATTTTAGGGTTGAAAATATATCCAAACTTATACCATCAAACTGGCTTTCTGAAATGATAAAGGCCTAAATTACCTTAAGTAATTCACATGTAAATATATGTTTATTTATTTTACTATAATGAGTAACTTTTGATGGAAGTAATAAAGTCATGTTTACAAAACTCAGAAATTATCAACAAAATTGTCTAAGTCACTAACTGCGTAATATAAATGAGGATTAACTAAAGTTTAATTTATATACCCCAGTAATTCTCTTTTTTAGCTTATCAGCATTAGTCACCTGTAAAAGTTATCAAATAAACAAACAATGATGCCAAGGAAGCCAAACCAATATCCACCCCAAAATATCTAAATCTCTCTATCTCTCTCTCTCTTTCTCTCACACATACACTTAAATTTCTGCAAGCATAAAATGAAAAAAAAATTATCAAACCAGTTACAAAATTTTCAAATGAAGCTCAAGAAGCTACTTGCAAAATATTTCAATTAATAGCTAAAACCAAAATGACTCACACAACTATCAAACTGTTCATTTCACCAGCCTACATGGAATGTTCAATATTGTTTCAAAATAATCCAGTATGGAAAAGAGAAAAGTACATACTTCTTAAGCAAACCTTTAGTACATGAATTGAAAACCTGTCAAATAACAGAGACAACACATATCCAAATAATTATTAAATTTCAAGTTTTTATCATTTTAATAACACTAGTCAGAATATCTGAAAAGAAATACCTGAAAGAATATTGTTTGTTCTAAAAAAAACAACACATAAACTGTTGGGAATAAAATATCCAAAGTGGTAAACTGATTCATTAGAAACAAGATATAACTGGAATCTTCATAACTGTGTGTATTGATGGAGCTCCTTAAATGACAGAAAATGAAAGCCTTTTCATTTTCATTCTGAAATTCTGTGACTCAAGTAACACATTTCTGTTTCCATAGTCTTTCATATATAACAGTTGTTCTCTAAATCTGAATTAAATGTGAAACGATTGTGATTGGCACAATTCTAAGATGACCCCTAACGAGGCAGTCTTGTACAATTCCCTCCCTCGAGTGTGGGTGGAACCTGTGAATATGATGAGCTATTATCACTCTTGTGATTTAGATCACCTTATATGGTAAAAGGGACTTTACAGATGTACTCAGGTCCCAAATCAGTGACTTTAAAATCTGGGGGTTATCGGGAAGGAGGTCTAACCTAATCACACAAGCCCTTATATCTGGATCTAAAGCTTGGAGGCAAGGACATTAAGAATCACAAGGAACAGCGAGGATCTGACCCATCATTGCTGCTTTGACGATGGAGGGGGCCATGTGGCAACAAATAAGGGAAGACTCTAGGATCTGAGAGTCGCCCCTAGCTGACAGTCAGCAAAGAAACAGGCACTTCAGTGCACAATGGCAAGGTATAATTTCTGACAGGAATGAACCCCAAATTGGATTTTTCTCCCGAGTCACCAGACAAAACCTCAGCTTGGATGACACCTTAATTTCAGCCTTGTGATCATTTGAGCAGAGAACCCAGCTCCGCCTCGCTGGCATACTTCCCTAATTTATTCTACTGAAATCATTTCTGTTGCATTAATAAGAGGTATGCAAGCAAAATATACAAAAGCAAGCTGGAACGTTTCAAAAGAATAAACTGAAGACAGACTTTGTAAGTGGTAACGCCACCTTCGGCAATTCTGTTTTGAATTGCAAAGTAAAATGAACAGATCACATATTTTTCAAAATGGTTTTCATATGTTTACTATTCGTGCTTTGTGTTTTTAGATTCAGTGAAGATAAAAAGTGACCCCAGGTGAAAAGATTCCCACCTTCGCTCCTCCTGACACAGTCTCTTGGCTGACAATACTTGGAGTCAGTCTCACTCTCCACGTGATTCAAAAGCGCTGCTACTAAAATGTTACTTTCAAGAAGAGTTCAACCTCAGCCTAAAACTTCAAACCAAATACGCTCTAAAACTCATGTTTCATATTCCTGTGTGCATAATTTTCAAAACTCGTATTCCAGCTCATTTGCATACTATGTTTCTTCTCAGCCCCAAATCTAAATACAATCCCAAGGGCAGGTGGAACTAAATTTGCAGCAGCAGGGGCTCTACCACAGAAAGTGGTAAGTAGCAAGGAATGAGAGTAAACAAATGGAAAAATGGAGCCAGTGAAAGTCATGTATTAAAATAATTAGTGGGTGAAGGAGCCCTTTGGCCTTCATTTAGCTCCTAGATATGCTACATTAGATCATAAATAATGCAAAATCAATGTCTACATTGAGAGTGTTGATAGTGTCATTTTTATAAATAGTGTCAACTTCCCAAACCACTGAATAGTATTTGGGTTTAAACCTTACAGGAAAAGTAAAATCTACTCTATTAATCCTATTACCTCTGGGTAAGGAACTCTGATAATTTAAGAGAAGTTTATGTAATGATTCGATCTATTTTTTAAATTAATTTTATTGTCTGTATATAAAATAGTGTTTCCATTTGCCCATTTACAACATCATGTTAAAATGGCTAGATGAATTTTCCTCAAAGTATGTTCAGGATGGTCTGGTTTAAGAAATAAGCTGGTGGAATAGCAGAAAATCATTTTGGGTATTTCCCAAAATGAGAAGCTCTACTGTTGCCACCAGAAGATTTGCGGCAGTGCTAATGAGTCACTGCAAAAACTTTGGGCTTTAAGGATAATTCAAAGCGATAGACCATCATCATTCTAAGTGATCAAAAGTACAGTACAGAGAAAAGAGGCTCATAGATTGCCGATCAGAGATGTGTTACAGGGGTTGATATGCCATGGCTAAAGATAACAACAGTGGATCAATGCAAATGCTCGATGGACTGCCACAAAATAGATGTCTAGAATCAAAGACACCCATTTGAAATCAAATTGCTTTTCATTTTAGCACCCTGTGCAGTGAGCACCAGGATGCAAACAGTGGAGAGCTGGTGACTGAGCCTCACCAGGAATGCCAAGGAAGCCACCAGCCAGTCCACAAAGTTCTGTGAGAGGGCAATGCTGCTTTGCATGCAGCAGGAGTGCATGACCTCTTCTGGAAATCTTGACAATAAAATATTTGGAATCCAGCAGCCCTTGCTTTATGTTACACCATTTATTTAATTTCCAACATGTATTCAATTTCGCAAAATATTAAATAAAACAATAGTAACTTAATTTTCCTTTAGTAGAACATATAATTATGCAATCTGTCTAAGAGAAATACGCGCCTCATATTTATGGTTCAACTTCAGGACATCCTGATGGAATATGAATTTGGTAGGTAACTATTGTTACACTCTTCCTGTCTGTCTTGGTTTTCTAGACATGTTTCCTGAATAGATCCCTTCAGCCATGGTAAACAAATATTCAGAGGTGATTTAGGCTTGGCAATTTCTTTCTAAAGTCCATATAATCATTTCTCTATAAGGAAAGGGTCTGGATTTTTTAAAAGTTTTAAGTACCAACTTGGAAATTTACCAACAATAATTTTTAAAGTACTGTTTTTCTATTCTGATATAAAATAAACTGTTGTATCGGTATATAAATAAATATTGATACAACAAAACTAATTCTGAAATAAGTTTACCTGAGGATGAAAATGAATGAGAACCCAACATGATATGTACTCTTTTTTCATAATAACCTCTTACCAATGTCTGTGGAGAAAGTCCTGGGAGCATAATGTTTGAATTGCCTCTCATTTTTACTAGTATCACCATGCTTGCTTATTCCAGAAATAAGCTCCTTAGGTTCCAGGAAAAAAAAACAGAATTGCTCCAACAACAACCTCATGGCCCTTGGGTGTTGATTTATATTTAATAAACCGTTTCATATTTCTAAGCTGGCTTTAGCCATATGTGGTGAGATGATATCAGAAGAGTAGGAAATGCACAATGGCAGAAAATTGTACCTTTGTATCCCCAGAGGAAATACTAATCTGATATACAAACTTGAGACAGACATTTGATGACTAATCAAGTATAAAAATTTGCTATTTCCATTGACCAAATCTAACGACAAATTTTCAGCCTTCATCTCTTCCCTATGCTTGAATCATTGTCAATACTGTCCTACTACACATAGCCATAAAATTAGGTCATCTAACACCAGGCCCTCCCCATAATATTCTTTATTATTTATTATACAGTCATTTCTCCAGAAATAAAGATTGTATAAGAATGGTTTGCTTCCAAGAAAATAACCCTAACTACAATTTTACTTATGTAAATCACACTTAGTTATTAACTCATGATGGTAAAAAGTCTAAATATCAATCAGAAGGATTTAGAATTAAAGGAATTATATGTGTTATTTTCTCGGTCCAAATTTTAAGATCTTAATAGAACACTGACCAGTCATTAAAATATATCTGTGATGGGCAGAATTTTAAAATGATCTCCAAAGATCCACACTTGGGTGGAAAGTCTCTCTCCTTGAGTACGAAAGAGACCTATTAATATGAAGATATATCCCATCTGTGATTAAGTTACATTATATGGCAAAATAAAAGACTTTTCCTAATGTAATTAAAGCTCTCAATCAGGTAAATTTAGCTAATCAAAAGGAAGATTATCTTGTGTGGGCCAGACCTTTATAAAAGAGGGTTTAGGACTTACCTGAGCTCAGAGACTGGAAACTGTAGTGAGCCTCTCTTTGTCTGTTGCTGGCTCTGACGAAGCAGACCTCCTTCAGATCAGAAGCTGGAAGGAAATGAATTCTGTCAACAACCACAGGAACTTGGAAGAGGACCCAGGCCTTAACTAAACCATAAGCCGAGGCTGTCATCTTCATTGCAGCCCATGAAACCCTGAACAGAGACCAGCTAAGCCGTGCCTGGACTTCTAATTCATGGAAACTGTGAGATAATAAATGTACTTTTCTTTTAAGTTGCTGTGCTTGTGTTGATTTGCTATGCAGCAATAGAAGAGTACCGAAGGACTTAAAAAAACAAAATCACCTAAAAACCCGCCAATAAAACTCAAATATTTCATCCAATTTTTCTTCTTCTGATAATCCTTTTTAAATACCTTATGTATGTGTTCCAAATCTCCGTGCTTTCTGAAGCCTGAAGATGCAAAAATTAAAAGTACAGTAGTTCAGTTTTCAAGGATGCAATTTCCGAGGATGCTAATCCTGGGGAGGCAAAGGGTTGACTGTATTTATTGAAAAAAAATCTGCTCTTAGTGGATGCACAAAGTTCAATCCCATTGTTCAAGGGTCCAATATATGCTACAGTAGAAAGAACATAGGATTTGGAGGAAGGTAAAAACTGAGTGGGTTTTCCAGTCCTGCTACATCTTGACTATGCGGCCTTGGACAAGTTGCTTATTGATTCTGAGGTTTAATTTACTCATCAATAAAATGTGGATAATCCCTTAAGTGGTTGTAGTAAACATGAACTAATTTTAGCAAATAAAATCAAATAACATCCACTGGCACATGCTAAATACTTATTATATTTGGGTTTTTTTTAACACTTGAGAATTGAGACCTCCTTTAGGCAGTTGTTGCTTTTATGCAGCTGCTAAAATCCCTTGAGAGGATTCTAGGTAAATTCTCCCTAAGGCAATATAAATATAAGTAGTCAATGAAACAATGAAATCTATTAGGCACCAGTTACTATTTGGGGAATTTCAGCTCAATCCATAAAAGAATTTGAGCATGATGCAATATAATATATAATGAAATGTCAAATTGAAAGAGGTTGAATATATTTCTCTTAGAAATTAAATAACAAAAATATGATGTTAAAATAGTATCACAGCTTTTATTTACAACTCTATTAAAATGCACATCAAATATAGTTAAAGATTATATTTTACCTGGTAATGACACATTAGAAAGAAATATTTAGCGATATCCTTGGCAATATGATTTTGATAAGAAAAATACATATAACATTTTACAAATTTACATAATCCAATAAACCAGAAAGCCTCATTTGCATATGTTCTGTAAACATGTTTTAACTCTTGGCTCATATTTGCATAGTGTTTGCAAAAGAAACAATTTGGACAGACTCAAACAAAAATTTATTTAAAATCCAACAATTCACATTACTTGTTTTTTATGAATTACAAACTCCTTCCAAAGTAAAAAAAAAAAAAAAAAAAAGATTAGCAGGCCTTAAGATTCTGTACATTTGCAACAGCTAAATATAAATTTGATTATGAAATTTCTTAATGGCAAATCGAAAGCAAAAACTTGGGAGAAACCATAAAGGGTCCTCAGAGAAAGCAAATAAGACTATTGTTCAGCACTGAGATAGAAAAGGAATGCTTAATCTTGAGAGTCACCTGGAGGGGTGATTTTCTAGCACTTTTCTTAAGTGCTTTTTAAGATTTGCTTATCTCTTGAGTATAGTAATAATAATCATAATCACAAACACTTAATAGGGTCTTATTTCAATCAGGCACTATGTTAAGAATGTTACTATCATTAACTTATTTAACCTTCATGACAGAGCTACGAGGTAGACAATGTTATTATTTCCATTTTAATGATGGTTGAAATGAGGCACAGAGGTACAGTAAATTGACTAGCCATTTAGCTTAATGAGTAGTGTTGACAGGATTTTCAACCAACCAATAATGAATTTTTAAAATGATCAGTAATAGTAAAAGGTAACACTTTTTAAAGGTGTTTACAAGTAATCCCTAACTTGTTTGCTTATCTATGGCCATACCACCCTGAATGTGCCCCATCTCACCTAACTTCTGTGCTTGCTACTTCTAACCTTCTCAACTGCAAAAACCTTTTTTTTCTAAATCATACAATAAGCAGTTAAGAAAGGTTAGAGATCTAGTACTGAGGAATAAGCTATTGCTAAATGTTATGGCTTAAAACAATGACATTTTAATATTTTTTAAATTTATCTTTATTGTTGAAACTATTGCAGATGTCCCTTTTTCCCCATTGACCCCTTCCATCTTGTACCCCCTTCCCAGGCCTTCCCCACACTATTGTCCGTGTCCATGGGTTATGCACATATGCATATAAGTTTATTGATTAATCTCTTCCCACCCACCCACCCACTCCCACCTTGGTTGAACTTCACCAAGAGGTTCTTTTGTTCTACATGTCACTGGCTGGAGGAACTCACTCGCCAGCAGCTAGCTGATGGCTAGGATGCTTGGAAATTCTAAGAAGGCTTCCCTGGATGTGTCCATCCATGTGATCTCTTCACATTACTGCCTTGGCTTCTCCACACCATGGTGGTCCAGTAGATTATTTTCTTACCAAGCATCTGGCTTTAACAGGGGGGAAGCAAAAGACGCCAGTCTTCTTCAGGCCTGTACTCAGGATCTGAGCTTGCCACTTCTACCATATTCTATTCATCAAAGCGAGTTACAAAGCCAGTCCAGATTCAAGGAAAAGCAAAATAGACTCACTTCTTGATGGCTTGGAGCAGCAAGTACATACAGGGGAAAAAAGACCTTGTTGGTAACCATTCCCTGAGATCCTCTGTCACAGACACTACTCTATATTTTATTTTTTTCTATCTATCTATCTTCATTTGACTATGTTGAGAACAATGTTTAAAACAAATATGAAAAACAAACATAAGAGAAAAGAATGGGTAAATAAAGGAATAAGGGAGTCTAAATAGCAGAGACAGTAATATTTTACAAATGAATTTAAATGGAACTTGTAATACTCTTTTTTTTTTTTTAAGTTTATATGGGGGCAAGAAAATGTTCTACCTAGAGAAGCTTGGGCAAAGGCCTTCAGGCAAGAAATGACAGTGGAGTTTTGGAGGGCAGCTCAAAAGTCAATAAGACTGAAAAGCAAGATGCAAGGGAGTGTCTTTTCAGCAGAGAATGAAGAGATATGGGAAGGACAAAATATGGAAGGCTTTGAATTACAAGCTGAGGATTTAAAGTAGACATTTTTGCCCAGTCATCCCTCAGCTCACTTTTTAAAACACAATAGAATGAAACAACTAAGGGAGAACTGGAAAGAAGCTACTTTGACTCAGTAGGAGATGTCCAGCTCTTGTCAAGTGTTTAATATGTTTTCGAACATATATTTCCAGTCTTGAAACATGATGACAATAGTTTTGGACAAGCATGTCCATGATACTGTCAAACTTCAATTCCTTTAGTACAAAATGCCATAGAAAAATGTCATGAACAGAAAAAAGAATTTAAAACATTCTTCAGAGAATGAAAATGTATGATATAATTCTGAAAAGAATCCTACTCCCAGTTTTATGAAATAAAAATCTATTCAAACAAAATTATAAGTGAATGTCAATTATCTAGCAAATGCTTTTAGTTAAATTGATTAATATAAACAAACAGTGACCTATTTCTTTCTGAAATGACCACAGAATGCATGACTCTACCCCACTCCGACTCAGACATGCCACACTCTCTATAATAGCCCAAATTAATAGCAGCTGTGGACAAACCACCAAACTTGGGAATTGTGATGAAAAATGAATGTGTTATCATCATAACTAGCTAGTTAATATTAACAATAAGAAGAGAGCAAAAGGAAGGCCAGGCATTATACGCATGGTCATCTGAGCAGCTTTACCAGGAAGCTACAGCTTCATGCTCCCCAGGGCACCATAGTCCATTCCCTGCAGATCACTGGGGGAAGGGATCAAACAAAGGGGGAGATGGGCACATGAGCAGTGAAGTCGGAGTGAGGTAGGGAAGGTGCTTGTCTGTCATTCTTTCCCGGGGAACAATAGATTGGCTAAGGGGTGAACCCCATCAGAAGCATGTGAAATCTTGAGAAGTTAATTGGTTAAGCTCCGGGTTAATACCCCACAGAGGACCTTTTTCTCTCCTGCTGTCTTGCTCTTATACTCTCTGACTCTTTTTCTGTCTTGCTCCATGATCTGCCCTGGCCTGTATATTTGCCTGTTCTCTTTCCAAAGCCATGTAGTCTTAAGCAGCCACATGGCCCACAGCCATGCATACTCCACACGCAGGATGCTGGACTGGACTGGACATTAATATGAAACAGAAACTACGGGCAGAGGCCTTTATTCTGTCCCTATAAAGACACTGTTGGACTTTTCCCATGGTGGGATGGACAGAGATGGGACCTTGGAGGGAAACCTGCTTCATTTTACAGCATCTATAAAACTTTTTATGAAAACCCATCCTCCCATGGGGGTGTCAAGAAATTAATTTCCGTGCAGCACCCCAAGAACTCCACTTCCAGTGATAACAAATTGGACTCAATGGTAAACCAATTCTATCTATACTTTTTGTTGATTGAAGAATAAAGTTAGTTATCAGAAACAACTGAAAACAAAGAAAGAAACCTGAAGCTTTTAAATATAACTTAAATTGTCTAAGGTTTATTTATACAACAGATATGTAAGTATTGCTTTTTCTGAGGAAGGTACTACTATTATCACCATTATATAAGTGAGGAAACTGAGGAGCAGAGAGTTTGAGAAATGCTTGCAAAGTCACACATAGTTAATGGCAAGGCAAGGTTTAAAACCCATGACCTGGGCTCCCAAGCCCAAACCTCTAACTGCTACACTAGTCATTCTTCAAAGTTTCATCTCATTTCTCTTTTCTTTTTTTTTCTTTTTTATTTTTTAAAGGATTTTTTTTTTTTAAATATATCTTTATTGATTTTAGAGAGAGGTAAGGAGAGAGAGAGAGACAGAAACATCAATGATGAGAGAGTCATTGATTGAGCCCGCAACCAGGCATGTGCCCTGACCGGGAATCGAACCTCAATCGCCTGGATCCTAGGCCGATGCTCAACCACTGAGCCAGGCCCGGCCAGGCTCATTTTTCTTTTTTTAAAAACATCAAATATACAACTGGCCGAGCATGGCTCAGCGGTTGAGCATCAACCTAGGATCCAGGTGATCGGGGTTCAACTCCCGGTCAGGGTACACACCCGGGTTGTGGGTTCGATCAATGACTCTCATCATTGATGTTTCTCTTTCTCTCTCTCCCCCCCTCCTTTCCTCTCTCTGAAATCAATAAAGATATATTAAAAAAAAAAAATCAAATATGACATCATTCACTTCTTCAAGAAAATGAATTAAGTTCTTACTTTATGCCAAGCACTGTTCTGAGAGGCAGAGACATAGTGGGGCAAACTGAAGACAGTCAAAAACCACAACTCTCTTGGAACACATGTTCTAGTTGGAAAAGATGAGGAATACCCTGCCATATCCCAAAATATGGGTGAATCTTAAAGACATTTGCTAAGTGAAATAAGCCAGTCATAGACACCACTCACATGAGGTATATAAAATAGTCTAATTCAGAGAGTACAATGCTTGCTTCCAGGGGTTGGAAGGAGGGGAAGCTGGGTAGTTGTTATTCAGTAGATATCAAGTCTCAGTAATGCAGGATGAGTAAGCTCTAGAGATCTGCTTTACAACATTGTGCCTAGAGTTGGCACACTGTATGGGACATATTAAAATTTAGGAAGGTAGATCTCATGTTGTGTTCTTATGCGCACGTGCCCACACACACACACACACACACACACACACACACACACGTGCGCCAAAGTCATCAAGACAAAAAAAAATTAAGTGAATCAATAAATAAACCAGATTATTTCACAGTAGCATGAACTCCATGAAGGACATAAAACAGGGTCATTAATTATGGGGCCGGACCCTTTCGTATCAGTTTTCCAGGAAAAATCTCTGAAGAGGTGACAATTTGGTTGAGACTCAAATAATCAGGAGACGCCAAACAGTTGAAGAGGGAGGGGAAGAAGTTTCCAGGCAGAGGGAACAGCAGGTGCAAAGACCCTTAGATGGAATAGACTTGGCCTGGTTGAAGGCACAAAAAATGGTAAATGTACTTAAAATGTAGAGCATGAAGCGAATTGTAGTGAAAAAAAGTATGGAGACAGAAGCAGGCAAAAGAGCATGTTAAACCCTACAAGCAATGCAAATGGAGATTGGTTCTTATTCTAAGGATACAGGCAAACCATGGAGAGGGTTTTAAGTAGAGTGAATCATTTGAGGAAATCTGTTTTATTTTACCTGCTTGGTAATGAGTGTTAAAAGTCAAGAAGTCAGTAAAGTTATCAAAGTTAAGGGCATAACATTCAATTCTTTCCACTTAACTTTGAAGATATTATTTAAAGGATTTATTTTGTCAGAATTATAGTTTAATGGAATGTGGAGGCAGGGTTACCAGAGGCATGTCTCTTATCAGTAGCCAGTGGTGCAGTGGAAATGTGTCTGATTACAGTTCAGAGAAATGCCAGTTCAACTTACTGGGTTCAATTCTGTCCTAGAGAGGCAATCAGTATGGTGGGCTGCCTGCCCTTGCCCTGGAGAGAGGAAAACCTGGGTTCTAATCCCAGCTCTGCCACTTAGTAGTTCTGTTCCCTTAGATCACATACCTAACTTCTTTAAACCTCAGTTTCTTAATTATTAAAGTAGAATGACACCTTTCGGAGACATCCTTATAAATACTTTTAAAAACCAATTGCTTAAAACAGTGTCTGAGATATTAAAAGCCTGAATTACAAAATTATAATAAAAGTGACTTGAAAATCTACCTGATTGTGATAAGAAAGCCAGCATCTATTCAAATCACTTGGGATTGTGATGTGCTTTTTGTCTCCTCACCATCCCTAGGACCAAGCTTCTGATTGTATTGCCAGAGTTGACTTTTGGACTCTCTTGCCTTCTTTTTTTTTTTTTTTTTTTTTTTAATATATCTTTATTGATTTCAGAGAGAGGAAAGGAGAGGGAGAGACAGAGATAGAAACATCAATGATGAGAGTCACTAATCGTCTAGCCCTCAACCCGGGCATGTGCCCTGACCGGGAATCGAACCCCGATCGCCTGGATCCTAGGTCGACACTCAACCGCTGAGCCACGCCCGGCTGGGCTCTCTTGCCTTCTTAAGAATACTGTCCTTCTTCAACTGTCCCCTCACTAGGCATCCCCTTAATCCCTTCAGTCCCAGAACTACTGCTATACCTATTAATTTGCAACAACAAATGAATGTGGCTTAACAGAGTAAAGGCTCTTTCTGGCTCATGCGTAGTACAGAGGGGTTTGGTGGCCCTCCTGTTTTGTAGCAATACCAACTGGAACCACACAGCTCCAAGATTGCTACAAACAACAGGGCAAGAGAGACCAGAGGTTTGTGTGGTGTGTGTTGAGAGACTGGTCATGGAAATGGAAGTGGCTTGCAGAGTTACCAAACTCAAGGTGTTTGCCACTTGGAGCGCACTAACCAAAAATGAGACGTGGTTGTCTCAAGGAAGTTCTATTTACTTGCAGCAAATGAAGGAGACAGGGGATTCATATCCAAAGCTCTGCCTCCGGGAAAGAAGACTTAGCCACTGTGTATAAACACTATCTGGTCACTTATATGTTGATTTCTTCTTTGCAGCTGTCTACTTTTATCCAGGTGAGTTTCTGTTAGCTCATCCTGTTTACTGCTGCATCTGTCAAATACTGTGCTATATTTTAACATTTAGCAAAAAATAGCATTTAGAACTGCCCAGACCTTAAGATCCTAGTCCTATCTAACAGCAGCACTTCTGTCCACATGCCTTTTGCCAGGATCCCATCACATGGCCCAGCTGCAAGGGAGGTTTCGAATGCAGAGAAATATTAACAGTCTCTGCCATGACCACAGACAGAAAGGGAGGGAGGAAGGGAGGGAGGGAGGGAGGGAGGGAGGGAGGGAGGGAGGGAGGGAGGGAGGGAGGGAGGGAGGGAGGGAGGGAGGGAGAGAGAGAGAGACATTGATCAGATGCCTCCCATAGGCAACCCAACCAGGGATCAACCCATAACCTAGGTATGTGCCCTGACTGGGAATTGAACCCGAAACCTTTACATGTACAGGATGATGCTCCATCCAACTGCACCACCTGGCCAGGGCTGAGATATGTATCATTACCATCAGTGCCCTAGGACTGCTTGTTTTTTAAAAAATATGGGTATCTAGTATTCAAAGAATATAGGCCAGTCTGTTCAGAGGCAGGGTGAGATGCTGTTACTTTGGGTTTTATTTTGTTCTCAGGCTTACCACTTCCTTATTTAATTGCTTTTGGAATAGAACGCTGAAATTTCAATATATTGCTAACTCAGGTTTACTATGTTTGCCATGTTTCTCTAGAGCTAGATATGCTAATTCAGAATTAAAAAACCAAACAAAATATTGGAGGTTAACTATACTTTATTCAGTAATAAAATACTCTAAAATTCACCAACTATAAATGTAAAACAAGTAGTATACTCATCAATTAATATAATGAAGAACATGTAAAAGTAGCATAATTCCAGGTGCATGTAAATGAAGTAATTGAAATGCAAAATAAAAATGAGAAGCAATTCTGAAATCATGGTAATGTTCACATATTTAGACATTGGTTTCTAAAATCCACATATATTCTGGCTTCCTTACCGCTTTCTTATGCCTGTTTCAAATGAAGCTTAAGTAGCATTTTCAAATAACTTTCAAAATGCACTACCTAACCAATGAACATAAAACATATATTAGAAAAGAAACAGAGAGCATGACTTTTTCTTTAAATAAAAACTTGGTTTCTCTGCATCTTAAGTCTGTAATTATATTGTTGCAACTTAAGAAAGATGCAGCTGAAATTGGAATGGTGACAAAAGGCTTACAAATAATCAGAGGGATGAATCTAATCTCTTATGAAAAGAGACAAAAATAATGAACTAAATACTTTTTAGTAAAAGCATATGAAGATCCAAGGATTATAGAGCTGACAGAAAGAAACGAATACTATTAACTAATATTTCCACATTACTTTCAAAGTTACAGAGTGAAGTCATGTCCTTATATCAATCCACCCTCACAAAAATTATAGTAGTTGATATTCTTCTGCCAATCTTACAGGTGGGATGACAACTAGGGCTCAAGAGAAGTGAATTGAATTGGGAAAGATAACATGAGTAGCGATGGGGCAGGGCTATCATATAAGGATTTATACCTGAAATAAAGGTTTTCTATCTGAAAGAAATCCAAATGATTATCTATCACAGGAAATGTTTTTTAGGTTCTTCTCAAGCTACCTTCTATTATTGGGGCTCTCCACCTTCAAATTCTTGACACTTTTCATGTCTTATTTGGCTGGTCACTTATGGCTCCACAGTAGCTCCAGATTTCTAACAGTCAACCCCACACAGATGCTCTCACTGGAGTCATTCCAATTCTCCAGCCAGACCTGGGTGATGTCCATTCAAGCTGATGCATGTCCAGTTCCTTTTTACAGGGTCTACATCTGGCCCACAAGAATGAGCCAGTGGTAATGCTTATTGCCTGATGACTTGAGAGAGGTAGGTAGAAGCCAGAGAAAGCAATGTTATTTAGCCATTTTTAAGAATGTTGTCTACGTCCTATGAGAAAAAGTATTGGAGGTGAAAAGAAGTGGATGGATTTGAAAGATATTAGGAGGCACAATTATCAGGAGTTGCTGATGCATTAGTGCTGAGAGATAATCAGATATCAGGGATACTATCCTTATGTCTTACTATTTATGCTATATTTCTGAGTTTCCATCTTAATGTTTCAAAGAGTTTAATTAACATGGAAATTATACATTCCTTAGAGGTTGAAAGATTTTGCCTGTGAAATGTTGAGGAGGAGTATTTGACAAATTTATAAATTCTTCCATGCTTTTGGCATAATTTAATCTTTGAATCTCACTGGGTAGATTTCTATTTCATAGAAACTTGTAGATTCTTCTCGTATGTAGATTCAGTAACTTTCATTTTTAACTGTTTAGGAAAAAGCAGTACATAGAATTTATAATTTCGCCAATGAAATCTTTGAGACATTGCTGTCTTCTTTAAAAAGTTTAGAAATTTGGAATGGAGCATTATTTGATGTGTATTCATTTCCTATCCAGTATATTAAAAAATATTAATTTAAGTGTTTCTTTGAACATACTCCCATAGCTAGCATTAACAGACTACAGGTGTTCTAATGCATCATGCTTGCTAAGGGTGAGTTGTGCCTATAGAATTGTAGGTCGACCTGCAGCAACCCTGATCCTAATGCACCCAATATATCTGGTCAGCATATTCGGTGTCTCCTATAGCAGTAGTTCCACATCCAGCTAATACCTCCAAAAGATGATGCTTTTTCTTAGAACCCTGGAGCTTTTATGTTTCCTCAGGCACAATATTTGCAGCCCTGCTTCCATAGAAACGGCCACTGTATATCTCATCTTTTATGAAGTAAGATGTCTTAAACTACAGTCTCCTTTAAAAATACCGTGAGAGTTAAGATTTCAAGTCTTTTATTGTGCTGTAAATATTAGAAGGCAACAAACTGTATGTGTATAAAAATATAACTACATTGGAAATATAAGCTGAACACTGCCAAGGGGGAAATCTGTGTTTAACAAAGAAGCAACAAAGTTCAAATCTTTAATAAAGATTTAAATTTAAGATTTAAATTTTCATTAGTTAGTGTTTTTCTTCAAAATTGCATGTGTATTTCTTAAGGTATCTGGCTAATGTCGCAGTTGTTGGTTTCTTTGCTATTCCACCCCCAAGTCCGCCAGCCCCTTTACCATGGCCCCCGTCTTACAGGAGCAGACAGCCCTTCAAAATGAATGGCCTACAGAAGAGCAGGTACAATTGATTACATAATCATTTATGGCATCGGTTCAAACGGAAAAAATGGAAGAGGGAGCATGGTCTGCGCACCCAGTTTCTCCTCTCAGATTCACAAAGCAGGTAAGTCTCTTTGAGACAGAGGAAGGGTGACCCAGGGACAGGAGACGGGACTGAGACAAGCAAGGAGCATTATGCTCATGGATGTTATTTCTGTAAGGAGACATGAGGAACTGGGAAGAGACACCCCTCCTTAGCAAACTAAAAAAATAAAAACAAAATAATCAGCGTTGTTCAAAAAAGCTTTACTACACCCAAAGGCAGTAAAGTAATATTTAGTAGCAGTTTCTCATAGCACATCCGTCCATGTTCACACGTCAAGCAGAAAAAGCCTCTCTCTGAGGCACCCTGTTCTGTTTTTTCACTGCCCTCCTAGCTCACCGGGCCTTTCCCCATAAAATGTTACTCAGCAAAGACCCATAGGCAACATATTTCGGAGTAGCTTGTTCACTTGAGAATGTCTATCTCTTGCCATCATATGTGGTCATAAAAAGAAAGGAGTGAAAATTGAAAAGATTAAAAATATCCAAGACTAATAAAGAAAATTGTCTAAGGCAGAGATACTGATTTTCCCGTCAATGGGATTGACAAAGGCTGAATGAAGTCAAGGCCTCCACACCCAGACACAGCAACAGGACACTCAGAGGGTCAAATATAGAAGGTCCTAAAAGGTTTTACGGAGACCAAAGCAGGTTACTTGGAAAGAGCAACGAGATTGACCAAATTTCTCAGCAACAGCACCACATGCTGGGCAACAAAAGCTCTTCCATTATAATGGATGGTAATTGAACCCCGACTTGGTGCCCACATGCCGTTAACATCCATATTCATATTATGCCCACAGCATGCCAAATCCCCTCTTTTATTTACTCATTCATTTAATCCTGTGTGTCAGGTGCCATTAAAATCCCATCAGCCAGGTGAGGAATTAGAAGCACAAGGAGGGTAAGTAACTTGCCCAGAGACACAGAATGCTGGTGCTGCTGCAGGAGTGCAGGACGTCTGACTTTGGAGTTCTGACTTCTCATTTTTCTGTTCTGTTCCATAATGTCCGTATTAAGTGGGAGGTCAAAATAGAGACAGGTTCACTATTTAAGGGCTCAGAGTTTACCTTTTGAGATAAAACAGTAAGAGAATAATCCAACCAATTAACCAATCAACAAAACAACAAAAACAAAAAAGTAATAATAATAAAAACTAAAAAGACATTGATTTCCAGAAACAATGTTTTCAATGTAAGAGTTATATTAAATAAAATCTCAATTTTAGCTATGGAAACTGGCCAAGAAACCCACTGGGCTAGACTGGAGCTTTAGACCAGAACTCTAAGAAGGACAATTCAGAAATGAAGTAGATATAGACATATGTAATACCTGTAAGATAAAGAGTAATCTTAGATCTATGGCAAATGCATTTAGCATTTTAAGAAGAAAAAAGAAACGAGAGGTGACCAGAAACTTCAGGAGAAATAAAACAAAAAAATGTGTATGTAAATAATTTAGGTACAAATATTAACAAGCCAAAATTTGCTATATTAAAATGATTGATAAAGTTTAAGAAAATAATATAATTATTCTTCATTCTTATAACTTCATCCTTTAAATGACTCAAGATAGTAACTAAATTAACATTGCTTTCTATAGGACCTATTACAATTCTTTTTTTTTTTAGAATTTTTATTGATTTTTCGAGGGAGAGAGGAAAGAAGGGGGAGAGGGAGAGGGAGGGAACAAAGGAGGGAGGGGGGGGAAGAGAGAGAGAGAAACACTGATGTGAGAGCAGAACATCAATCAGCTGCCTCCTGCAGGACCCTACCAAGGACTGAGCCAGCAACCCGGGCATGTGTCCTGAGGGGGAATCAAACCAGAAACTGTTGGATGCATAGAACCACGTTCAACCAGCTGAGCCACACCAGCCAGAGCAGGACCCATTACAATTCTTATTTCTGCAATGAACTTTAGTTGTTTAATAAAAGTAGAATAAATACTATTTACTGTTCTTTTTTATTTTTACAATAGAAATATAGAAAAAATAGAGAATATGTAATTATTTTTATAAAACAATATAAATGGTTTTTGAAAATATAAAAGCATTATTAAAATGGACACAAATTAGAAAATAGAAGGAGGGTAAGTGGTGGAAAAAAGTGTAAACAATTCTATGTCATATTTGATTCGGGAGAAGTTAAACTGTTGACTTAGCGACTTGCTTTGAAGTTATCTAAACATTTTCTTAAATGCTAAATAATCTTTTAGGTATTTGAAACTTTCTATTTGTATTTATATTCATTATAAATTCTTAATATAGAAGAGTAACTAGCCTATTTGTCATGCCTATAAATGGGGAACAGGCATTTAAATTTTAATCTCTCTCAGAACTCTATTTTAACATTCTTTTTATTCAGAAACACACACTGAACAAGCAGCATCTATAGATTTTATAAATGTTGAGTGCAGAGGCTGATAAATGGTGCAATTCTGGACAGCACAGCAATTTGCTATCTTTTATGCTAAACTAAAATTAAGCAAAAAAAAATGGATGAACGCCTTTGGTCACTGGATAGCAAAATAACATAAATTGGTAATTTCAGTGACGTAGAGCTGCATCTAAGCATAAGGAGTAAGAGTCTTAACCACTTTTCAGTAGTAAAGATGACTTAGCAAGTTCTGGACGTTTCTACTAGAATTCAAAGTAGAACAATAAATAACCTCACGTTAAGGACAAATACAAATAAATTTAGTCTTGCAAAGAACTGTGCAAAATTGGTAAGCCACCAAATTTATTTCTAGCATAGATTTGGACTGAATAGACTCATAATTAATTCTGTCACTGCTTTCTCCTCTAGCTTGCGACATTATCAGTAATAATATCTCCTTATAGCAGATACTTGGGAAATCCATGAGGAAGCAAACAAAGGACAAAGGAACAGAGACACAAAGTAAGTTAAATTTACTTGGTTTATTCCCCTGCACATTTCATTTGGATACAGAACTCTTTGGTTTCATGCATGAAGTTTAGAGAAAAAGTTGAAGTGAGTTATAGTAACATAACTGGAAGCAGCTTCTAAATAGAACTTAGGTAAAGGTAATGACTCACAGAATCCCAAAGCAATAGCATAACCAAATATAGATTTGAAGACAGGATGGTATAGTAAATCCTCAGAAATATGCAAGGAGTTGGCAAATCTGGTGATTGGATGTGTTGGTAGGGCTCTTGGCTATAAAAACATTCTAAAATGACTTAATACACAAACTTGAATCTCCCATCTGAGATGCAAGATATTGCGTTCTCTGAAGCATTTTATCAGGTGGGATTTATAATCTATTTTCCTATTCTTCAGACACTGCTTGCACTTTCTGCTAAATACCATAAACCTATATACATATATTTATTGAAATGCTTTATCCCTATGGATGTCTCCTCTATGAGGTTCTAAGGTCCTAAACAACAGTGACAATACTTGATGAGTCATAATTATAAAACAGCTACCAGCTGGTAAGTAACTTCGTATCATGTCATTTTAACTATAGTTTGTTTATAAGCTGCTCTCGCAGATCTTTATACACTCCTCAGCAGGGCACAAACTCCATTGGGTAGTGTGGCAGGGAGTCCTGAGGGTGGGACTATTGCATTTCCCCAGGCTGATGCCATATGGAGGGGAGTGCTCCACCCAAGAAAGATGGCATCTGGGGTGTGGGAGAGTGACTCAGCAGAGGCATCATGGTGGCTGTCCCCTCAGCTCTCTTCCCAGAGCCACAAACCCCAGTCTATCCTCATGTGACTCTAGTCCATTCCACCTTCCCTCTGCTAGAGCCCAGGGTGAGTGGCTGCAAATTGAATTTTGTGTGTAGGCCCTTTAGGAGGGTGCCTTTGTCTCTAGCAGATTCCTGCCTCTCCCTGGCATCTCTCCTTGGGGGGACAGAAGTCCCGCTAATTTTCATAGCCAGATGTTATGTGGGCACCCCTCCCCAGCTCCGGTGGTCTTCCGGTTGAGACCCTACACTTCCCAAATGCTTCTCAGGGGGAGCATTTGCAGTTGAGATCCCTCCAGAATTTCAGCTGCTGCCCGGGGGAGTGGGGTCAGCCCTTTTCCCATCTCTGCCCTTCCCACCAGTCTTGACCTGGCTTCTTCTGTAGATCCTTGGTTATAAGACTTCTTTTTACTAGTTTTCAGTTGGTTATTTAGGTTGATTGCTCTATATATTTTAGTTGCAATTCCAGTTTGGTCCTGGAAAGAAGTGAGTGTAACTTCCACCTACTCTGCCCCATCTTGTATCTCTGTCTCTGCCTTTTGGACTCAGATTTAAAAGGCTCATGTGATTAATTCAGACCTATTCAGATAATCTCCCTTTATGAAAGTCAAATGATTTGGGATCTTAATGACATCTGCAAAATCCCTTCAGAGAAATACCTAGATTAATGTTTTGGTTGAATTACTGGAAGACGGTATATATACCACAAGGGCTGGAATCTCTGGGTCCATTTTAGAATTCTGCCAACCACAGATGTCCCCATTCTTAGCACATCATAGCACAATTCCTAATATGTTATGCACTTAAAATTTTTATATTAAAGAGATCTTGTGCTATATGTGTGTAGAATGACAATTACTATCATTCTGAGATTCCTTTCAATAATAGTCATGTGGTAAAATAAAAACAATAAAGGAAAAGCTCTTTATAGCTTATAGAAACATAGCAAGAGTCTCTCCAAAGGAGAGCAATGTTAGATCATAACATCTTCTCACAAGGGCACTTTTGGCTCAAATATACATAAACCATAAAAAGTGTCAAAATGTAAAGTGGAAGAGAGTATTTAATTATGAGCATCTCAAAATTGTGGGACCTCACCTCAAACCCACAATTTATTTTGGAAAGATCACAGATTTTTAAACATTCACTTGTTTCCTCATTTGTATAATATAATGGAGGGTTGGGGACTAATAATATTACCTTTCTCACAGCACTGTTGAGAAGATTGAATTAATTCATATATGCCAGTCACTTAGGGCCTCTCACATAGTATAAGTGCTGTAAAAGTGTTAGCAATATATGCTTCATCAAGATTTCTTCTTTTAAACTTTTGAATCATAACAACCACTTGACTATTTCTCCCGTAAGAACTTCAGAAGTACCAGAATATAGGACTCAAACTGTATTGATCTCAAGATATAACCTGAGAGATTATTTTTGTTTTCTTTGGCTAAATTTCTAATTCAAATTTATAATCGCATAATTTCTTCTTTCTCCAGTTTGTGGAGTATTGCCTACTTCATCACCTTCATCCCATCAATACTAACAAAATCTTGCTAATAGAGAGTTTGGGTAGAATACAGTTAATGGCATTTTGAGAGCATTTCATCTTTCTGTTTTTTTCCTCTCTTTCTTAACATGGTTTTTTTTTTTTTTTTAATTATATCTAATTTAAAGAAGTTTTTTATTTTTTCTAAAAATAATCAACCTAACATATTTTTCCTGGGGCAGAGAACCATTTGAATGTAAAGTATGATTTCTAAAATAATATTATTTGATCTTGTTTCTTACCGAAGACAGAATACAGTCAAAAATGATGGGTTTAGGCATTCAATATTTCTCAGGGAGATTTCGTTTCTGTTAAAAATGCCATTTCCTACATTGTTGCTTGCAATTTCAAAACCTTACTAGTTACATTCTAATAACTTTATATCTTGGTTATTCTCAATCAGATAAGTTCTAGACGCATTCATACAACCTTTCATGTTTTTGTGCCTAGAACAGTGCTTAGGAGAAACATGAAGATAGTGCTTCCACTGGATGTCAGTGTTTCTCCAGTCTGTCTTTAACTCATTCAATTTTAAAGCTCTAACCCAGGAAAAACCTCCATTATTCAGGTAAAAACTTGCTAGGTTGTTTAAAATTACTATGTGTTATTGACACTTGTCTTTTGAGTGAAAATGAATTTAAAATAGTGAATCAGGGATCTTCAGCTCTTCTGTAGACCTCAGATACCTTCAGAGCTATTCCCAAAATAAAAGTGTTAATTGAAAGCTCAATTGTCAATAAAGTTCAAAAGCCCTCTCTTTTTTGGAGAGTGATATAATCTTCCTATTTCATTACTTATTATTATTATTATTAAATATATCTTTATTGATTTCAGAGAGAGGAAAGGAGAGGGAGATAGAGAGATAGAAACATCAATGATGAGAGAGTCGTTGATTGGCTGCCTCCTGCACACCCCCAACTGGGGATCGAGCCCACAACCCGGGCATGTGCCCTGACAGAGAATCGAACCACGATCACCTGGATCCTAGGTCGATGCTCAACCACTGAGCCACGCCTGGCCGGGCTTCATTACTTATATTTAAATAAACCACAAATTATTTATTTTTTCTTTATCATGTAGTTTTAAATTATTTATTTCTACAGTGTGAAAGCAACCTTTATTCCACCTGTATTTATTTTTCAATTTAAAGAAAACAATTGCATTTGATTCTTGTGAATAGGAATGAATGAATTTACAAAGCCTGCATTATAGTAATCTCTAATAAGAGATAAGGTCCTTCTTCCATCAATGACTGTATCTCTCTGCGTAAAGGCTTTAGTTTTAGAAAAAACTATAAAAATTCCTAAATATTTGATATAACACTTGTAAGAGATGAAAGATAATGTACAGCTTAGGTGGCGATTAAATGTTCATCCTTATATCGTATGGTTTACCATAGAACGAAAAAATGAATAGAAAAAGACTCATGAAATTTACAGCTGCCACTCATTTAGCATTAGAATCCTGTTAACGGCTAGGTGAGCAAAAAACAAGCAATCCGTGGAGAAAAGGCCAGACTGAAAATATTAGGCTACATATCTAAGTCCCTAATTTCAGGGAATAAAGGGAAAGTGGAATTAGATGTGTGGAGAGGAGGTGACAGCGAATGGAAGCAGGTTAGGTTATAAAAATCTACAAAGGTATTGACAAAAGAATTCTAAGTATTTCCACCAACGATTACAACGAGCCAGTAATATCTATAGATGGTCAGTGTCAGAAGGCAATCTTCCTGATCCTCCAGGATAACCGGGCAGAGCACTGACTTCAGCCCCACCCTTCAAGATTACCGTTCAGAGATGGAAGTAGCACCAGCCCCTCCACTGGTACAAGAAGATAACAGGGTCAGGCTCTGTGGTTGCCTAGGACTGATCGCCTTAGGCCTTGGTCTGTGGCCTGTTACCACTGAGCGTTGCAGGAGGCCAATTCCTGTTCTGGAAGGCCAGATTCAAGGATTTAGACATTAAATGATTAAAGTTACCTCTCAACTCATGAACATCTATAGCAGTGCTCACGGCAAAATTCTTACCCGTTCTTCAAATTTTGAACACCTTTACTATAGGGTTAAAATAAGGGTTCCAATTAGTATAAAACAATATCTGAAAATTTTAGCATGGTGATTGGCAGATTAAAGCTGTAAGATCCACTCCCAATGGTGCCAAATTACGACCCGCATGCTAGACGACAAGGAGAGTCTTTCCTTACTTGCTCCATTACCCTTGCAGCAGGCCTCCCTTATGACTAATTCTTCAGTCACATTGGTGACCACAACCAAACGTCTTACATCCCACCCTTCCTCGCTTACAAAGTAGGTATAATAAGAAAGGCCTACCTCTCGGGTTTGCTGTGGGGATCACACAATGCATGCAATGCCTGCAAATTTCACAACCCCGTGTCTGACAGCGCCTGAGCAGATACTGAGAAAACGTTAGTGTTTTCTTTAAGTGTTTGATCCCTAAAGCACACCGTTTAAAGATAGAGAACTGGTGCTTTTTCTGATGAACATAGACATACAGGCACTCATTCTGGGAATTCCATAAAAGCCACTGAGAATTTTCAGTTCAGGCTTATCCAGAATGCCTTCCTTTTCTAACCAGACTGCAACAGATAACAGTGCATATGTATTGTTTCCTTTAGACCAGAGTACTGACTGCGTACTTACAATGTTTCATCTGAAACCAACTGTAAACGTAGCAAACTAAAAATATCCCAGACCAGACTTTATATTTCTTATATGTAACTTTTCATTTAAAATTTTCTAAATTTAGTTTTTCAAGGGCAGAGTGGATGCCACATTCATCGTTACTCCCTGAATACATCTTATAGGGAATATAAATCCTAGCGCACCAGAGCTGTCGCTGTCTTTCATGGCCATAAACAGTGTTAGAGATGAAAGGTTCATGACCCCTAGCCTGTGTTGCTGACATTTCCGAGAACCTTTTTTTTCTCCTTTTGTTTCTTCTACATAAATAGCCCAGGGTCCCTTAAACCTTAGTTTTCTACCATTGATCTGCTTTGAACCTGTGGCTTGTTTGTACCTCTGATAAGTTCAAAGAGCATGACATTGACTGAAATACTCAAGAAAGGTATGATTTGGAATTACCTCACCATTTTTCCGATCCATTTATGTTCATTAACTGCTCTCTAATTGGACTGTTTCAGGTCCCTCTGAGCCCTAGATAATCTCTGCAATACTTGTGAAACTAACATGCATTCAATAAATAGTTAAGAATCCCAAACACTGTAGTTTTCTATTTGAAGATCTTTTTAAACTTTCTTCCCCTGACAGTACTTTAAAGTAGAGAAACAGAACACATTAGAGAGATCATTTCTGCATTTGTTCCCAGGGCATCAATTGCCCTCATGTCATCCCGCTGGGAAGATACATGTTTTTTCCTCCAGTGACAAAGGAAGGCTTCCTTTGGGGAAAACATAGCTCTCCAACTGTGATAAAAACAGTCAGAAAAGCAACTGCAGAAAGCCTGTAATGTGGATGACAAGAGTAAGAAAATTTAGTGCCACGCAAGAGAACCAAATCAGTCACAGGGCAGGAGCTGCCCACTTGGAGGGGCACCAACCTGAAACAGAAGCAGGAGGGAATGGGCGTTGGAAGGAGGCGCATCTAGGAAAGAGAAGTTGCTCTTTCTCTGTGAATATCATCTGCTCATTTTGCATCTTCTTGTCACCAAACAAGACACCTAAAGTTTCTAGACCATTTGTGTGACTATAAGTTTAAACTACTTAGCATATAGCTTTCTATGGTCTCTATATTCTGGTCCTGCGCTATCTTTCTGCCAGAACCCTAGGACTCACCAGTACCCGAAATGCTTGCTGTTGCTATGGTTGGGGTGATGTGTCTACAAGTCAAAGGATGCCAAGGATTTCTAGCAAACCACCAGAAGCCAGGAGAAGCACAAGGAACAGATTCCATGGGCTTTAGATGGAACTAATCCTGCCAACACTTTGATCTCAGACTTCCAGCCCATAGAACTGGGAGAAAAATGATTTTTTGTTGTTTAAGCCTCTCACTAGGTGAAACTTTGTCATGGCAGCCCTAGCAGATGAATACATTTGGGCCTCTAAAGGTCATCATTTCTCCACTCTAATTATTTGCTCTCGAATCACTTCTCCACTTAAACATGCTTTGTACCACAGATAAAAATTTTCATAGAATGGAACTCAACAGATGGTGTGGTTGTGTCCTAAACATATCTAGTTCCATTCAGAGAGAGTCAATAAATACTATTGAAAGAATCCTAAAAGAGAGAAGTTTGTAACAAAGGTAAATTTAAGGGAGGAAAAATCCTTGTTAAGAAAGGAGCTATGTCCACTTTTCTGTACTCAAAATCATTTCTATGCCTTTAGGGCTGTCCCTTCCATAAGAGTCTGGAAGCCTCGGAACGACATTTTTCAGAAATCCTTTGTGCAGAACTCTATTTTAGAATTTACCAATAACAGGCACTCTCCCAAGGTTTGAACAGCTGAAGGAAAGCAGGAGCTTTACTGCTGTGGAAATGGAAGACAGACATAGGTTTTATTAGACTGGCATTTTGCATCAGCTCCTGGGTCCTCTCCATGAACCTCACCTTCCTCAGAGCTGCAGGTCACTCCAAAATACCCTTTCTCACCTGTTTGGCAGTAGCAACATCTAGATCCTATTACTAAGACCCACAGCTACTGGTATTCACTCCTGACCTCACCACCAGCCCTTCCAACGGTGTTTCTATGTTAAATCTCTTCTTAATTCAACATTCTAGAGTGGTTTCTGTTTTCTTGACTGAATCCTAACTGTTGAAGGAGATTAGAGACGTGCAGAATAACTGTGTTTTTTCCTGGGTAGCTCCCACTTAGGAAATCTCATCACTGTGCACCCCAAGATAGGAAGCAATTTTAAGAGATCAAAATACATATTTTTCTTACACTCAGTGGGCATTTTCACTGAGAAAGACTCCACTTCATCTTTTAGAGGTGAGCTCAACTCACTCCCTACTCGACAGAATTACAAAAACTGTGACTCCAACCATAGGGACTTTCATGGCAGCACAAATCCGGACAGTATACTCCAGACTCTGTATCAGCTCCTTATATACAAAGTTTGGCTCTTTCCTCCCAGTGTGGCCAAAGTAATATTCTTGAACTCATATTACCTATCTATAGGTTACCTTGCAAATATGTATGCTTGTGTTTTTTACATTCTCATTGTTTTTTTCTTCCTATCTCCAAATTCTGTATTGTCAGTTAATTGTAAACACTTGCCCAGTCAATATGATGAAGCATGTGTTCAAATGGGAGGGTGAAGATCCATTAAATACAGAATTGAAAAAAAATCTCAACTTAGTTATTACCACATTAAAGTAACCCAGATGTTAAATGATTTTTGAGCTTGCCTCTGAGAAAGACATTTGTAATAAGACCAATACGAGAATAAAAGGAAAAGATTTCATCTCCAATATTCAAATAGGGCAGTTTTATTTCATTGGGTGTGATCTATGCAGATCTTTGAAATAAAACATTTCTTCTTTCTGGATATTCTAAAATAGAAATAGACCTTTGTCTAGTACAGAGATTCTCGGCCTTTGTCATCTCATGGCACACATAAACCAGTTACTAAAATTCTGCGGCACACTAAAAAATATATTATATTTTTTGCCAGTCTGACAAAAAACAGGCATAATTTTAATTGATTTCCAAAATAATAATAATAGTAATTACCTACTCTTTTTGCTTCAAAGAGACTTTTAAGAAATCAGATACCTATACTTGTATATAAGGATTTCTGGTACCAAGAATTAACCAATCAGATGTAACCTTAGTAT
Organism: Miniopterus natalensis; assembly: GCF_054644295.1. NCBI lineage: Eukaryota > Metazoa > Chordata > Mammalia > Chiroptera > Miniopteridae > Miniopterus > Miniopterus natalensis. Next base: position 54,584,933 of record NC_142091.1, on the reverse strand, counting down.
GCAATGTGACCAATAAAATGAAACTCTATTATATGACTTATATATTTATGGTTCAAGATAGGGCATTCACAATGGTCAGCTATTTGACAATCTAAGGGAAAAGATGTCAGTGCCCTTGACTAAATAGTTAGGTATTGCATGTTTTAAAATTGCTTGAGGCACACCAGTTGAAAATCGCTGGTCTAGTGAATAATACACAGGTTTCATGCATGACTTAAAAAGAGTAGTGTTTGGCTCAACATTTGGTGGTGTTATTGTAAGGGGCTAGTGTTATGAACCTACAGTTACAAAGATTACCATGGATCACTTTCAATCTCAAAAACACTTTTATAGTATAATATACTTTATTTCATGATCTATGACAACCTAATTGTTTAGATCACTTCCTGTCTAAGCAATTCATTTAAATTCTGATTTAATAATGTGAAGCTTTGTTCTCCTTTCCCTTCACCTTTTTGAAAAAAAGGACTGGAATTTTTTAAATGAAATATAATCACCTCTATCATTTCAAAGATAAGTCCACTTTGCTTGAAAAGATTTTGATAAGTTTTTCTCTGGATTCAAATACACTCTGACAGTTAATGAAACTAATTCAAGAGTGAACAGACAAGGGAAATGGCACAGAAAATTTGAAATATTGATGGCATAAAAGGGAACATCTAAAATTAACCTAGCTTCACATAAAGGAATGGAAATTTGAAAAATATTTCCTTTAAGTCTTAAAAAAAGTGTTTTGCTCTAAGAAGAGGGGAAAAAATTAAGCCCAATGTATAATTTAGTTGAACCCTCTTTGTACAGTACTTCCCCCCACACTCTTATCTGCAGGGGTCTTATCCAAGAGCCCCGGTGGATGCCTGATAGTACCGAACTACATATATATATATATATATATATATATATATATATATATATATACACACACACACACACATATAGATAGATGATGATGATAGATGATAGATATACATATAATGTTTTTTCTATGTATACATATATACTATATTTTTCCTATACATACATACATACCTATGATAAACTTTAATTAAATTATGCACAGTAAGAGATTAATAACAACTAATAATAAAAGGCCCTGGCCAAGTAGCTCAGTTTGTTAGAGCATCTTCCCAATATGCCAACATTTCAGGTTCAATCCCTGGTTAGGACACATACAAGAATCAACCAATGAATACATAAATAAGTGGAACAACAAATTGATGTTTCTCTGTCTCTCTCTCTGTCTCCCTCTTCCTCTCTCTCACAAATAAATAAATAGAACAATTATAACAATATACTGTAATAAAAAACTTGTGAATGTGATCTCTCTCTCTCTATGTCTCTTTGTCTGATAACTGAGCTAATAAACTAGACGACCACTAAATGACTACACAGGCATGTAGCTTACACAGTGTGGATACACTGGACAAAGGGATGATTCACAACCTGGGTGGAATGGAGTGGCACAGCTGGAGATTTCATCTTGTTACTCAGATGGCATGCATTTAAAATTTATGAATTGCTTTTTCTGAAATTTTTCACTTAATATTTTTGGACCATGATTGACCATGGGTAACCAAAACCAGAGAAAGCAAAATTGCAGATAAGGGCTACTGTATATCACAATATCTAGGTGACTAGGGTTTGTTTATTTATTTCTATAAATCCAACATAAGGAATAATAACCTAGATGAATTATTGTTAATTATTAATTATTAATAATATTAATAAGAATATCAGTGAATTTCTCTGGTTTAAAATTTTATTTATTTACTAAATATATTATCTTTTTAAAATAACTTTTTCATCAGTTTATATACTTTTAAATTGACAAAAATGTATGTTTGGGCTAGCCATGAAATTTTGAGTTGTTAACTTCAACAAGAAGGCACCACTTGACCCAAAACTTCCTCCCTACCCTACTTTTCTATCTTACTCATGAAGATTGAAGTTTCAAAATATTACACAAGGTATTTGGGTGAATTCTAGGAAGTATACATTGTAATTATTTTGAAGAAATACAAATGAAGTAATACGATGAAATGGAATTTCGTTTAAAAAATATAGAACTTTCATTTTCAATTTGCAGGGATAAAAATGAAAATATTTTTTTCTGATGTTACTCTGAAAATAAGTATTGCTATAGGCAATGTGGTCCTCTGCTTCTAGACGTCTTTGTATTTTGCTATTATCTGTTGGACTCAATAACCTCCCAAAGACAAAACTGCTTGCCTGACTACAACATCCACATTTCATTAAATAAGACCTGATCTATAGTAAAAATAAGATAAAAAGAAATAACTTGACCTGTGAGAATTACTGATTTCGTGTAACTCTAAACAAAATACCCATCCTTTTCAAATTCAAAATCTTTAAAAAACAGTATTATTCAACTCTTGAGTTAATATTTTTGTGCTCAAGTAGGTGGGTATAGATTTGTTGGCCATTCCGTAGCTCTTACTTGAAGCATTTTACATTTCCATGCTAATATATAATGTTAGTTTTTGCATTATTGTTTATAATAATAAAACAGGGTAAAATAATATTTAATTACAAGAACTATTCAGTCAGAAGCCTGGTTTCAAATCCTAATTTCTCCATTTACTTAACTGTATGATGTTGGAAAAGTTTAGTTTCTCAGAGACATACTTTCTTTGCCACGTAAAATGAAAATAATCAGACATATCTGAGAGATAAGTTTAAACAAATAAATGAGATAAATGTAAAGGTCTCAGCCTGGGCTTGGCATATATAAGTATTCAATAAAAAGCATTTTAAATTCTCTTTCTTTCTTTCTTCCTTTCTTTCTCTCTTTCTTTATTTGTAATATGTGATTTTTTAAAGTAGTGAGTTCTCTGTCACAAGAGCCATTCAGCCAGCAATGGCAAATGGCCTTCCAGGGACACTGTAATGATGAATGGGTTGGCAGATTAAACTAGAGCAATGATTCCCAATCTTGCAACAAATTAGGACTACCTAGGAAACTTTAGGAAATTTAGATGACTTGTCCCATATTAGATGTAATAAATTCAAAATGTGTAAGGAGTGTGAGCCAGGAATATGGATTGCTAAAAATTCTCGTACATGATTCTGACCTATCTGGTCTGTAAACATTTGAGGACAACTGGTCTAGATAAAATTTTCTTAGTTACACAATGCTGTATTGTTAAAATTAATATAGAAAATAAATTTCTTTGTTTCCATTTGAGTTCATACTGACTGATGAAGCAATTCAGATTCTAGCCCTCAGCAAAAACAAACTTTTGAGTTCAGACTGCAATTATATTTTTATTCATATAGTCAATAAAAATGTATTGATCATCAAATATGTCCCAGGCACTCTGCTTTTGTAGGAAAACAAAACTTGCCACCCAAAAATTTGCCTCTCCGGCATGAAGATTATTTTATTTTTTAAGAAACAAAAGACTCAGGAAGAACTTTTGATGTTCCCTCTAACTGCCTAAAGGAATTAGATAAAGGGCCTATTCCAAAAATAAAAGAGAGAGCTAACTACAAATATATATATATATAAGGGTGTGCAGTCCCTCTGGGTTTCATTGTTTCTGCATGGCCCAGTAAACATTTGTTTACCATGTTTGCTTTTTCATCTCCATGTGAATTGTCTTCCTCCCTTTTAAAATCCCAAACCACTGCCCTCTTCTCCTTAACTCAAGATGGTATATAGGCCTCAACTGCCCTATTTGTCCTTGAATCCCATATTCTTATGGATTCCCATACTTATGTACATAATTTAATTTGGTTATCTTCTCCTGTTAATCTGTCTCATGTCAATTTAATTCTTGGACCCATCCAGAAGGCCTAGAAGGGTAGAGTAAAATTTCTTCCTCCCCAACACCTTCAACTCCCTGAAATCCTAGATTAATTGCTCTTCAAATTCTTTTTCACAATCCTAGAATCTCCAAAGTTCTTGTCATATTTGATTTGTATCTCCATTGGGTCCACTTATCAAGAACTCCACAAATATAAGGGGTAGAGCTAATTCTGAAAAAAATGTACATTCCTAATCCTTAAATTAAGCCACTCTTATTTGCAGGTGGTGGAGAATATGTGGCTCAAAGTGGCAGAGCACATGATCTTAGTATTCCTGAAGTAAAAGAAAGAAGTATCTTCCCTGAACTGCATTTTATTTGTTGTGTGTGTTTTTTGAGGGGACAAGTCTTTATAAATTGTAACTGCAATAGATGTATAGAGAATTGATGAAATGCAAGGCAGTCTTTAAGATTAAGAATGGGATCCAAAAATTGGATATGAAGAAACATTAGGCATTTATATCGATTAACTGTGAGTGCATCTAGAATGACACCTTAGGAATTCACTTCAGCATTTCCAGCCTCTCTTCTGCTGCTACCACTTTTTTTTAACCATTTATTAAAATAAAGAAACTTCTTAAAACATGGTTGACACAGAATTTCAAGTTATGTGACTGGTTTTTAAGTATTGATGTGAAATTTTGACAGTTGAATTGCCTTCCTACACATTTTTCTGTTACTACAGTGTAATGGAAGGGATCCTAAGTTTCCCTAAATATTCCACCAGGTTAATGGTTCATTTCATTCAGTGTCTCACAGTTAAAACTTAGTATATTACTTGATCTAAAGAATGCTTCCGATTTCCAATAAAACACAACTTCAGAAAAAAATCAATATTACATTAGCTTTGAGATTAATAGGAACATATAAATAGAAAATAAACACACTAAGAACAGTCAGAAAGAATAGGAAAGGAAAAATAACCTTACAAGATCAAAATTTCTTGCCAAGTAGAACTCCCAAACCAGAAAGAATTAATCTTTTCATTAAATATTGATACATCTCCATTTTGAAAAATGAGCTTGGAAAAGGCTGGTCACGCGTGACTAAAAAATGATGAACTATGGTACACAGTGAAGCCAGTAGATAAAAGCAATGTCTTTGGGACAGGGAAAAGCTAATGTAGAAAAGTTAAGAAACTTTTAATATCCCACTAAAAATTTTTCCATTTGGTTATTTTTAGTATCTTTTCTGTTGGAAGAACATTATTATATGAAGATGAAATGGAAATACTGACCATATCTCATCCTCTTAAAACTTTCTCAGTTCTACATAGTGAGAGGCCAACTGGAACATGTAATTAGATTTTACCCTTTCTTGCCCTTAAAGTCTACTTTATCAGCATGCCAATATTACATGTAGTGTTTAAATGTCTAGTTAGAGGCTTAGTTATATATAGGAAGAATACCAGTCTTCTTGAGTTTCAGTCTTTTGCAAATCATACTTCTGTGATAGGTTAGAAGGTATGTGTTTAAGAATAATTGACAATAAATAGTTATTGTCACTTAATACTGAAACCCAAGGGGAATAAATAATCAACAAAATTGCCTACACAATCCATTATTTGAATGGCTTGCTATATATCCCCTTAATCTGGATGTTTAGATAAACATTAGATGGTATGTGTTTTCAAGTGGGCACTACGTAAATATGGACAAACACTTGAAGAGAGCACAGGTGTATACTATAAGAAAACTGCATTTTGCTACTCAAGGAAACATTTAGGAAAGTAGATGGTGGTAAAATTTTAGCATGGATCTACAAAAGAAAATCTCTTTTTTATCAAAAGAAATAATTACACACTGCTAGAATTATTTAAAAGTTAAAAATATAAATTTATTTTGTTATAACTTCAAAATATTTTTTTCCTATTGAATTAACAGATTTGATAACTAGTATTAGCAAAACAACAAAAACTAGTGGTATAAATTATAATTAAAGGTCTATTTGAAAATGTTTGTATTTCAACTCAAACCTATCAATATCATATTAAGTGTAAGTGGTCTAAATACTCCAGTTAAAAGCCTGAGATCAACAGAAGGGATACAAAAAAAAAAAAAAAATCAAGACTCAGTTCTATGAAGTCTATAAGAAACCCACTTTAAATACAAAGATTCAGATAGGATAATGAAACAAAAAGATGGAAAAAATATACAACGTAATTAGAATTCATAAAATAGGGACAGTAAGTAAATAGCAATATTATAACTATAATATATTTTAATGTTTAATGTGAAGAATAATGTTATCTATGTTTCTGCCCATTAGGGAAAACTTTTTTCAATATAATACAAAAAAAATTTAAGAGTGTTAACAAATATACTAAGTGTAAATATATGTATTAGAAATACCTATATATCATTTAATATTTGTTTTGGCCACTACACAGGCTTAGTTCAAGTCAACTGGGGTTTAAATCTCCCATCATTTTCTGTGGGTCTTACAGCCATGCCTCAAAATTATCCATTTGAATTTTGAAGAGTTTACATTTCCTCGTATTCCCACCCATAATTGGTCAAGTGTTACTATTTGAGGTACTCTCTCTTTCTTGACTTTAATTTCCTCATGCTTAGGTGGGATGCTGTAGATTTCACATATCCAGCACCAGAGAAACCCAGAACTAAAACTTCATGTTGTATCTGAAGTAAGAGCCTAACAGGGCATCCCCACACGAAATTGGGTTTTTATTTATTTATTAATACTTGAAGTAAAAGATGAACTGAGAGAATATGAGGTAGGGCTCTAGAGCTGTGCAAATTAAACATGTAATAGCTCGATCTTGATATGTCTAAAACCTATACTTTTGTTTTTACCCACCTCTAAACATATTATCTTACAATTCTCCCTATCCTCATATATGCAGAAAATATAATTATTTTCTAGAAATCCCTGCATATGCTGAGGTATATAGTCCACTCTTTAGTATTTAGAGAGGATTGTTTAGAGACTATCTCTTTCAAGAGATTACTTGAGTTGGAGAATGAATTAGAAAAATAAATACTAATTAAAGACACATTGAAATTCTGTGTGGTAGACTGCCAGAGACAGTGTCAAAGTAAGAATGAAAACAACAGGTAACCTATAAATAAATACATATTCAATATATAATTTTCACAAATGTTATACATCATTTCCTACAAATAGCATTAGAATATACTTAAAGTGGTGATAATATAAAATGTTAAAACAATATTTACTAATGAAATTTATCTCAGAAGAACATTTGATTCAAAGTCTGCTAAAAAAAAGTCTCAAATATTTTACTTATTTACAATCAGTGTCATTGCTTTTCTAGTAACTGCTCCATATGTAGTAACTACATATTTATAAATTTAGTGTCAAATTTCAAGTCAAATATATTTAGACATTCTAATTGACTGGCTTAATTATCATATTAAATATGTTTATAAAATAAAATTATTCTCAGTATTTAGCATTCAATGCTAAATGGCAATTCAAAGCAACAGGGCCATTTTGTGGTCAATATAAAGAACTGGTATCTTGTTTCTTGCAGATTACATCTACACCTGCATATAAACAGGTATAAGAGTAAAATGTAGCATTTAATATTGCAAAATGTTCCTTATACAGCCAGCTGTTTTTAGAACATAACATGAATTTGTGAATAAGTCTGGAATCATAAATTGGAACAGGAAGAGAAACTCAAAGAAATGAATTCTCAGCACTTCTTGCAAACAGTTTTTAATTATGCAAGAATTGATTGCATTCATGTTATCTGAAAGAAAGGTTTGACAGGCTAATTTTTCTTTCTCTATGTAAGCATTTACGTCTCTCAAATCCTTTCTGTACCCTTCAAGCAGTGGCACCACCCAGAAATCTTCACAGCATTCACACATAGTTACCCTTTGTTCTGAAGACATTAGACTAGTGTTCCCAGGGGGCCTCATAAAAGGGGAGGATATTTAGGTTACAAAAGCTGTGTAGATCCCAAGTAAAAGAGGTACCCCTTAATTCTTTAATAAGTTTATTTCGTGAGTGTTTGTGATATGCAGGGATGGGGCAGGACTCTTTCTGTTCAGTTCTTAGGATGCTCATGGTGGGCCCTGTAGACACTGGCAATTTCTTTGTTGTAGAGAACTACCCTTCACTTTTCAGCCTTTTAGAATTTCTGATCCCTACCTGTGCAAAACCAGTAACACCCACCAATCATTGTGAGAGCCATATAGCCTCTGACACATTTCCTAAACGCCCCTAGGGGTTGATATTGCTTCCACTGTTATACACTGTCCCAGGGTCAGACAAGTACAAGGTAAGAACTGGCATAATTTAAATGCATGTAGACGTGACTTCATTTGAACTCACTGGCTGGTGAGGTTTAGCAGCATTTGGTTTATAGCCTTATAAATAGATGAGACAGGAAAGAAACTTCTGGTTGATGGCCTCACATGCTTGTTTTTTTTTTCTTATTGAGGTAACAATTTCTCCAGAGAATTACAAACTGTAAGTGGCTCATTCACCTTTCTTCATATTCCTGCACCAGCTTATCCACAGTGACCAACAGGAAGGATTAGCGTAAAAACATGTGGATCCTGGATGGCAGGACTGTGGCAAGTAAACTCCCATCCTGTTCCAATGATGGAAAAGACAAACCACTGTCTCCGCATCCCAGCTCCCTTTCCTGCCGAACAGGACGGGTCTTCCCAACATCCTCAATCACACATTCTAGGCACAATTAGTTGAGCGCAGTTAGTACAAAAGATCAAACCTATTTGCCTTCTTCTATTAATCTACATAAAGGTTAACAAGCTATTAATGAGGTCCCAATTTAATTACATGTCGTGGTTCGGTTAACTTTTACAAATCTTCAAAATTCCCACAAAAGCTAAAAATGCAATTCCAGACACTCTAAAATCACTTCAATGTGGATGAAGAACAGCAGAAAACAAAGACTTTACAGCCTGGCAGAAGAGCTCAGTTTATCTGAGCCAGCCTTGTATAAAAATGTCCTTCTAAAGATTATTTCACAGGAAAATTACCAAGATATGATAAAGAATATCTAGAATAGCGTATTGGGTTAGAAGCACACTTTATTAAGAGCTTTTTTATTCTCCCTAAGCTTGTAAATCTCTACACGTATAAAACAAATAGAAACAATAATTTTCAAAATCTCCAAACCTCTAAAAACTTCATTTCCTGATTCTTTATTAACCATGAAATTAAATAATGAATAAAGTAAATAAAAAGTAGGAGATTAATATAAATAAAATATGAAATAAAAACATTCTGACATTGGGCCAGATTCTCACATTATATTTGTAATGATACGTTTATACACTGTTCACATTTCCCAAATCATACAGTATTTAAAAGCATTTTTTTAAATTTATCAAACTTTTTAGGGAAAACTATAGAAGTTCATAGCAAGAGTGACATAGAAATTTGTAATTGTTAGTCCTATTGCTCCACTACTAGGAATGCATCACAGAGAATTAAACAAACAGAAGCTAACACACACACACAAACATAAACCAGTATATATATAGGTATATATATATATATACACACACATATATAAGAGCATATAATATAATTTTTAATATAAAAATATAAATATAGAAGCTAGCAGATGGATAGGAAACAACACAAATGTCTTATAAAGGGGGAATGGTTTAGTAATATTGGAATATCAAGGGAGAATAAGATTGGAATTCATAGCTATGGAGTCTCTCAAGACAAGGAGAAATGTTTATAATAGGATTTCAGAAGCAGAAAAATCCATCTGCTTAATGACTACAATTATGTGAAATGCATATTCATGAGGATGGTGAATGAAAGTTCATATGTGACAATAAAAATAATTTTACTGGAATGGAAAAAGTAATTTACTTTTTGTCTCTAAACACCTCTAATTTGTTATGTATTCTTCATAATAAAAGAAACTGCTTCATTGAACAAATATTAAGAATTAACATGCCAGTGAAAAACATACAGTCGTCCCTCCGCATCCGCTGGGGATTGTTTCCAAGTCCTTTAAATAAAATCGCAGCGTCTTTGCACATAACTTACATACATCCTCCCATACACTTACTTTCTAAACCTCACCTGAGGATGTTTTTTCCATTGCTTTTCAGAGAGAGTGCAAGGGGGAGAGAGAAACATCGATGTGAGCGAGATGCATCGGCTGGTTGCCTCCGCCTCGCTCACCGACTGGCCCGAGATTGAGCCTGCAACCGAGGCACGTGCCCTTGGCCGGAATCGAACCCGGGCCCCTCAGTCCACGGGCCGCGGCTTTAACCGCTGAGCCAAACCAGCCAGGGCCATCTCTACATAAATGCTGTGCAAATAATTGTTATACTGTGCTGTTTAGGGAATGACAAGAAAAAAAGAAGCCTGTTCCTGTGCAGTACATAGAGATATTAAGTACAGACGCAACCACTGTCGGCTGCTACATCCTTCCCGTCTGCAACAGCGTAACAAACAAAAGTTCACCCTGGAGGGCGTAGCTCAGTTGGCTGAGCCTTGTCCTGTGCACCTGAAGGTCTCCGCTTCAATTCCCAGCCTGAGCTGTGGTTCAATCCAGGTCCCGATGTGTGCGACAGGCAGCTGACCAATGTTTCTCTCTCACATCAATGTTTGTCTCTTTCTCTCTCTCTCCCTAAAAATCAATAAAAATATATTTAAAAAAAAATTCAATCTGGCAGTTGGTTAAATCCACAGGTGCAGAGCCCACAGATACAAATGGCCAACTGTGTGTGTGGGGGGGGGGGGCAGGGAGGTGGCAAAAGTAGGTTTACAGCTGTTCATATGGAAAATAATACAGTAATTAATAAATAATAATACAAGAATAAATTCTGTGTTTGTGTACTCACAACCATAAATCTGCTTTTGCCCCACCCTGTGTGTGTGTGTGTGTATATATATGTATATATGTGTGTATATATATATATAGAGAGAGAGAATGTACATTATTATATTATTGTCAAATTGGCACAGTGGATGTTATTTCTATATTGGTGTAATTATCATCTTGGTAACAGTTTATATTTAAATAAATCCTCAGTGTGCCATAATTGGAGAATGGTATGCAAATCACTGTCCTGTTAATAAAATAAATAGATATGAATGATCAGGTTTATACAAATTTGACTTAAAAAATAATTTGCCTATAATAGCATGCAGCCAACAGAAGACAGCAAAACCAAGTACACTGTGAAACAGCTAGCTAAGATATGAAACGCAATCTTAGCTACTTTTATCTACCCTGTTCCAGCATTCTCCAGACTGAGAGAAATACTAAACAATACCCTTCCATAGAACTGTGTGAAGCAGCTCTTATCTATGCAGAAACGGATTGTGATGTTCAGAAATCACTCAAGCTTTGTGAAACAAAAATATTAAAATTCAGAGGAAAGAATGCTATTAAATATTTGTGCAACTGCATGAAGAAAGTATCTTAGAACTCGGCAAAAGCTCAAATCTCCTCAATTACTCAATTATTTTCTCCCCCTTGCCATTTCTACGGTTGCTGAAGAAACAGCTGATTACATGGTTCTAGTAGCGATATCTTAATCTTTGTATTCCCGGTGGTTGCACCAGTTGTGCAAATCAAGAAATGCTGGAGTTTTGAAAGTAATTAGATCATAAATAGAGGCAGATCTATAGTCTAGATCACCTAGCCTGAAGCCCTAAGTTAGATGAAGAACACAAGGGAAGGTAAGTATTGTTTTCTACATTTTCCACATATGTGAGATTTATATTCTATCGCCAAAGAGAGGATGGAAATAATTATTGAACATTCACTGGGGTCCTGAATTTCCAACTCACTACCCTTCCATTTTATAGGCAGAAAACTGAGCTCAATTATTAAACTCGTGAAAGTTGCTTTTGCTTTGAGTAGATGGACACTAATTCTGTATCTCTCCCTTTCCCTTCTTTTTTATACCCCTTTCCCTTAAAATGCAAAGATAAGAATATATAATATCAATAAAATTAATAGAATAAGACTACCAATTGAATCTCTAATTATTATAAGGCATTTATAAACTGAATGCCAATAAATGAATTCTTTGTATACCTGAAATTTTAGCTGAAAAGGTAGGATCTCCATAATACTGGTCGCAAGGATAGGCCTCAGTGCCATGAGGCATATGATATATGTTGCAACATGTTCTTTCTGGTAAAAGTATATTCAAATTATGGATTAAAGTTATATGTGCAAGTAGACAGCAAAATGGAAAACAAAATATTCTTGAAATCACAGAGTATTATTTGTTTCTCATACATCTGTGTATTTCTAGCAGATGAATATAGCAACTGAGTCCCGAATACACCCCAGATGCATACATTTGATAAAATCCTTGGCACCTGCAGCATGGTTATGCTTTCTTTAATCATTAATAATTTAATATTTGGGAGAATTGGGTGTTTCTTATTATTGTAGGAAGGGGCAGAATTACATGATTAATTATGCTCATTCCCATTTAATCAATCAAATCATAATACTAGAATGACTCTATGTGCCATTCAATTCAACTCCTGTCTATAAATAAGAATACATTTGGCCACTATCCAGTCAAAAGTAATAAATACCTGCATTAATTATTCTTTGAAATAGAGACACTGATAAGAGTTGTTATAAAGCAAATATTTTCTAGAAAGTATAAAGTGTGTCTATTAATACCATAGTTTAATCAAATGAGCTACAGTCAGCCAGAAAAAAAAAAAAAACATAAATAGAGAGAACCTGGAATACAAGCATTCTAACAAGAAAAGCAAAGGGAATATCCATGTCTGAAATATGCAACACGACACAAGGGTTTGCCTAAGAAGGCTGTTCCAGGTATATTTTTTGCTATAGCAGAAAGCCTCCAAGCACAAAGAAAGGAGTGTCGCCAGAAGGAAGAAGGAAGACCAGCATGGTCAATGAAGACAAACTTTGCAATTATCACATGGGAGTAAGGTTAAGGGACCTCTGACTTGTATGACGAAGTTCGCTGTAGACAACAATTTCCCTGTCTGTTTTAGACTTTTGTGAGGACTTCTATTTTTCATGGCATTTGTACATAAAGCACAGGATTTAGGGACTCAGCATAAGCTTGAATCCAAAAGACATTTCCAGTCGTATGTTTGTTTTTTAGCATATTTGTGTATTTGTTTTTAGTAATGGGCATCATTAAAACTAGTAAGGACCTTGAGTCAAAATTTAGTTTATGACTTCTGGTTCTCAGATAATGATGTTGATTCATTTCTCCCTGTTTATTTTTTTTCCCTCCAAATGCAACTATAAAATCATTCAAGAGAACCAAAGGAAAACTCTGAAAAGTAGTTTTAAAAAAAATTGGTGAATTAGATGAGATTACTCCAGGATTGGAGAATACAGTAGTGAGGCATCTTGGCATCTTATGTCCCTCTATACAACAGAAGAAGACCTACCCCAGTTGATTTCTGACCCTCAGCTGAGCAGAAGAAGGAAGCTAAAGTAGGCTCATTTCTCTCCCAGAACAAATACAAATCATCAGCAATAAGCAGCCAGGACAAGCGTTCTTCTACACTGTGCCCTCCCATACCCACCAAGAGATACAAAATGAGTGGAATCAAGGAGAAGGAAATGGTCAGGACAAAGGAAACTAAAGAATTTATAATCTTAACGATTAACTGAAGGAAGTTTAAACAGAAAGAATCCTAATACATCAAGAAGAAAGAAAAAAACAACAGCAAAAATAGGAGTACATGCAATACATTCTGCTTCCCCTTTATGAGTTTGATAAGTCATATTTCATGGTTGAAACAAAAATTAATACTCAAGACAATGACATTTAAAAGTTACGGAAGATAAAAATTTTTAATAGTGAGGTTTCCCCATTTCACTTATGTGATAAAAGGTTGGCACCAGTAGAGTATTATAAGTCACAAAATATATTGTAACCAAGAGCAACCAATGTGAAAAGTATACAAAGAGATACACTCAAATATATAATAAATAAATAAAGATGGAATTCAAAAAGCCTTTCTAGTAACCCACAGGAAAACAAGAAAAGAGAAACAGAGAAACAAAACTAGAAAAGAGAAAACAAAAAATAAAATGGCAGGCTTATTCACTAACATATCAGTACAATAGTCCCCCTTTACTTGCAGTTTTTGCTTTCCTTGGTTTCAGTTACCCATGGTCAACTGTGGTCAGAAACTATTAAATGGAAAATTCCAGAAATAAGCAATTCATAAGTTTTAAGCTGCACACTATTCTGAGTAGCATGAGGAAATCTTTCACCATCCAGCTCTGTCCAACCCGGGGCATGAACCATACATTGTGTATTCACACTGTACCTGTATGCTCTAACTACCCATTAATCACCTAGTAGCTGTCTCAGCTATCAAATCGATTATCAGAGAGAGAGACCACATTCAGATAACTTTGATTACAGTATATTGTAATTGTTCTATTTTTTTTAAATGTTTTTACTGATTTCAGAGAGAGAGGAAGAAAAAGGCAGAGAGAGATAGAAATATCAGTGATGAGAGAGTCATTGATCGACTGTCTCCTGCATGCCCCCCATTGGAGATTGAACCCACAACCCCGGCATGTGCCCCGACTGGGAATCAAACCATGACCTCCTGGTTCTTAGGTCGACACTCAACCGCTGAGCCACGTTGGCTGGGCTAACTTTTCTATTTTGTTAGTAGGTATTGTTAATCTCTTAATGTGGCTAATTTATAAATTAATCTTTATCATGGGTATGTATGTATAGGGAAAATAAATAAATATAGGGTTCAGTACTACCTGCAATTTCAGGCATTCATTGGGAGTCTTAGAACATATCCTCCATGGATAAGGGGGACTACTGTAATTGCTTTAAATGCAAATGCTTTAAATACACTAATCAAAAGACAAAAGTTGCTAAAATAGATCTCCTCCCTCTCTCTCTCTCTCTCTCCCCCTCACACTCACACACACACACACACACACACACACACAAACACACACACACATCCCTACTATGTATAACTCATAAGAAACTCACTTGAAATATAGCGGCACAGGTAAGCTGAGATAAAAGGATGGGAAAGGACCATGCAAATATGAATAAAAAAATAAAAGCAGAAATGGCTATATTAACATCAGGTAGAGGACTTCAGGGCAAAGAAAGTTATTAGATGCAGAGATATTAAATAATGATAATCAATCCACAGAAAGACATAAAATTTCTAAATGTATACACACCAAATAGCAAAAACTGGTAGAGAGTCTGTAGTAGACCAAATAACCAGCCCCCAAAATAATCATGTTCCAATCCCTAAATCTGTGACTGTGTCACCTTACCTTGTGTTACCTATGAGAGCCCCATGTCACCACAAGTGTCCTTATAAGGAGAGAGAAAACCGTGAAAGACTCAATGTTTTCTGCCTAATAATTACAATAAGACAAGTGTGTCTATTCCCATCACTGTTATTCAACATAGTACTGGGAGTCTGGCCACTGCAAGAAGAAGAAATATGTAAAAGGCAAACAGAATGAAAAGGAAGCAATAAAATTGTCTCAGCCAATAGCTAACCTCATAATCAATAGTGAAAAGCTGAAAGCTTTCCTCTAAGGCCAGAAACAAAACAAGATCCCTACTCTCCCTACTTTTATACAGCATAGTACTGGAAGTCCTAGCCAAAGCAGTTAGGCAAAACATAATTAATTAATCAATTAATTAATTAATTAATTAAAAGGCATCCAAATCACAAAATCAGTACAATTCTTTATTTGTGGATGGAATGATATTATAGAGAGAAAATACTAAAGACTCCACCAAAAAACTCTTAGAACTAATAAACAAATACAGTAAAGCTACAGAATACAAAGTCAATATATAACAATCAATTCCACTTCTGTACTTCAACAACAAAATATCAGAAAGAGAAATAAGAGAAAAATTCATATATAATAACATCAAAAAGAATAAAATATTTAGGGATGAATTTAACTAAGAATGTGAAGGATCTATACATTGAAACCTACAAACTATTGATGGAAAAAAACTGAAGACGACACAAACAAATGGAAATACATCCTGTGTCCATCAATCACAGGAGATAATACTGCTTAAATGTCTATACTATCCAAACAAAGCTACAGATTGAAAGAAATTCTTATCAAAATTCCAGTGGCATTTTTCACAGAAATAGACAATCCTAAATTTTGTATGGTACTCAAAGCAACCTTAAGAAAGAAAAGGCTGGAGCGATCAGACTTTTTGTTTGTAAACTATAATACGAAGTTGTAGTAATCTATGGTGTTGGCATAAAAACATACACATAAATCAAAGGAATAGAACAGAGAGCTCAGAAATAAACCCATACATATATAGTCAATTCATTTTCAACAAAGGAGCCAAGGATATACAACAGGAAAGTATAATCTCAGTAAGTGATGTAGGGAAAACTAGATAGCTACATATAAAAGAGTGAAACTGGGCCCCAATCTTATTCCATACACAAAAATGAACTCAAAATGGATTAATGACTTGAATGTAAGACCTGAAACTAAAATTCCTAACAGAGAATAGGCAGTAAGCTTTTTGACACTGGTCTTGGTGATGATTTTTTAAATTTTATACCAAAACCAAAAATCAACAAGTGGGGACTACATCAAACTAAAAAGCTTCTGCACTGCAAAGAAAACCATCAATGAAATGAAAAGGCAGCCTATGGAATGGGAAAACATATTTGCAAAGCACATATCCAATAAGGGTTTACTATCTAATAGCAAAAAACAAATGCCCAATTAAAAAATAGGCAAAGGACCTTAAACGAACATTTTACCAAAGGAGACGTACAAATGACCATCAGGTACATAAAAAGGTGCTCAATATCACTAATCAGAAAAATGAAAATCAAAACTAAAATGAGATTTAAAAAACTCATAATTTTTAGGATGTCTGTTATAAAAAAGACAAGAGAGAACAAATGCTGGTAAGGATGTGATGGTAATGTAAACTGGTACAGCCACTATGGAAAACACTATGGAGGTTCCTGAAAAGATTAAAAACTACCCTATGAACCAGCAATACTACCTCTGAGCGTATGTCCAAAGGAAATGAAATCATTATCTTGAGGAGATATCTATACTCCCATAGTAACTGAAGCATTATTCAAAATACAAAGGGTATGGAAACAACCTAAGTGCCCATCGATGGGTGGACAGATACAGAAAATACTATATCCATGTGAATGCAGATGTGATTAAATTCAGGATCTGATATATATATAATTCACACTTAAACAAGAAGGAAACCCTGCCATTTGTGACAACATGGGCGAACCTGTTAGGGAATTACGCTAAGTGAAATAAGCCAGAGAAAGACAAATACAGTGCGGTACCACTTATATGTGGAATCTAAACAAAGGGGGCAAAAGTTGAACTCATAAAAGTAACTAGTAGAAAAGTGGTTTCCAGAGTTTAAGGAGTGGGGGAAATATGGAGAGATCTGTAAAAGGGTAGAAAATTTGTTCCGGGATGAATAAGTTCTGAGGACCTAGCCGTGACTAGCAGGGTGGCTACAGCTGATAACACTACAGTACAATTGAAATCGGGGCTTTGTTGTTAAGCACCTTCTGTAGGTTATTGATCTCAGAGCATGTGTCAGGATTAGGTGAATTTTTTCTTCCTGGCAGGAGGCTGCTAGATGCCCGACGGCTGTGAGGTGGCTGTCGTGTATTGCTATGCCTCTCACTTAGCGTGTGATTTTTGCTGAAATATATATATCTGTATGCAGGCAGGTTTGTTCCCGGCCCTATTATCTCCTTTCTAAGAAGCATGTCTAAACGTGTGCCACGCAGCTTGTCTCGTAGCACTTAGCTACAGCCCAGCAGTCAGTCGCCTCGGCTGAGCAGGGGGTGCCAGTCTGGAAAGCAGAGCCTGCGGATCCCGGAGAAATAGCACCTGAAAGAGCCTCTCCCGCCATAGAACGGGATGTTCTTCTTCCCCCACAGGCCTCCTAACTCCTGGCAGCTGGCTGTGACGAACTAATCACAGAAATGAGAGACACATAGACCCAGCCTCTCCATTTTTATATTTGTAATGTGACATTTGCCTCTCTAATGATGGGAAGGTCCGAGTCTCTGACCCAGGATACTCCTTTTCAGGAAATTATTTGGTAAACCCAGATTTGCAATGCATTAGGTGGTGTTGGCCCAAGGTCAAAGAGCACCAGTCAACTCCTAGACTGTCACAGAGAATATGACTCTAGAGAATGTGCATGGATTCTGTTTTGTCGTTTTGTGTGTTGCTTTCCTGTGCATTCTCCCCTTTGCGGTACTGGATTTATTGACCAGATTTCTTCTCTGCACTCTATTTTTCTAAGAAGACCATTCTCCTTCTGCTCGCTTGTCCTTTTGAAAATCAGGCAATGGTATGATCGTGCTACGTGCTGCTCTAGAGAGGACGTCACATCACTTTCAAATGACCCGTGAGTTAGACCACAACCCATAGTGAGATATAAGTTTATACCATGGCCCAGTTTCATATATGTGTGTGTACATATATATGAAAATAAAATTTTACATATGTATATGTAAATGCAGTTCATGATCCACAACAGACCATGACTCTCAGTTTGAAAACAACTCTCTAAAGAAAAAACCCTTAGATTACCTCTCCCTGTTAAATTTATTAGCTTTCTCTTTCAGAATTTTTTTTTTAAATATATCTTTATTGATTTCAGAGAGAGGAAAGGAAAGGGAGAGAGAGAGATAGAAACATCAATGATGAGAGAGTCACTGATCGGCTGCCTCCTGCCCGCCCCAGACTGGAAATGGAGCCCACAACCCGGGCCTGTGCCCTGACCGGGAATCGAACCTCGATCTCCTGGATCCTAGGCTGACTCTAACGGCTGAGCCTCTCCGGGCCGGGCCCTCTCAGAGTTTTAAGGATGCCCTCCTGCGGCAGGTCAGGAGAGGCTCTGTCTGCCTGTCGCTGCGGGACTCCAAAACACAACTGAGTGGCAAAAGGAATAGAAACAGCAGGCGGCTTTAAGACATCCTCCCCCTGCCCCTTAGGAAGGAAACAATGGTCACTGGCAGCAGCCGGACCTGGGTTCAAATCTCTCCTTTTCATATACAATAGTAGGCAAGTTATATAGCATCTCTGACTAAAACCTCCACCATCTCCAATGTGTCTAATAATAGTACTTTATATGTTGAGGGCAGGGTTGCTTAAACCAGGAACTCTTGCGTTTTGAACTGGATAAGCAGTTCCCTGCTCTGAAAGGCTGTCCTGCATCTTGCTCAGCAGCATCCCAGGTTCTCTGTCGATTAAATGTCGTAATAACCCTCCACCCCACTCCAAGTTGTTTAACAGCAATGTCTCTAGACATTACCAAAAGTCTCCTGAAGGGCAAAAGCCCCTAGAAGATGTCTTTTTCCATTCTGCAAGTCCGCGGATTCTTTGAATTCCTCTATCCTTTATTCCTGCTTGCCAGCAAGTTCATCTTTCCTGAACTCATCACTTTCCTGCAGTACTTTGCTGCACACCACGAATCCTACCTCCTGTGTTCTGTTTTTTCAATCTATTCATTAGAGCTGTAAATTCAACAGGCATGCAGCCTAATTCCCAAGCTATATAAAATGTGAGAACTCTGGGTCATAATTAAGTCTTACCTATGCAATACTCCCACTATCTATGCAGTAAAATTATTTAACTGTAAAATCAGCAGGGCCTTTCTCACCTGCCCCTGGCAAGCAGACTGCTGGAGTCAGCTGCGTGACACAGGTAGGAAGAGTCTAAGCTGCAAAGTCTCTGATTCCAGATATCTTAAATATTTATGGTGGTACTGCTTTCGCAGACTTTCTGATTTTCAGATTGTTTTAGGCAAAATAAGTTATAGTGATTTTTCTTTTAGTGATATGGGGAATTTGAGCTAAGTTTCAACACCAAAGTAATTATACAGAAAATGTCCATCGTTTGCTTTTGCACATTGCCAGTCTAATGGCATTTGCACTCCAAGTCTTAGTTTCCAGGGTTTATTTCAACGTGGCCTACTCTGCCCTGTTCTCCCAGATACCTTACTATATCTCACTATAGATTTTTCATGCAGGATACTTCCTCTCCCACAGTGTTCATCCAGCTCCTATTTCATGGGTGTTTTATTAGTTTTACTGTGGTGCAAAGCATCCAAAAACAAGTAGCTTAAAACAAGTCATTCATTATGATTCAGGAGTCTGCAGGCTCTCTGAGGGCTGGCTGGGCTGTGGGCTCTCTCACATATCTATGGTTAACTGAGGGTGGCTTTTGCTCTATGTGTCTAGGGCACATGGTGCCCTAGGGACCACTGACCTAGCCCAGGCATGTTCTTTTAGTGATGGGGAGGAACTAGAGCATAAGCAGAAAAACACAGAGTATGTTGACACCTGGGCTCTGAATGGAAATGCGTGGCTGAACCTCAGAGTCAAGGGGTGGAAATATATATTCCAGTGTTTTAGTGAAGACTGTACAGTTACATTGTGACCAAAAGAGCCTAATATTTCCCTCTACTTGATCAACCTCAGAGAGTCTTACCAGCTATTTAAAATCTAATCATCAAGGAAGGCGGCGTCTCTAACTTCTAGTTCCTGAGCTGTAAAGCCACCTCTTCTCATGGCCTATGATCCTTCCCACCCCAGCATGTAAAAGTTCTCCAGGCTTTTATTTCAGTGGTGTTGAGCTGAGACTGCGTTCTGCTCTGTGTCTGCTATTAGAATCGTCTTTTTAAAAGTCCTTCTTGCTTGCTTGATCTGTAAGCTGCAATTTTTGCTTTGACCATTGCAAAAGGCTGAAGAGAGGTCAATAATGCACTCTACCATAGTAGCTTCCATGGGTTACTGGACCGCTTCCTACTGTCAGTGAAGGAGAGTCAGTTCAGAGAGAACCTTCTGGAGGCCTTTGCCTTCTAGTTTAGAGAAAAAGAGAGTTTTGCCTGAAGAAATGTTTGAAGACCTTAAAGACAAACCAAAAGTAGATAAATTCCTTGCAGAGATTTAAAGGTAAGTGCATTGTGGAAATGCAGAATCTTCAGCTTATTTGTATGTAAATTAGAGGACTCTCTCGTTTCTTCAGTGGCATGACAATTGCAATTGCTCCCTTTCTAAAATGACATAATGTTTAGACATCTAGTATAAGAGTGGTTCTGGTTATTAACATCATAAGAGCCAGGTGATGGAGACCAAAGGAGAATCATTCTGAGTATGAACCAAATGTGTTATGAGTTGGAAATTGAGTTCTATGAGATAAACCAGTTTTAATTTATTTATTTTAAAAGAAACCAGATTTTTCTGATTCTGCCTCTCTGTGCAACTATTGTAGAAGCAAAGAGCATGAAGAAACAGAAACTAAAATCTCTATCTCATTTCTTAAGCTAGGATGTAAACCATTAAAGTAGTTGCTAGTGTTCCTGAATATAAGAAGTTTCAGAGAAATGGTTTGAAAGCTCAGTTATAGAAGTTCTGGGATACATTCATGATGAATGGGAACAAAGGGACAGGACATACCATGTGAAATGATAATAGAAATTCAAAGCATATAATTGTCCTAATTCTAGGATAAATGTAAAAAATAAATGGAATGGCAAAATCCCATCTGATAAGTATAGTTATTTTATAGAATTTTAGAGGAAAATGCGGATTTTTAATTTAAAAAAAATTATAGGGGGTACATAGTTATCAAACAACACAAAGCATGGTTTCATAACAACATCACAAACTGATTTATGAGGATTGCTTTAGCAGCGTGTGGAGTAAATACTACTGCATGCTGCATGGGGTGAGCAAAGGGACATGGGCTCCGTCTGCACAAAATGAGAAGCCATTGAACTTCCATGAGTAGAACAGAACCAATACAATGTGGACTCCTGACTTTCATCTTCCATCAAAGTTTAGACCTAAAGGGTTTACTTTTGGGAGATAACTTTGGGACAGAAGGGGCTCTAAATAAATTTTCCTCAGTGTATTCTACACACAAGGTGTAAATAAACTTGTTAGAAATGTATGTTTTCCAGCACATCTGCATTGCAATATGTATCAAAATCTTGAGTCAATGATTACTAATGAAGCAAACAAGCACTCTCCCAGGAATGTTCAGGATGCATTTTCAGAGAGGAAACTTTAAACTGTACAGGTTACCCTGGATATCTAACACCAGCCCCTCTTCATTCACTTGGTCATCTCAACCCCTGTCTGATTCAGTGTCACCACAACTAAAAAGGTGGAAAAAATGCCTAATTCAGATAGAAATTTAGGGCAAAGAAAAGGAGAGACAGAAATGGAAAGATGGAGAGCTAGAGATAGATGATAGATGATGATGATAGATGATAGATAGATAGATGATGATAGATAGATATAGATGATAGATAGATGATAGATAGATAGATAGATGATAGATAGATGATAGATAGATAGATAGATAGATGATAGATAGATAGATGATAGATAGATAGATAGATAGATAGATAGATAGATAGATAGATAGATAGATAATAGATAGATGATAGATAGATAGATAGATAGATAGATAGATAGATAGATAGATAGATAGATATAGATAGATAGATAGATGATAGATGATAGATAGATAGATGATAGATAGATATAGATAGATAGATAGATAGATAGATAGATAGATAGATAGATAGATAGATGATAGATAGATAGATAGATAGATAGATAGATAGATAGATAGATAGATAGATAGATAGATAGAGATGATAGATAGATAAATAGATGAAGGAAGAGAGAGAGTGAGTGTGGCAAGGGAATCAGATCTAGAAATACAACACTACATATTAAAAGTCAGCTCCAAAAACAGTTAAGACATCCCATTGTTGACTTGATTTTCAAAAGCCCGATGTAGCTGAATTTTCACTATTCTAATTCCTCTTGATATTTTGAATCAGATATGATGAATCTGATATTTTTCAATTGTTAGGTCCTCCTTCCTCCCATGACATCCTCTCTTTGTTGGCACTGATGTCTCTAGGGGACAACACACAGTCACCCTCTGCCTTTATCTTGGCTCTCTAAGCATTTTTTAAGGTGAATCACGGCCTTCACTATCCACTTTACCTGATCATTTTGTCCAGTCTACCATGGCTCATTCCTGGCTTTTCTTCTATATAGGAGTGAGTATGCATGCATTCGACCAGTCATAATCAATACTTTTATCATTAACCCACACAACTGACCTGAACTTCCGGTGGTATTTTTGGGCTGAAACATCTTGAGAGGAGGTTGCTCTCAGCTAAGCTTAAGGAGAATGGTTGGCAGGAGGCTGGTCTCCTGCATATCTCTGCTCCTTAATAGGGACAGAAAGAGCACTTGGGAATTTCATCACCATCTTCAACAACCTCATATAAAAAACAAATTAAAAAGCTGCTATTTATCAAGTCTTGTATTACAGTCAAAAGGAAAATCAATAAAAGATATGCTCTTAAATAAAGTCAATTAAATAACAACAATCACCTCGTCTTCATATAATGAAAACTGTGACTGTGAATTAGACAGTGCTTAAAGATGCCTTTGTAAACAAGAATAACTGTTTTCCTTTCTAGACTGAGACAGAGCATACTATTGGCAGTAGAAAGTGGCAAATGCACAGATCAGGTGAACTTCGGTATCAGCTGGAATCAGCATCTTACTTGTATCAGCAAGGACCAGGTTTACTTCTTTCTGCTCAGCCTCTATCAATGTCAGGCTGTACTAAAGTTTGCTCTTCTTTTGGTTACCTGATGGCTGCCTACAGCTTCTGAAGCCACATGCTTCAATGTCTATATCCCAATGGACTGCAAGATCCCTTTTTATATACATTGAAAAGAAATCCTGGGCTTCACTTGATTGGTGGAGCTAGATGGTCAGTCATGTGGCTGGTGATAGCTCTTCACTGATTTACATTGGTTTAGGTGGCTAAAGCTTCCATGAAACACTAACAATGGCAAGGTAGCTGGGACCTTGCTGATTGAATAGGCCACCTTGGCCCAATCCCAAGATATACAGGCAGAATCAGTCTTATCTACTATTATGCTTTCTACAAATTAAAAGAGACTAGATGAGTAGGCAGCTAATGGTTTATCACATTTCATGAATGCATAGAGATGGTACTGATTTTTATTAAGTGAATTAAATGGATTAATTAAATTGTCTTCCTTGCAGCATAATTGTGGATATTAGAGGAGATAATATACCCAAAAGCTTCCATCAATGGAAGAGTTGATTTTAATAATATGCATATTATTAAATGCTTTTAATAATATGTATATAGGCAAAAACTGTGTAAAATTATTTCAATATATTATAATTTTAAATTTTATTAAAATTGAAACATTTCTATAACAAATAATCTCAGTCTTAATGACAAAACTTTAAAGTTGGAACAACTGGAAGCTAATCCAATGAAAGAACAGTATCCAAATTAAACTTGAAAGGAAATTTTCTTCCTAAGTGCTGAGTGAACTAAAATTTTAAGAAATAGTATCATTCTTGTAAGCATCAATTTTTTTTAATTTTCAGTTAGAAATGGATACTTCTGGAGAAGCACATAACAATTAAATAGATGAGTGCATTAGAAACACATTTGGGAAAATGTGCATTACACGGTTCTACATATTTTGCAATGTCCTGCTATAACTCTTCATTCTGCTAAGTTCTGTTACCTATTTTTACTGATTTTTTTCCATTTCCAGATGTTGACTAAAGATTAAAACTCTAAAACAGAAAAAGGGTCTAAAATAAAAAGTTATCTTAGAGGATAGATCAAACACCATTGTAACTGGAAGCTTATTTTCACTACTTCCAATTAATGTTTAAAACTCTATTCATATCTAAAAAAGGTGTAAATGAGAAGAGATTGACTTCCATAAACTTCCATAAACACACTGCAGTCTTGTAAAAAATATATGTGTAAATATACACATATATCTATCAATTCAGTTACACACATACTCACATATAAAATGCTATATATATATATAAAAATTACAAATTTTATATATAAAAATTATATATATAATTTTTGTTAAATAGTTCATTTGAAGTTATTCTTTATAAAGTAAATAACTCTTTAACATTACCATTTATTAATGATATACCTGCCTTATCAGCCCCTTTAAAAACTACTAGCTTCACTCTGGTCTTCCAAATAATGAGGATGAAATTATGATACTTATTACTCATGATCTGTCAGAACAACTGATACTTTATTAGAATGCTTACCCATAAAAATTCTAAACAGTTTACTTTTTCGGAGCAAATATATATGTTGAACATTTAATTGGTAAATGCAGGCACATTTCCCTATTTCATAATTAGACTTCCATCTTTAATTGCATAGCAACTGATTACTAATGATTCTGGGAATACACCTGGTAGGGTCAGGCAGTTCTAGGGACAGAGGACTTGAATCACTTGAGATTATAGAAGAGTTTTTGTTTTTATCTGAGATGTTTGTGGTTGATATTGAAGCCTCTGAACATAGCAAGAAAACAAGCTTTGAAAGTCTAGAAAATAGCAACTCATTAAACTTGCTATATTTAAGTGACAAATATATAATGCTTCATAACCTGGGAAGCTAGTACTTGCCTTCTCAGAATTAAAAGTACTTTAAAATGGCAGAGATATAACAAATAAAGTAAATGCAATTGCATTCCATAGATCTCTTTTTTAGGCATGTTGGCTAAATCTTTTAATCATAAAGACTAGGTTTGAATCCCAGCAGTAATTCTTATCAGCTACTGTATATGAATTTGAGCTTCTATGTCATCCATTTCAAACTAAAAGCATAAGATCCATCTCATAGCATTTTGTCATGAGAATTAAATAACATAATGCCTATCAATCTCTCAATGCAGACCTTAAAACATCATAGATGCACAAAGAAATGGCAGTTTTTAAAAAATTTATTACATAAATACAAGCATCAGAGAAGACTTTTGATATACAGTTAAAAATAGATAAAATTGTCATGGTAAATCTACTCCAAGCTACTATTTTACTTTCAAATATTAAAAATCAATTAAGTTACACAAAGATAGATAGATGATAGATGATAGATGAATATAGATAGATGATAGATATAGATAGATGATAGATATAGATGATAGATAGATGATAGAGATAATATAGATGATGATAGATAGATGATAGATATAGATGATAGATAGATAGATGATAGATAGACAGATAGATAGATAGATAGATAGATAGATAGATAGATAGATAGATAGATAGATAGATAGATGATAGATAGGTAGATGATAGATAGATAGATAGATAGATAGATAGATAGATAGATAGATAGATAGATAGATAGATGATAGATAATAGATAGATAGATAGATAGATGATAGATAGATAGATAGATAGATAGATAGATATAGATAGATGATAGATAGATAGAGATAGATAGATAGATGATAGATAGATAGATAGATAGATAGATAGATAGATAGATAGATAGATGATAGATAGATAGATAGATAGATAGATGATAGATGATAGATAGATAGATAGATAGATAGATAGATAGATAGATAGATAGATAGATAGATAGATAGATAGATGATAGATGATAGATAGATAGATGATAGATAGATAGATAGATAGATAGATAGATAGATAGATAGATAGATAGATAGATAGATAGATAGATAGATAGATCTAGATATGCATGTAGACACTTAGGCACATAGGTACATACTGATATCTATATCTCTCTATATAAAACCTTACTTTTCTCCTATTCTTTAAGGACCATATGAATCTATGGGTGTTTGAAAAATGATAAAAAGCACTTTCCATTAGAGAGCTCACACTGATTTGGAAGCTATACTTCTACAAAGTAACGTGAGTACAAGACAGGACCATAATACAGGGAGAATTGGGAGACATCAGTTCTAACTGAACAATTTCAATTTGGTATATATTTTTTTAACAACACAAAGCGAGGCAGTTGAAAGATTTCTGTGATTGATCCACTCTTGTACTGAATATTGCTGGTTTTATTTACAGAGGAAATCAATAGGAGGGGCCCAGTATGCTCTTCTAAATAAGAGCCTCAGGGAATCTTATTTTTTAGGCAGGGTTATTTGTGGACATTTGACTACACTTGCTGTTCAAAGTGAACATAAACATCTTTTTAAGTAAAATCTTTTACAGTAACAGGAAAGAGAACAGGAGAAAGCTTAGTGCTGCAATGAATCTAGCCTCAATCTCAGACTGATGAAAATTATAACAAAATATTAACATCAATCATGTTAATTAACACTAATTGTGCTTGGGCAATTTTTCATGTTGGAGTCAAAGTTCTTAACTCAGTGGTTACAGGGTATCTTGTGCGGGTGTCAACAGACAGGTGAGTATTTAAATTGTTCATTGAAGTTGAATGGAAATCTGTACCTCTTGCATAAAATTCCATTAGATGTGTTTTCCATAATTTACTTGACAACTTTGCTAGATGTTTTCCAGGTTTTACAGTGAATATCTTAATTTATATCAGATCACACATGTAGGGATATTTATAAGATCGGAGTGGTTAGTAGGACTGTGTACCATGCATTGGAAATTGCAATCCATACTGACAAATTCTCCACAAAATTATTTATTAACTTATACACACAAACATTATTGGGAATACCTGTTTTCTGCATTCTCTAACTTTCACCAACACTTTATTTATCAAGTTTTTGATCTTTAGATATGTGTGCTTATGTGTCTAATGCCATACAATTGTGTTTAAAAGCATTTTATTTAGGATTTTTGTACTTATCCTCAAAAAATTATTTATCTATAAGTTGACTTTCTTGCATTTCTCTCTGGGGATGAGTTGACATAAAAGTTTTGTAAATTTCGTAAAATGTTTGGGATCCTTCTCTCTTTTCCCATCTTGAATATAATGTAGTGCTTTCTATTCCCTGAACATACAAGAAAATTTGTCTGTGAAGTCGTTGTAACATGGGCTTTTATTTGTATTACATTTTTTACTACTGTCCCTGTTTCTTTAATGGTACAAATCAAGCCTCATTGCTTTCACATATGAGTCAAAGAAAACAACTTTACTTTTGTGTATGTTTCACATGGAGATTCTGTATATGCATCTTAATTTAAATAAAGATCTCTTCTGAAAATGAATGTTACCAATTCACTGATCAGTCTAAATAATTCCTTTACAAATGAATAAGCTGATGCCCAGATTATGGAAATTATATATAACTTTTATATTATATATTACATATATGTGTGTTTTATATTTATAGACATATCTGTGTGTGTGTGTGTATATATATATGTATATATATGTATATATATATATAAATATATACCTTTAGTTTATATTTTTCTTTTTTCTTTTTTAAAAAATTTTATTGAATTTATTGGGGTGACACTAGTTAATAAAATCATATAGGTTTCAGGTGTACAATTCTCTGTACATCATCTGTATATTGTATTGCGTGTTCAGCACCCCAAGTCGTCTGCTTCCGTCACCATTGTCCCCCTTTACTCTCTCCTACCTCCCGCCCCCTTCCCTCTGGCAATCACCAGGCAGCCGTCTGTGTCTATGAGTGATTTTTTTTTCTTAAGCCTTTCACCATTTCACCCAGTCCCCCAACCCCAGTCCCCTCTGACAGCTGTCGGTCTGTTCTCTGAATCGATGCCTCTGATTCTATTTTGTCTGTTAGTTTATTTTGTTCATTCACTTTTTATGTAAGGGAAAGGTGGAGACATCTTGGCAGGGAAGAAAACTTGACCTAGAGGTGCTTACTTTAAGCCTCTGGTCACACTGTGGCTGATGTTCTCTCCCTTCAATCTGCATTTCTATAACTTCACTGGTTTGAGAAAGTGAAAGTTAGAAGTCACCATGGGAATGGCACCTACATCAGAATTGTTTCGTGACATTCCAAAGATGGCAACATGTCACAAGGAAGCATAATGTTCCTGACATAGTGCATAGTTCTGATCTGTTGCCAACCATCTCCTTTCCTAGCCCTGGCCCATTTTATAGTCATCCCCTGGGAGGGAAAAGCCTCACCTACCTAATGAACTCCCAAGCCCCATCCCTAATCTTTAGGCCTGTGACTGCGTATGAGACACAGCCAGGTTCCCAGATGACGGACAAAGCCATGATTCATGTCGTCCTGCACAGAAACCCATGCTCCCTCCACATATAAAGATGACCTTGTCTCAACACTGGCAGAATAATATCACACTAAGTTAAACAACACCATTGCCATGGAGCTCATAAAACATTTTATGCAAATATAGGGAACCCAGCTTTCAAAAGCCGTCCCCATGTGCTCCAGGAGCTTCTTCAGTGTGTCAGCTGTGACTGTCCCCACCGTCCAGTTGTCCCCTTATCCAAGTTTCATAAATCACAAAAGTAATAAGTCTTATAAAAATATCTGAGCTTGCACTCTTGATTTTAATTATAAATAGTATAATGCCAGACGAATGCGAAGTGTTTCTACAATCATGATTTTTTTCCTCCATTGTAAATATAAAGAAGGGAGACACAGGGGTTAGTGGGTGCTACTTAGTATCACAATATACACCCCTTCCATAGATACCCAGCCAGGAATTCATCTTGGTCCACAATAGCCTCACTGTCATTATTGAGCTTCTCCTCAACTAAAAGAAAGCGTCGGCTGCATTCAGACAACATCAGCTGGGAAAATCCAGCCCTTTCGACTGCGCGTCATGAATATTCCCTCTCTAAGCAAGATCAGCCAAGTGAATAGCAGCGCCGGGGCAGGTGTAATCAGCTCGAGCTATAAATACCTGCACCCTCCACGCTCATTCGAGTCTGACATACACATGAAAAAGTTTCGGAAAATAGGAATCATGTGGTTGAAGTAACTATAGCAGAAATTATCTGAGAGAAAGCAAGCTTTAAGAATATGAAAGAACAAGCTGTAAATTGGTGAAGCCCTCTCAAACTCATTCGATTTGGCCTTGGAGTAAATAGTTCGAAGTTACAAGCTTAGTGAAAATTTTTTTTCAGGAAAATAGTTCATTTTAATACAAAATAAAGATCCTTTTGTGCTCAGTCTTTTCTGAAAATGTACAATACATGCTCAGAACCCTGAGAGTTATAATGGGAATTCAAGTACTGAGTTGAGCTGTCCACCCTGTGCATTTGGAAATTCTGCAGCATGAAATCAGGCACAAGGCACTAACTGAGGATAATTAATGGAGAGGCTCAAAAAGGAAATAATAGGAGATTAGAATAAAATTTAAATTCAGTGTGTTTTAGAGCATCTTCATTGATTAGTACAGGAGTCCAGTTTTATTATCTAAACAATAAGAGCTGGGAGAAGATGTAGGAGTTACTCAGATAAATTGTATCTTAAAATAATGAACTTACAGGAAAAAACAGATAACAGATTAGAACAATTGCCAACTTCTGAATTTAGGACTACTTTGCACATGTGCATTATATCAGGAAGATGCAGACACCTTTACATTATAAAGATTTGGTTTAAAATAACAGAAAAATTTTAAAGAGTGGTGATAAGGTGGAAAATATGTCAGGCATAAGAAAAAAAAGTATGAAATGACAATGATAAACAGAAAAACAAATTTTATATATATATACATATAAAACACCAGCAAATGCTCTAAGAGAAACAGCAGCAGGAACTCAGCAGAATCTCACTGCTTCATATCACACATCCTATTACTATTGCTTTGAAACACCAAGAGGTGGATTTTTTTTTTTTTCCTCTCAAGAAAACTATAATTCCTCTTAGGGCTTCTCTGGAAATATCTACTGTGTATAGAGTAGCTGCCATAACACACTGTGTATGACAGATTAGGGTGGCCCAGTTTAATGATGTTATCGCTAGTGTTTTTAACCCTTAATGGGACACCTTGTCCACACAATGTATTAAAATGCATTGCTGAGGGAAGAAGGAAGGCAGAGGTTTAATTCACGGTGTTTTTCTAAGCCGAGCTGACTTTGTCTGGATTGCGTGTCTTCATTTCTTGATGAAGGTGCAGAGGCCTGTTTTTCATTCTGCCAGATGAAAATACATCAATGGCTTAGAAAATGAAAATACATTAATTCCTACTCCATTCTCAAGGAGCTTGTGGTTGTCCAAACAAAAGAATACATTTCATTACACAAATATAAATAAAAAGAAAATACAAGAGAGAAAAAAAGTATTGGACAGACCACTTCCAGAAAGGATTGAGAAGCAATTACGGAACCCAAATTAAGGAGGAGGTATTTGAACTCAGCCTTGAGGAGCCCGTGACAGACTTGGGGAGACAGGCTGCAGGGTCTCTCCCAGGAAGAGAAAAGAGAACGTTAAGGCACATGGACAGGAAACCCACTGGAGGAGGAACATTAGGTAAATGAGCTGCTCGAAGTGACGGTGTCTTGCTCTTAGAATTACCGTAGTCAAGGCTGTTTTCAAATATTTCTATTCACATATCTTTTGGTAGTACCAGGTATAAATCTCTACACTGCAAAGTACATTTTCTCTGCAAAATATATAGTAAATTTTATCATCACTCAATCTTACTGTCAACTAATATTGTTTGTTTCAAGCTATATTTAAATTGAAAATTCTGAAGTTGGTCCTATAATTTTTTTAAAATCCTAATGTTTAACATATTGCTCACACACACATTTTATCATGCCAACATAGAAGAAAAAGGCTTTATTTTTATTTTTAAATATATCTTTATTGATTTCAGAGAGAGGAAGGGAAAGAGGGAGAGAGAAAAAGATAGAAACATCAATGATGAGAGAGTCATTGATCGGCTGCCTCCTGCACGCCCCCAGCTGGGGATCGAGCCTGCAACCCGGGCATGTGCCCTGACCGGAAATCGAACCCCGATCGCCTGGATCCTAGGTCGACGCTCAACCCCTGAGCCATGCCCGGCCGGGGGAAAAAAGAGTTTTTAAAGAGTCCTCAAGCATAATGTTTATAAAAAGTCTCTAAATGAATCTAATGATGCTTAAAAAAATAATATGTATAAAATCATTCAACGTTGACTTCATTTTCTCTATGAATATTAATGAATAAATATTTATGACTAAAGAAATATTGTTTATGAATAAAATGAAGTACTGACTGTGAATAAAGAAAGTGAACTCAATAATTAAATAATTTTTATTTCTTTATCGCAAAGAATTTGGTATTTGATCTCCTTTCCTAAAAAGCAATCTATTAACCAGCATTTCTCATAAGCAAAGCAAAACAGAAATCTATGTAGACTACTTTTTTTAAAAAAAACCTACTTAAGAACCAATGACAGTGAGTTAAATCAAATAATTATGTCTTTGTAATGAAAACACAATCTCTTGACTAAGACTCTAAGATTACTTTGAAAAATTATTAAACTTCAAGAAACCTGTGCAAAGTAGACAGTGAGCTTTGGACATAATCAATGAAGGAAATAATCACACATAACATAGTGCCAATTCTAGTTTGTAATTACATTGCATTAAATGTAAGGAGCAAATATAAATAGCAAAAATAAATCGCGAGAGTAAAGAATTAATCAACTGGCTTCTCCCAAGAATAAAAGCAACTCAGTGGAGTGAGTCTGAGTATCTTTTTCTCTAGATAAGTTCTTAGCCCAATGCAGCAAATGTAGATGTTTGTAGCACATTTTACACTTGGACAATGTCAATACAATACATATAACTAACTTGCAAATCAAACTGGAGTCAACCTAGCTGTGCACTAGAACCCATACTGAGCAGTGGAAATGCAGAGATGAAAGAAAAATTCATTGGTGAGAGCTTTAAGAGATATAGTTTTGCTCTTGCGTTTCTTATCATTTAACAAGCTATTATTGTACTGAGTATTTCTTGTGAGCCAGGAGTTATGCAGGGCATTGTGAATTAAACTAAATAAGTAACTAATGTAGAAGTTAACCCCTGTGGAATTAAATCATAACCAGGACCCTACCTTCTCATGGTTCTCTTTGAAATGCCTATTGTAAATAGGTCTTTCCATTCGCTACCTTCAAAATAACTTAAAAATTTTTTTAAATTAAACATTCTAAAATGGTTCTTCCCATAAAAGGGTTTCCGTGAGTGTGTCTTCTTTTATTGTTGTAAATGAGTTATTTGGGGGCACCTTGACCACCCCTCCTATACAACTCTTTTCTCCTATGAACCGAAATTGTATGTTATGCCAGGCTCCTCTACTAGAGCGAAAATACCCCCTGAAAAGATTTTCAATCTTTAATTTCTAACACACTACCTGCCATACTATTGGCATCTAATAAATTTCTTAACGAATAGCAAAGTAAACACATGAGTGAGCTAACTCACCTAGCATGTCAAATGGCAAGATCTCCTGTACCTCTTCAAGCATGTTCATTATATTCTTATGTTCTGAAGTAATTATCAGATTAATGATACGTGAACCTAGATATTTCCTTTTTTCCTATATCTTACCATTCAAATTATAGTCTATGATAGTTATAGGGAAATTTTATCAAAGTTCTCATTGTGAATTACTGACAACCCACACAAAAAAACCAACATAATGCCTAGATAATTCATACTTCGCTTTCTGTCCCTGTCTCTGTGTCTCTATGTCTCTCTCTCCCTCTCTCTTTCTCCATCTTAGTTTATAACTACTTGCCATTAGGAAAAGTTAAAGCAGAAGCACAGGTTCATTATCCCCAAAGTCAGCATTTTACACTTACTTTTTTCTGATGAGACCATCCTCAAGATCTGGAGCCTTCGCTGCATTGTATGAAGCAGCTAATTTTCTCCACCAGGGAGTTATACTTTCTTGCAATAAGATGACATGTGACATGACTCATTCACCTAAAGTGGCATCCCAAAGTACCCTATATTTTACCAGGGACAGGAGTCTCTGGGTTCAGTTAATTATAGAAACAAATGTCAAAATTTACAGTAATTTTTTAGATTTTAAAAAATTCTGCTGAGTCTTTTGACATATATAAAAAATAGACTTTGCATGCAATATAAAATGTTCTATCTGGTTCTGCTGACTTTTGGAAGAAAGGAAGATATTAAACTTTGTGATTCCTTTGAAACTGTGACAATCTTTTTAATCTAAGAAGTTCAAATTTTTCTCAGTTAACATTATCTTTCTTTTTGTCACTTTTTTACATGTAATATGCATACCTGCAACAATACATTTCCAAATTAGGTACTTAATACTAGAGTAGCTCCCTTTGTTGCACAGCAACTCTTCTGGAATGGCAACTGGAACAAGAGTAAGTGAAGGTTCGGGGAAGCCAGTGAGCTTTGGTAATACTAATTCTTGTGCTAGGGCATCTCTTAACGATCCTTACTTTTATATCCTTCAGTCTATAAACACAAAAACTGAACAATAACAAAAAAATCTGCTGGTTAATACATCCATTTGCTCTTTGGCACATGAGATTCAATCTCTTTCTCCCTCTCCCTCTCCCTTCCTCTCTCTGAAATTAATAAAAACATATTTAAAAAAAGAAAAAAATAAAGATTACAGATACACATTGGTAAAGGGTTTTTACTTTGGAATCACACAGATCCTGGCTTCAACCAATCTTCACTCTGCAACTTACTAGTTCTATATTGTGGCACAAGTTATTTAATTTTTTAGCCTCAGTACTGAACATGTAACTTTCCCTTTCATCAGCTGCACAGAGTTGAAAAAACTGTCTCCAGATTAAGAGTGATTACAGCTCATCCCACAAACCATGAAATAAAATGGATCTAAACGGGCATCCATGTAAATACCTGTACTCTACCATTCACTGGTGGAAAATAATTCAGTCCATCAATGGTCAACGTCGGAGGATGTTTCTCTCCAGTAATTCATTAACTCCTAAGTATTAATTGCAAGGGCTTCAATAACACAGATGGCTCATGAATAGAAAATATGCACGAGGCACAATATATTCAAAATAATTATATTGTTATGGCTTTTGAGGGCACTGAAGCTATTAAAATATAATTTTAAAAAGTGAGAACAGAATGAGAATGTGATTTTATACACATAATTTGAAATAGGCCAAGTACTTTTCACTGTGTGCAATTACTTGTAAATATAATTTAGAAGATGTGTCACAGCTAAAGCATAGTAAAGTTAGATTTATGAAGCTTTTGCTAATGTGAAACAAAAAAAATAAGAGTGTATAATCACTTCATTCATTACAATTCTTACAAACCTATGCTAACCAGGTGGGTGTGATACACTATGAATAACTTAGAAGGCAAAACCAGATAAAAAATAAAGTCTGTGCCAATAATCCTTCACAAGAGGATTCAATCATTGTATCTAGCAGGATCCAGCCAGGGAAACAGAAAGTATCATTCATACAGATACTTTCACACTGGTCCCCGTTGCCCAGGCCAGGGGATGGGTGATGATGAATTCAAGAATAAAGCAGCAGAACTTTTCATATACTGTTGAGGGGAATGGGACCCAATTTTGCTGACCACTGATACTAGTAGATATACATCTTTTTTCAAACTTTCAGCAATTCTGTGAATGATATATTATTTTAACACCTTTAAGATGAAAAACTATAAATCAAAGAACTAAGCGATATGCCCAAGTCACCAGGTAGCAAGTGGCAGAGCCAGAATTTGCACTGATTCCATATAGAGAATCCCATCAACCATGCCCTGTGGCAATAGGTAAGGAACGGGGAGGGGCCAGGTCAAATTTGAACACACTCCCTAACACTGAGTTTCCATAATAATACGAACAATTATTTCCATTAACTATTTCATGAACTATTCCAGGCTGTAATATTGTATCCTATGAACACAAAGCATGTACCTGAAATAAGGTTTAGCTATGCGTGACGGAGCACATTCTGCAAACCAAGACGACAACTTGCTTAAATAACAAGAGAAAACCCCATGTCTTCTTTTCACAGCAAGTCTACACTGTCAGTCTCAGACAAAATAAAATGTGCTGTTTCACAACTCACTTTTTCGGGTTTTATATACTGCTTGTCTCCTGCCCCAATGCAAAGTTGCAAATATCTTCTATAAGAATATTTGGAGATGGATTATATTAATTCTCTGAAATTAAATTTGCTGTTAAAGGATTTTTAAGAAAGAGTATTTGCTCAGCATTCTAACAACAAGGATCTTTGTCTAAGCAATGAATGGATCTGGAAACCAGGGCTTATCTATAGGACACCAAATTAATACAGGTTCCAAAAACCTGCTAACTCCACATAAATTCCAAGGGCCTCTTTGAGTAACTATCAACTTGCAAGGAGTAATGACGGATTTCAATGAAATCTGACAGAACTGGACTATTAGTCAAAAGCTCCTCTTTGCAGAAAAATTCTGCTGTGACAGGGTGTATAGGACTGTTCTTTCATTTGCACTATCTGGCGTGATTTTTCCCTGAACAAAACAAAACAAAACAAAACAAAAAAAGGCTATTTTTACAGAATAACGTATCTCCAACACCATGCTCCCTTTTCATTTTTTGGTTGCTACTTCTTTACTTGACTGGGGCTCTCAGGCCTAGGTTCCACGTGTATATGAGTTATTGAAGTGGAAGGGAGCCATTGATCTGGAAGGAGCCAGCTCCGTCATTGTGGAAATAAAAAATGGGCTAACAGAAGTTTAGTTGTACATAGTAACTGGCTATTTAGGAATATGCTTCCCAGCACCTACTCTTGTGTGTTCTCTAAACTATGCCACAATCCCACTTTAGGCATTTTGGTCAAACAACTTCTAATGAAGTATAATTAGAAAAATTAAATACTGTTGTTGTAGTTGTTGTGAGTACGTCTAATGGGCCAATACCATTCTTTCACTTAAGTTTCCATTGAATCTTCTGATAACATCTCTGCTGTTTGGGTTTTCTTCTTGCATTCATGTTACCCTTTCCTTTGTTCCTCCCTAATCTCTTTGACTCTGTTACAATTAGTTTTATAAATTCTTTTCAAAGTTTTCTTTAGTGAATATAATACACAGCATATCCTGTATTAATACACAGTGCATATGTCTATTTCTCCAGTAGAGAGGCTCTTTAGTATAGGTAGACATATTTTAAACTGCTGTGTTTGGGGGTGTTTTTTTTGAAGGGGGGATTTGGGGAGTACTGGCAAAAACATTTTTCCTTTTAATGTAGTTATGATTCCATGTCTCAATAAAAAAATAAGTTACAATTTTAAAGTAGACACATATTCGTAAAAGCTGTAAAATTACATACTAGAACTGCAACTCATCTCTTTTCATGAGTAGCTTTTATTTTAACAAGCAAATCTGAGACCTATGGTTCAAAAATAGTGTGGCTATGTTTTATTCACTTTTCAAGTGGCTGTTTTGATAAATTATAGATGCCAAATTTCTCCACTGCACTAAGAAATTTCCTTACAAGCATCTTTCAGCTAAGACATGCACACTCCACCCCAACAACCGCCAGTGGACTTGCTCAGAAACCTGGTGGATGATGCCCTCACCTCATGCCTTTGCACTCAACTTCACTCAGACAAAATCGTCTGTCAAGATCATAATTTTGGATCCCAAAAGTACAGAACATCATGTATTGGATCGTTTATAAGTCTGACTTCTTAATAAAATGTGTTACAATGCAACTATGCCTCAAATTATAGTTCTCACCATTCTCTAATTGCTAAGTAATCCCTGAGTAAGTGGTACTCCTGGGACACATTTACAAGGGTTTACCTTATTTTTTAATGCCCCCATCCAATGAAGGTGAGAAACATGCTCCTTCTTGAATTTTTCATTACTCCTTTTTTTCATGAACTATGAATGCAATGTTATAGAAACTGGTTTAATTAACAGGCACGAGCAGCAACAACTATTAGTTCTGCTGCTTGCTTATGACTGAAAACGTTCTGTAGCAATCAGATTTCCTCCCTCGGTCTGAGAAATGCTCATGAGTGCAGAGTCAATACATTTAGGGGAGCTGCTCACAAGAACTTGCACTAAAATATAAGGCTTATGAGCCTAGGCTGAAATAAATGAAGTCTTTACCATGGGAAGCAAAACTCCTATAGGAGCTGCTCACAAGGACTTGCACTAAAATAAAGGTTTATGAGCCTAGGCTGAAATAAATGAAGTTGTTACCGTGGGAAGCTAAACTCCTATAGACTCAGGGAGAATATGGTTATGGCAGAGCGAGGAAGTGAAAAGTCTAAGATGGAGAAAAAGGTCCGAGTATAAGGCCTGAAGGATGAGTAACACAGGAAATGGTAAGAAAAGCCAAGAAGATCACAAGCCAAGAAGCTAAAGAACTGCTTGGAGTGTTACAGACGTTGGATCATGGCATGAAGCCGTAGGCCATCTGTACGTGGTTTGTACTATGAGTGAGTCTGCATATATGAAGGATCCAGGAACAAGGCAGATGATCACTCACCATCACTAAGGATCAAGGACCCTTCCCATTGGCAGGTCCATGGGGGTCCCCAGCACAGCTCTTCTGAGTACCCTCTCTCCCAGCTGCTGCCAAACATCTAGTCATTGCACATGAAACTGATGACACTGGAAATGCTCCCTGAAGATGAAGGAGAAAAGAACAATACCCTCTTAGGAGATGGCTCTGCTATCACTGTCACTCCTTACTTCCAGGCACCCTATTCATCCAGGTGAAACTCCTACATCATCATCTAACTGCAGGATGTGCTCCATCACCTCTCTGAGTCTCCTGATTTAAAAAATAAAAATGACACTATCTACTATGAAGAAAAATGCTCAGTGTAGAGACTGGTATGCAAAGGTTCTAAGGACATAAGTTACTGTTTCCTCTTTTTGTGTAATTCATATGGAACTGAAAGTTAGAGAGAAGGTGAGAATGAATTGCAATAGAGATTATAGAGAAATGGAAGAACACTGAATGCCAAGTGGTTGCGATGCACGCTCTCCGACTCTGAATGTGGCTACACCAGTTAGCTCATGTAAGTTCAATCATACAGCATGTGTCCTTCTCTGATTCGCTTGTTCCACTTAGTATAATGTCAAGGTTGATCCATACTGTAGTATGTGTCAGAATTTCCTTTCTATTTAAGATTAAATAACCTTCCGTTATATGTATGTATCTCTTATTTTAAAAATCCATCCATCCACTGATGTGCAAATTAGCAACTCCCGCCTACTGCCTGTTGGAATAACACTGCAATGATCATGGGTGTCCAAATATCTCTTTGAGACCCTGATTTTGTTTAATATTCTCTCTCTCTCTCTCTCTCTACCTCTCTCTCTCTCTCTCTCTCTCTGTCTCTCTGTCTCTCTCTCTCTGTCTCTCTCTCTCTCTGGGCCTGGGTAATAATGTACTTTCTATCATTCTGAATTTCCTAGACATGGGAAGGAGCACAGTATCAGAATCCCTGTGGATGAAATTTCAACAACAGAAACCCAGTGGATAGGCTTATTATTAAAATATAAGAGAATAAAGTTCCTTGTATATTCTTGAATGCATTTCCCAGGTTTTAATGGACACATACTAACTGTTAGTATGGTAACTCTTGGTGAACTAGATATAAGACCCATAACAGTGTGCAAAAGGTACCGTGGGGTATTCGTGGGAAATTATTTTCACTACTAGCATTGGAAATGTTTCTAAAGAAGGCTGTTAAGCAGAATCTAAGAAAAGGTATCCTTGACAGAAGGCAACAATATGAAAAAGAGAGAATTAAATGACTTAGGAGACTTAAGAATAAATAACAGACTATTATGGTGAGAAAATACGCTGCAAAGCAAAATGCCATGTGAGAGGACACTCTTCTGACATGGTGTACATGGTCTCAAATAACACGTGGACTTGTGATAGCACAGCTGCTAAAGAGGTAGACCCGATATTTAATATTTCAGAACATCAGAAATCTTTTCCTCACATACAGTTCTAACAGGTGTGATTCAGATGAACAAGGTCATTTTCCATGTGGTTATTCAAGGGAAGCATGACTCCATGAAAACTCAGAGCCTTGTCATTCCCATTTGAGTCAGAACTAAGGCATATGACCCCAGCTAGTTAAAAGATAGGACAGGGAATGTAGTCTAGCTGTGCACCAGAGTGCAAGGGTGAATTGATGTATTATGTTAAAGTACATGTATGTAACTCAGTAAGCAAAATGAAGTTCTTGAAGTTTGTTTTCAAATGGGAGCAAAATAAAGTCAGAGAAAATATCCATACAAGGAAACAAAAGAGCTGATAGAGCTCTATGAAGATCTTTTCCTCTGTTGCTCTCAGTATAGAAAATGATTGACTAAATGCCATCAGTCCTCCCTCTTGTCCCTGAACCAATACCTATAGTGACTATAATACAACCAGCATCAAATGAATAATGAGACATTTTACTAAAACATCCATTGTCATTGTTCCTGGGAAGCTAACTTTGAGTCCCTTTACATCCCAGGCACAAATGATGTGGCTTTATTTTAGATTCAAGTTTCATGTTGAAATAAAAACAAAAGAATTAGACCTCCTCTGTGACATGCCTAAGGATACAAGAGCAGAAGGGGATTTGATCCTACTGAGCAGTTGATTGGATTTTCTTTCTTTTTTAACCTGTATGACACTTTGACAATTGCTTTTCCTGTAACTTCTAAAAAAAAAAATAGATTAAACTTACTCTGTTGTTCGATATCATTTACCCATATGTAAACATTTAGACACTTCCACACAGGCTATCAGAAAGCCTTCAGGATCCTTCAAAGACACTCAAAAATTGAATGTGTTTGTTCAGAATAGGATAAAAAAATTGTAATGGGTCAAAGAATAATAAAACCTCAGTGTAAAATAAACTTTAGCTCTCCCCTCAATGAAAAATGAGTGTACCTTTGGCACCTTCGCTGGCAGGCAGATGTGTCCAAAAGCTTAATGTGAGGGAACCCAATGATCCCTGAAGAACTCTAAATGCCATAGTGGTTAGGTTACAATACTATTTTCTATATAAGGTATAATTCTAAAACAGTGGTAGTAGTAAATGAGGAATAGGTGGACTTTAAAAGTGTGCACCCCTCCCCCATTCACTGCTAAAGTGACCATCAAGCCTGGGTGGTTTAAATAATCACACATCTGTTTAATAACTGAAAATATATCTATCATATATCTTCAGGCCATGGTGCACACTGCAACTGGAGAGCATGTATGGGAAAGGCAGAGAATTATATAGCACCTTTAATTGGTATTGAAAATTGCAGAATTGATGATTTTTGAAGTTTGCAATATGTGAGGGACACAATGATTTCTAGTAAATTCCAGATTCTCAGGTAGTAGTGACTCCACTGTTTCAGTTGGTCAAGTCCAAAAATGTTGGAACCATCCTTGACTCTCTTGTCTTTCTCTCCCACCTCAAATGCAACCCACAAGGGCACGACGAATGTGTTAAATGAATCTCAGTTACATACTATGTTGGCTTTAGAGCATTAGAGAAAATGAATTAGAACTTGAGTCTCCAATTTTTTCCTTATGTACATAAATCATAGGAATAATGATAAGAGTTACAAGAATAAGCTCCTAATGTTGATGAGATTGTGAAGTGGGTTAACGATATAAAATCCTACCTAGTTAGCAAACAGTGGCTATTCAAAGCATCTTGGTTCTAAATTTTGTGATATATTTTCAACTTTTCTCTTGGAAACACCCATCTCCAATGTGATCAGTTTAAATGTTAGTTAAGTTCAGCTACTATAAAAACCTATCTTTTCCAGTTCTTGAGAGATGCAATACAACCCTCAGCCAAATTCACTGATCAAACATTTAACTGTAAGAGCACATGTCAAGCCGGGTTATTTGTTATGTTTGTTTTCCTTCCAGGGCCTTTTTTCCCCTCCCCTTTCTCTATTACACTTTCAAGTGGAGGAAGAGACCACTCCCCTAGTCTGTCTGGTTTTCTGGTTCGAGACTTCATGAGTTTTATGAGTTCCTTCAGATACAATCGTCTCAGTTTCTAAGAACAAATAGAAATGGGGCACAGTCAGCAAGCTGAGACTCTCAGGGGACTCCTGATCCTGTCCTACTTGCTTTGCCCTTTCATTTAAATGAATGAATTGAGACCTTTACTAATTTAGTCACCAAAGCTATATATTAATTTAGCTTTTAAGAGACAAAGTAATTGTGGAAGTTAATTATGATTTTTGATATGTTTAAATGCTAAAATGGTTAAGAAAATTTACAACTATCTGGATAGCCTAAGATAGTCTATAGTAATACAAGAACTGCTGAAACTCAATAGCTTGACAAAATGAAGATGTATTTGTTACTCAGGCTACATGTCCACCCAAGTCAGTTCCATATCACTGTTGCTCAGAAACCCAGGCTGATGGTGGGCAGGGATTGCGACTCTACCATGGGCTCAGCAGGGGTAAGATCTAGAAACACTACTGGACAGTATGAATGATCACGAGACACATGAAATATATATATATATGTATATATATATTGCATTGTTTTTCTAAGCAATTATTTTACTCTGTAGAAAGTTGTTGTTTATATCAACCCATTCACAGACAGAAGCATGAAAATAAGCCAAAAAAGAAATTTTGCCTGCGGTGTCTGGATATTTATGATAAAATTGAGATTTGGCACCCACTAAGAAATCTGTTTATATAGGCAAAAAGAACATGAGTTTGTCTTCTGTGTACCCCAGAAGGTATCCCCAAATACAGTCACATTGGGGGTTAGGGCTTCAAGTGTGAGTTTTGAGGGAACACATTATAGTCCACAGTAATATAAAATCTCAGTTTTATATTGTCCAATGCTGCACAGGCGCATAGCCCAGGAGCAATAGGCTAGACCGTGTAGCCTAGGTGTGTATACGTAACTTTAAGTTCCAGTAATGTAGTCACTATGAAAAAAAGAAGAAAATAAACAAAGTTAACTAATATACAGCTACTCTTTAGAGGGATAATAATATTAATTTCATTCAAACAGGATTAAAAGTATATTATATTTTTAAACTACTTTTTCTGTCAAAGAAGCCACTTTCCAATGAAGCAGAAAATAAAAGGCAGACAGGCATGACGTTCCCTTCCCCTGTTTTAACTGTTTCCATAGAGACCTCAGGTTCTGAAATGTTCTTTCATCATATTCTTCATGTTAAAAGTCGGTTTCCATGTTAACATTTTGTTGGGCTGCAAGGATACCACAGGAATTAACACTCGGATCAATAATTTTTTTTTTTTTTTTAATTTGGAAACAAATTGTTCACTCAATAAGAAATTAACATGTGAGAGGTAATTTAATTTCTAAACCCAGGTACATAGAGTCGGATTAACTTTTATCCGTCGTTCTTTGATTACTGCACGCCCTTGCTCTATTTTGTTTAATAAATGAACACAACTTACCTAAATCTATAGGGTATCCCTC
The DNA here is from genome assembly GCF_054644295.1 of Miniopterus natalensis. NCBI lineage: Eukaryota > Metazoa > Chordata > Mammalia > Chiroptera > Miniopteridae > Miniopterus > Miniopterus natalensis. Next base: position 54,541,867 of record NC_142091.1, on the reverse strand, counting down.
CTCATCTTACTGCGTTCGCCACAAATAACTGTGTGTTTACCATTTTGTTGCTTTTTTATTAATAATTTTCTCACATATATTTAAACTGAAACAGTATTTTTCTTGGTTTTTCTCAGTTTTGTGATCTATCATAGAGCATCACACGGCATGCAGTATTCTTGGATTTGTTTTCTTCCCCCAATGTCCTGTTACTAAGATTCCTCCACAGGTTTCACCTGTGCCCCTGGTTTATAATGTTCCATTGGTTGACTCTGACACGGTTCATTCATTTCTCTGTCTGTCCCTGGACACCTGGCTCTGGATCCCAGCTGCTCTCACACCGAACAGACCTAATCCTGGCTCCGAGCTTCTGTGGGCTTGTCGCTCAGCTGCCCAGGCCCTACCTTCAGGTATCCTCACCTGGGTGGCATCATGATAATTTTCTAATATTATCATTTCTTTACATTTATTGATATTGGTTTAACATAGTGAGTTTTTTCTCATTAATTGGACTATTAACTTATCAGAAATACAGTAGAAACTGTATGAGAAAAAGCAGAAAAAAAGGCTGAATCATTTGTTATTCACTTGCAAGGACAGGAGTTTGTTTAGGGGCATCTGGCGTCACCTGGGTTCTAGGAAAGGAAGCCCGACACAAGAGCTTATGTTGTATGAGTTCTCTGTGTATGCCATCCCAGAAAATCAGGGGCGTGGGAACAGAGAGGCCCTAGGGAGGGAAAGAGGGAGAGCAAATATTGCGTGCGTTACTCTTACTGCCATGCAAGCCCGAGAGCTGGCGCTTCTTTTTGTGATGCAAGAGCCTGGTTAAGCTCTGACTGCCACTTCAGAGGGCCATCAGCTTCAAAGATGGCCATCTTGATAAACACAATGCAGGCCACACAGCTACAAAAAGAGCCAGCTTACTTTTTCTCTTCCCTGTGTTATCGGTGGAAGTGGAGTTCTTGGGGTGCTTCGAGGAAAATAATTCCCTGAGGTCCCCATGGGAGGCTGGGGTTTCGTGGAAAGCTTTACAGATGATGTGAAATTAAGAGGACTCCCTCCCAAGGTCCCTTCTTATCTGTCTTGCCATGGAAGAAGTCCCATATCATCTTCAGCAAGGCCAGAATTAAGGCCACTGCCCGAAATGCCTGCTCCATAGTAAATACAATCCAGCCCGGCATCCTCCAGGCGGCGTCCACATGGCCATGGCCATGCTGCGGACGCCACACGGCTACGGAGAGAGAGCAGTCAGGCCGGGGAGCGCCTGGCTGACGGCAAGAGAGCCCAAGAGCGGGAGCTCTTCGCTTGGGGATTTGACCCAGAAGCTTCTTTAAACTAACCAATTAACTGTCCAAGCTTTGAGGTACTTCCGGTTGGGCCCACGCCCTAGCAAATCCCTTGTGTCCCAGGCTAGACTGACAGGGTCCTCACTGAACTGAAAGTTATATAACTTTCGGTCCTTTATTTCCCTGAATTTTTTCAATAGCTGCTGCTCTAACGAAGACATCAAAAACATTTTTAAGTCACAAACCACTGAACACAGACAACTACACTTATCTGTTCTTACATTTGAAATTCACAAACCATAGAGCTTTGCTAAAAGAAAAAAACACGCCAAAAAACAAAACCAAAACAGAAAGATAGCTTTTATCTGCAGCATGTTAAGGAAGGGTCAGGAGAGGCGCTGGCACCGTTCAGAAGCCATCGGAGGCCCCGAGCGGCTGTCTCCTCTTTGACCTCTGCTGGGGGCACATTTCCTGGGGCTGAGCCTTGTCCTCCGTGGGCGTGCTGTCAATTTAGTAATTCCTTAGATTTGATGACTTACTGTCTCCTATTGATTCAATTTTCAGTGTCTGGTAAAACTAGACTAGCTGTTTATAGATGTTTTGTGAACATTATTCGAGGCAGCTAAACAGTTCTCCAGATTTAATAACTGTGGCAGTCGGAGGTTCAGGCCACTGTAGAGACAGTTCATAGAGTTCCTCCCGGTCATTTCTAATTTACTTGACTAACAGTATGTGGCTGACATTTATTAAGCAATGTTTAATAGGAGCCAGATGCTTTATTGGTGATTTGTAAACATGTTATTTAATTATAATAACCTTGAGAGATTGGTATTAGGACTAAATGATGTAGCAATTGTTTGTGGTGATAGTTACACAGGTGATAGTTAACTGCTTTTTTTAATGCTGCATTTGGTCTTCTGTTAAAATTTTTTTAAATGTCTTCATGTCAGGTGATGTCTTTTAATTCTAGAATATGCATTTTATTCCTTATTTGAAATTCTGATTCTCCACCTTTTAATTTATTTATTCTATTTGTCTATTTCCTCAGCAACTAACCACTGTACTCATATAAATATTTCCTCTATTTTATCCAATTTTTGCTGTTGTTCTTGGTGGGGTTATACACTGTTGCTAGCTTAGTCCATCCTGCCTTGTAACAGAATTATAAATAAAAAACTTTTTATTTCTGATGACTTATTCTATTCTCTTATATAAAACTAAATTATATAACATATGCTAAAGAGAACACGGTCAATTACCCATCAATATAAAATGACTACAACAAATGGAAGAATACTTACATAATTCTTGTTGTTAAATTATATATTTCCACCAAATTGAAGTTTATATAAGAAAAAGACCAATTTATAACTTCTAAGGGCACAAAGATCCAGAAACTATACTTCTAAAAGTCTAATTCTACAAAGCTAAAGTACATTAGCACATTTCCACTTAAATAGATTCAGCTTTAAGTTAATCTAAAAATCTATCTTCATGATCATGTGGAAATACTTTTGATATGTATAAAAATAACATATTAAAAATAATCTCAGACTTCTGCACAAGTATGAAATAAAAAAATGCAAACTTAGCACAAGAAGGATCTATTAACCTCTTCAAATAAGTTAACTGAAATAAAATCCTTTTAGAATGAGCTGTGTATCATGCACTGTTTTATGTTCCTAAGATTTAGATTTCTAGAGAACCTCATTCAGACATAATCTTTAATATGACCATCATTTTATAAAAATCCTATTGTTTTTAAAAAATTAAACAGAACAATGAATGTTTCATAAATCTAATGCTTTAACTCAAAAGGAATTAAATACTTAACATTTTAGAAGGAAGATTCTGTGTTTTTGCCTATAGTTTCTCTCTTTTCCTTTCTCTCTGTGTTTTCCTGGCAGATGTGAATTTCGATACTGAATTCCGTTTGAAAAAAACATAACTTTGGTTTTTATCAAAACACATAAAAATGTATTTGGCAACTTATAAATTTCTGACTTCTGAAACATGTTTATATAAATGAAGAAAGGGAGAAAGTTATTTGGAGCCTCAACAGATACTTTCAAGTCTCAAAACTCTTTTTCTCGCTGTCATACTTATAGCTAATCTAACTGCAGTTTTCTATTTTATAAAAGTGGTAATTATAGCTCATACAAATATAAAGTGACAATACTTGGCTTGGTTATCTACAAATATTATGAAGGGGAGAGGTCCTCGTCTCCCCCTGTTGCTAGTGCGGGTGGATTGCACGGGAGAACTAGTGATTTTTATTAGTTAGCATGGAATTAAGTCCCTAAGTTTGCAAAGTCCCATTTCCCTTTGTCCAGTCATGGAAGAAGTGCAGCTGGGTTTCAGTAGAGCTAAAATCAGAGCCAGTGTCCACAGCTTCCTTTCCACGCTGGAGCAGACTACAACATGGAAAGGAAACTGCGTCACAGCAACATCCAAGTTTTAATATCTCCTCACTATAACAAAGCGAGGACTTCTGTATAAGAAATGCTTGACTTCTAATTTAGCCTCCCTCCCACCCCCTGGGCCACTTGGTAAATAAATTAACCATGCTAAATGTCAGATAACTCCTCTGTAACACTATGTACCAGGGTTTATGTGAACATCAAGTAAGCTAAACTCCCTGCATCCACTTTCCCACGGCAACCTGTGGGAACTTCCGTTTGTGAACACTGACCACGCCTGCAATGAAATGCTCCATGTAGCTGAATCTCCAGGCCCTTGAATAGCCCCTGAGAAATGAGACATTCACTAAAACAATTAAAAGCTTAGTTCTATTAATTGCATATAAAGCACTTAACATAGTTTCTGGCATGTAATAAATTCATTAAATGGAATTATTATTTCTTGTTCCCCCATAAATTAGTGTGGTTAAGCAATATACATCTCCACAGATAAAGGGTGGTGGGGGAAAAATAGCTATAATTCTAAAAAGTCATCTATTCAAAATGATTTCTTTAACATCACCTTTGTATTGTACATTACGCTCACAACTGAAGGGAAAAATACTCATAATACATTTTTTTCCCCACTTAATCCAGGAACCAGGCCTCTGTTCCAGGAACTACCTACTCCACAAAGACAGATGAGCCTCGTAAGCAGTCAGATTTTTACCCTGTGATCCCACTCCTACTTATCATAGTTGACTGATTAACAGAGCAGGCAGCTGACTCAACTAACCAAATAACATCTCTCTCCAGAGATGGTCATTTAATGTCTGTAAAAAATTAGAACTAAAGGGATGGCTCTTTCGGGCTATGATTCAGATATCTTCTGGCTCTTGCAGAGAGGACCAGTTCTCAGAAGAATGAAGTCAGATAGACAATGCGGAGGGAAGAGAGGCACAGAAAGGCAAGAAAGAGGGGACCAAATAAATGACTAAAAGATTCAGTTCCTGCTTCCAGGCCTCTGGTGCATTCTTACTCTCCGGTCCCATGAAGCATCTATCCATTTAAAATCTTGGAACCAATTCTTATTCTAGTTTGTTTGTGTTTGGGTTTGTTGTTTCTCACTGAAAGAGTAACGCCTTCGAGCTTATTTATTCATCTTTGAAAAAGTCGGGATCTCATTTTCAAGGGTGAATGTCACAGACTTTTCTGTGGTACCTCAGAAAGAAATCCCTCTCTGCCATCTTCTAGTGTTGCTCTTGGTCATATGAGTATCCTTGAAATACTAGATGTTATTTTAATCTCTAAACTCCCTTTGAAATTATTGATCAGAGAAATCATTGGTTTTATTGTAATACAGTTAGGGTAATTCGTTGGGTGAAATTGGAAAATATTAAGTAAATGCCAGTTTTATTAACCTTTTAACTTGTGGAGACAAACTGAGAGCCAGATGAGAGCTAACTGGGAGCACAGAAGTACTTAATCCAACTTACTCTAAATAAAAGAAACCAAGGCCTGGAAAGGTGCAGCAATTTCTCTCTATTCAGTACTCTTCTCACCTGGCCACATGCACCTTTCGGTGTGAATAACTTTAGACATTTGTTAACTATCACAACAGAGCAAATCATGTTTTCTGATTCTATTTTTTTAATCTGCTGGAAGTAGTCATATATACAGAGGCTTCTGTTTCAGGAAAATAATAGAATGTTAAAACCCTGTGATGCTGCTCCGCCAGTGTGGCTCAGTGGTTACAGTGTCGGCCCTCGGACTGAAGGATCCCGGGTTCAATCCCGGCCAAGGGCACGAACCTCAGTGGTCACAGGCTCGATCCCCAGCCCTGGCTGCGTGTGGGAGGCAACCAACCGATGTGTCTGTCTCACATCAATGTTTCTCTCCCTCTCCCTCTCTCTCTCCCTCTCTCCCTTCCACTCTCTCAGTAAAAGTGATGGAAAACATATTCTCAGGTGAGGATTAAAAAGCAAGAAAAAAAAATCTTGTGATATTGCATTTGATGTGCATGAAGTGTTTTTTGGTTTTCTTGTTGTTATTTCAAACGAGGAAGGGAGAGGGAGAGAGAGAGAGAAACATCCATGATGAGAGTCACTGCCCGGCTGCCTCCTGCGCGCCCCCTGCTGGGGATGGAGCCACAACCCGGGCCTGTGCCCTGACCGGAATCGAACCGCGATCTCCTAGTTCGTGGGTCAATGCTCAACTGAGCCACGCCAGCTGGGCATGAATGAAGTTTTTAAACTGCTTTTATTTCTAATTAGTACCAACTTGGTAGATGAGAAGGAAAATGAATATTATGCAGCATGAAATTCAACCGAAGCAGAACAGTACTTTCATCATATTTAATGAATTATTAAATATTTTTCCGAAAGGAAAACTACCCAGTGTGGTTGGTGGGAAACTCATGAGAAAGGGACTGTGGAGCGGCGTTGACATGCAGCAGGACCTCTAAGTTAGGCGAGGAGGAACTGACCCGCGAGAAGAGAAGCAACCATTTCGGAATCACTTCCAACTCATAAAGTCATTTATATAATCCAGGGAATAAAGTCCTAAGTTACTTCTACAACTAAATTTTATATGTTTTATTCATCTCCTTAAAACAGTGCAATTTTACCACTTCATTTGCCTTTCTACATTTTTAATCTCAATAAATATATATTCCCTGAAGCATCTTTAAGTGAGATTAAACGATTTTTAATGACCAATAATCAAATAATTAATTACAGATGTGCTTCATCCTATTGACTGAATTGCATGATGAATCTTCTGTTCATTGTTAATATAGTGAACTAGCAATTAAGCATTGACATTTGCCTGCATAGCTGAATACTATTTAAGTTACTCATTTCTCACAGCTGTCACACCTGTACTTTTAGCTAGTATTAGTTCATTTAGCAATATTCTCACTGCAGCAATTAGTGTTCTAAATTTAACTCAAATTTACTGTCCCCAAGAGAAGCTGAAGTATATAATGTTAATTTGTTTGTGTTTATAATAGTTCAGCTTTTCTTTCTTTCTTCCTTTCTTTTTCCAATATTGCAATTTAATAAGTTATTGCCAAACAAAACACAAGATATAATAAAAACTGTCAGAACCTGGATACCTAATAATGAACAGCCACGGTACCCAGTACCCAAACAAAATACAGAACATGTGAAAAGCCAAATACGTGACTGATAGCCAAGAGAAAACAGTCAGTAGAAACCAACACAGAATGACAGGGTTGATGATAAAAATAAAAAAAAAATCAATATGTCTTTATTGATTTCAGAGAGAGAGGAACATCAATGATGAGAGTCACTGAGCAGCTGCCTCCTGCACGCCCCCTACTGGGGATGGAGCCCTCAGCACAGGCACGAGCCCTGACCGGGAATCGAACCACATCTCCTGGATCCTAGGTCGATGCTCATTCTCTGAGCCAAGCTGGCCCAGCAGTGATAAAACTTTAAAAGTATATTCAAGTATTAAAAATAAACAAAAATAAGAGAAACAGAGGAACATATATATATATATATATATATATATATTTAAAAATACACACATGGATATTATATAAGTAAAAAATATCAAATCTAAAACCTATTGTCTGTTGATAGGCTCAACAGTAAATTAAGTATTGTAAGAACAACAGATTTTTGAACTTGAAGACAAGGAAATAGTAACTATCCAAACTACAGCACAGAGGTGTTTTTTTAAAGGCTACCTCCTCTACACCTCCCCCAAAAAGCAATCTTGATGAGAAAGCAGTGTATCAAAGGGTCTAATATATTTATAAAACCCAGAAAAAAAAGAGAGGCAGAAAAAAAAAAAATGCCAAAAATGAGAACTTTTTTCACAGAGGTCTGCACTGCATAACGTGAAAGAAACAGATGAAAAATGCCCTTCATTAAAGCTCAAGAGATACACTGGCAAGAGATACACTGATCAGCTTCACCTAAATAGCCATGCACACAGTGATCATATAATTTATGGTCCAAATGGAAACACTTCTGGGACAGAAAAGTGGCACCGATAATGCAAGGATGACAGGCAGATACCAGTACGGCCCCAAGTGAATTGCAATGCGGTCATCCTGACATGAATCAGAATAACATATAAGCCATAAGCATACTCTTCATGAGCTTACCCACACAACTGTGGAGCACAACTGCGGGGAGCCAACCCCTGTGAGGATGCGCTTGGGAGGGCACCCAGCACATGGAATCCTTGTGAACAGTGCCCCTGGAGCTGTGAAAAGGGGTCGTTCTGCTCCTTACGTTAAATCAGGCAACTTTCTAAGGGCTTCATTTATATTAAACTATTTACTATTCATAAAGGCTGAAGTGTGTGTTAGCTCCATTTCCCAGATGAAGAAACAGAGGCAGGCTGATTGAATAATCTGCTGTCCACGTAGCTAACTGAAATTGGTGGGCCAAGGAGCTGGATGCAAACATTCTGAATCCAAACTGTCTGACCTTCCAATTTTTATTCTTTCTCAAATACAGTTACATTCAGTATTATTCTGTATTAGTTTCAGGTGTACAGAATGCTGGTTAGACAATCATGTGCTTTACAGAGTGATCCCCAAATATTTCAAGTTTTATTTAATCACTGAACTATATGCCATCATAGTCATTCCTTTCCTGTAGTATACATTTTCTTTTATATTCAGGACAATACTCTGAGAGTATAAAACTTTTAGGATGCATAATGTTTCCAGAATGTATTCTATTCAAATAATTTCCACTGCATTAACAGGCGATATGCATGCAAAATGATAACTTGTGAGTTGGGAATATTTCCCAAAGAACAGGTTTAAGTGACAGACTTTGGAAGTCAGAGCTTTACCTCTGGCGATTTTATTTTGAATTGTAAAATACAAGGAAGAAACCACATATTTTTTAGAATTGTATTCAAGGATTCAATGTCCTTGTTTCGTATTTCCAGGCTCAATGAAAATGAAAAGGGGAACTCATGTGAAAAAATTCACACCTTCCCTCCTCTTGACAGCCACTCAGCTGACACTTCTTTGAACTAGGATCACTCCCTACACAATATAAATATTCTCCCAATAAATTATTTCCCCAAAGCACTTCTAAACGGCCTCGGTTTTAAAAATCAGATAAAATGTGCAGTAAAATGCATATATGGTAATCCTGGGCCCAGGACGCTTGTATACTGTGTTTGTTCTCAAACCCAAACCTACCTGTGCAAATCACCCAAGAGAAATGTGGGTGTATCACAGGAAGAGAAATAAAGAGAATGCGTGGGGGGGGGGGGTCAGAAAATAGCAAGAAGAAATAAAAAGCGAATGAATGTTTCAAAGATAAAATATTTAGCATGGGGATAGCTCCTTTCATCAAGTTTTCTTACTTCTGTCTAATGTAAAATTTATGTCATAAATTGAACATTGAGTGTCAACAATGTGTTCCATTTTTTTGCAAGAATCAACTTCTTGCCGATTGCTACAAAGGCCCATTGCTACAGAGGTTGCCAGAGGTGGTTACTTGGCTTTCTGGACTGCTTGCTACAGATACTGGGTTGGCTTCCTAGGCTGATGGCTGCATATTGTGGGTCATTGTTCTGTTTCTATGTGTGGTCTAGCTATTATCCATTTGCATATTTAATGTCTCAGGTACAGAAAGGCTTCATTAATCCCCTCCACCCAATTTTGGACAAATCTAAAAGGGCTTCCAATTCTAAAACTCCTGTTGGGGTCAGCTGAGAACTTTCCTGGAATTTTCCATCTTCTCAGTCCTGCTTCCTTTCCATCCCATCCATAGGTATCGACACCAAAGCACTTTCTAATAAAGACCTGCTGTCTGATCTCCATTTCAGAATCTATTTCCTGGGGAACCCAACCTGCAACAAGTAACAAGGGCGTCAGCTGCCCCAGGCCCTGCTTGCCTGCTCCAAAGGCTGAAGCGTTCAATATATCAGCACACCTCTAGCCCAGCGTGTCACACCAGTGGACCTAGACACATCAGGACCCCAGACTACCAAGGTCTTAAAAAAAATAAAAAATTAATTAAATTTAAAAAGGACCACTATAGATATAGTTCAACCTACTAGGAAGTGAAATAGGGAAAACTTTTTTGAAATTACTTAGGAAAAAATAATTATAAACGACAGTAAGCAACCAGCTACTCTGGCCCCATCTGCTGTTCAAAGAGCCATGAGAGACAAGGGCAAAACCATTTTGAATGTAAAATGCCATTGATTCCGGTTACATTTAGAGATTTATTAGAAGAATTATTCTTCTATTTGATCTATTGTGGAAACACAAATATATATTCACATAACCAAGCATTAATTAATAAAAGTAAATATTAAAGATCTAAATGTGAGCGAGTTTTGGATTTTCTATATCACATAACATGTAAAGCTATGTTTAAACCGAAGATTTACCAAAGAACAGCAGAGACCTGAGAACGCTGCTGTTGGTAATAGCTGCTTCCAGGGTCGTCATTACCTTGCGGGAAGTGGGGTTTGATTTCTCCTGAGAACTGAAGAACAAACGAGCACACTCAAGGCGGAAAGGAAGGTAATGCGGAACAGAACAGAGAAGCTGGTGTGGTAGAACTCTGCGGCTCTGCACTCTTGCTTTTAATATTGTTACTTTCTCACGTGCATTGGTAGGATCCCCAGTAAAATCCTCATTGTATAAAAAACAAACCCCCTAAACCAATGCCAGCCTTTGACAGGACTTTCCTTTTTTGATCAACAGACCTTAAATTATAACTACAAAGATGCAATTTTTAAATAATACAGTAGTTCATATTTAGGTGTAAAGTCTATGTTTTAATTGTAAACATCTAACAGGCTTTTATGATATAATCTGAAGCAAAAGGGCTTCACTTGTGCACGGGAAGCCAAGTCTATAAACTCCTGACCACTTCTGACACAAAGTCATAGCTACAAGAGAAAAACATAAAGGGTGGGTCTTCTCTCTGAGACAGTAACTGTTAAAGCACTTCAGGAGCTAAGAAAATTGTTCTGCAATGAATTGTCTTTCAGCAATCCATTAAACATCAGGACTGTCTCGGATATAATGTAGCTTATTACCTATAAAGTGTGTCTGCAGTACTTGCAATTCTTATTACCCAGGGAACTTTAGCCTGCCAAAGTGGAACTTTCGTTCCCCATATTTATCACTGATCTTCTTCAGAGGGTTTCTTAGCAACATAAGATTGGAAAGAAAGTTTGTCTCACATGGGTAAGGAACACCACATCCTTCCCATCTGCCTTGGTTACATGCTCATTTACCAATTAGATCTCTTTGGTCAAGTGGAAAACTCTTATTCAGGCATATTCTTAGGTTATTTTTCCAACTAGTTGGGCATGTCTCCATGGCAATTATTCGGTCTAAAGTCTTCACACTGTCATTCCACGGTGGTCAAAGAGTCTGGCATTTGTGTGCAGTCATAAATACCTAAGAACAAAACTGGATTAACTGAGGGTGAGATATATGACAGCCCCATAAAACATGTATCCTGAGATTTCTAAAATTATCTGTTACAAATGGCTCTGCAAAAAGCCTTCAAAGCATAGTATTTGGCTATTTTTCTATTTTGGGGGTGTCTGCTTTTCATTCGGTCTTCAGGTTCCAGGGAGACACAGGCTAATGAACAGCATTACTAGAGCAGCATCCTGACTGCCCTTGGGCGCAGCCACATTAAACAAAATGCCTCGTTTCTAATCTATTTCTCTCATCATTTATAGTAAGATGAAAAAAGAGGTGTTGAAAACACTCTCATATTCTCCAGAGAAAATATCACTGGTTGAGAGAACAGAAGGCAGAGATTGAACTGCTGATCAAGAATATAAACAACTACCCTAATGACTCCAAAACTTAATGGCAAAGTTTCACCTTCTCCCCATGGCTGGAAAATGATCAGTACTTATCTAGTGATCATAGTCATAAAATGAGATTATTTCATTCTTAAAAAAAGATGTGGTAATATCTCTCAAAAGTATTTTGCTGCCATTTCTTCTTCAGAAATTATGATCTTATAAAGAATAGCTTGATATACAGAAAACAACAGTAACTACTATGCTATTTATGGGAGATAAATTAACTTTAAAATACAAATGTAAGCAAAGAAGTCAAGAACTTCCAACTTGACATTAATATGTTAAATAATCTCTTGGTTTAATAGTCGAAAGATCAAATGTCAAAATATATTTTTTTTCTAGTTGGACAATAATAAAAATAATAATGAATAGTGCAATTCAGAGTAACCTAGCTATAATAAGTAAATTTGGGGAAACGGTATTACGCTTAAAATTCTTCTACAGAGCAATCCTCAACTGTTTGTTGCAATAAGGTGAAATCTGGCAACACTTGAAAGCTCTCTTCCCCTCGCAGGTAAGATTAGCACTGAGGCATATCAAACTGCACGCTGAGAACCAGAACAGGAAACCTCACATCATCATAATAAATAATGTTTACTCATTAATCTTTTCAGTGTTTTACTTGCATTCGCTTATTTAACTCACAGAGAGAAGTATGTGGTAAGTTCTATTAATAACACATTTTGTAAGTAGCAAAACTGAGGTACAGAGAACTTAATTAATAAAAGGTCTTAAAACTTCCCTGTGCTTGTGTGCATATACTCTCTTATTTTTAATCTTTTGTTATTCATATATTTTCATTTGACATAAATATACTATTGTGCCATCCGTTCCAACTGCCAAAAGTCATTATTAATTTTGTTATATTTTAGCATGAATGGGATCATAAGCACAAAGTACTCATAGTTTTTATTATTACAGTATTTCAAATTACCTAGTGATTTCTATAATATTTTATAGGACAAAATGGAAATAAAATTACAGATGTAAAATATTTATATTACAGTTAATGAAAGAAAGAATAATTTAACTATCATGGAACATAGAATATGGACTCGAACTACCAGGAAATCCAATGAAAGGGAAAGAAGAAAAAAATCTCTCATTTTATATGTGAGTAAAAGTGGTTCTTATAAAGGTTAGTAACCTCTGTAGCAAGTGACAGAATCAAAACTAAAACCTAATTTCAGAGTTTAAACTCCTCATAATTATGTTATCGTGTTTTCAAAATTTATTAAGGAAAAATAATTCAGACAAAAGATGATAAAAGGCTTTGAATTAATAAAATTGGAATAGAAAGAATAGTTTACTTTCCAAAGACTATAGAAAGTTAAAAAAAAAAACACAACAATAATTATTTGTCATTGAAGATTCTAATAGGTGACAAATTTAGCTGTATAAAAAAAAAACCAGTGTTAAAAAAAAAAGATGTGTAGCTATGTAATTTCTTTGCATAAAGGAACATTTTAGGCCGAAATGAGATGCATAATACACAATTTCCTGGTAAGTAAAGCAATAAACTTTGAGAAAATGCCTCTGTGTCAGAGAAGATATTTTATCAGTTACTTATGACTGTAGAATAAGAAACCATTTTCATGGTCTACCAAGTCCACCTTTAGACATAAGGACAAGAGCAAAACTTGGGGTAATCAAATCAATATAAGATGTTATTAAAAGAAAAGTTTTCAACTTTTTTTTAATCTTTCATTTTCAGGGGACATTTCAGTTTTATCTCAATGGCATGCATCCTTTATAAAAGTAGGTAAACAGAGTCCAGTTCTTTCTCCTTCACAAAAGATATGTACTTGGAAAATCATGGTGGTTTTTGTCAGAGCAGATAAGCACCGATTGCCTGTCCCAGGGGAGGATTCCAGCCAGGTAGACGATAGGAAAGATCATCACAACGCCAGCCGCTGGGAACAGAAGTCCCAACACTTCTCTCCATTGCAGGTTGGTATTGGAGTCGCCAAGTAGGACACAACACAGTCAGCACTGGAGGCAGTAAGGCTTTTCTCACTTAGAGAAGAGCAACATCAGCTTCAATAGTTGGTGGTGTTCTCTGGTGGTCAACAGTTTCCTGCCCAAGAACCATCCTTATGTGGCCAAGTGGGTGGAAAGAGCACGCACAGCACTGCCCTTCTCAACGATTTTTCTCTCTGTAGTACCTCTCAGATATCCAATCACCTCTTGTAAAATTTACAAGAGAAAAGTCCAGGTGTTTTCATGGTATCACGGAGCATTCAATGGTTTTGCAAAAAATCCACCCCACTGAGAATTTCCCATAACTACGGCTGACACTTTGTTTATTGTAGAAGCAATATCCTGAATAATATAGTAGAGATTCAAGATAATATACTCTCAGACAATATAGAGCAGGATCATTTAATACCGCCTGGCAATAGATGCTTTTTTTTTGTCGTATTCGGGAGAACTTATTTCTTGCCCGTAAGTATTTTATATCTTGATTTATTTTTGTTGCTCTTCCAACAAGACCTTTGAAGCAGCATGACCGCTTCATGCTGAGTGATAGGTTCGGTTCTCTCTGCTCTGCTCAATAATATGGATTCCACGGACTTTGTTAGATCTTGCTTTTTATCAATTACCCCTTGAATTTAATCAGTCTCTAAGGACATATACCCGAGAGAGCACCAAATTGGCAACTGCCTCACTATCTTATGTTTGATCCATTTCTTAATAATTCTAAAAGGAAAAACTGAAACGCTCTTATGCCCCTGCCTCTCAGTGGTATCTTGGGGTGAGTGGGAAGAATGTATATGCAGAAATAAACAGTTTGGTACCAAAAGTTGTTGCAGATCTTCAAGTTAGCAAATTCTTAGGCGGTTCAGTGAGTTTTACTTTATAAAAATAGATAAATGTTGCTAGAGGTCACTGCTTTAACAGGAGTTTGTTGGCACTGGACTAAGCTCCTGGGGCAACTTTATTGCTCTGTCTTATTGCCTCGGCAACATAATCTTAATTTCACTCTGCTAATAGCTTATGTATTGAGACGATACATTGAATATTTATAACCCACAGAAGGGCCAGCTTATAGCAATAAAAGTATGGTTGGGGAAATTTCAAAAGGAGAATTCATTTAATTTTCAAAATCTGCTAAAAATGCAGATCCTAAGTCCCAATGCATTTCTTCCACAGCTGGTGAAACCAACAAATCAAAGATTCTGTTGAGTTATGAGCACTCACATTCCTCCTGGGTATCTGCGTGTGTACAATCGAGACTGGGGCAATGACTACAGGGAGGCGCTCGGATAAGATGACGGTGTACATGAAAATCTGCAGCATTTCGGTGTTAAGCAGGATGACCTTTTGAGGGTCCTGAGACAGAGAAAGAGCGAAAGAGAGCAAGCGCCTAGGACAAGAAGGAAGGGGCAGGCTCGGAGGCAGACTGGCCGCATGCAGGGGTGGGCAAAGCGGGCTTGCTCAAGGGTCCACTTTGGCTGTTCATTGGTTAAACTACCAGCCATTGTTACCTAAAAGATAAATCATAAATAAGGATGTGAAATAATAATAACAATAAGACAATACTAGGAGATGATACAATGATTAATTAATAAGAATATAAGAGTAAACTCTGTGCTTCGTGTACTCACACCAGGAAACCTACTTCTGCCCACCCCTGTATTTCCAACAACGGAGGGTCATGACAAGCTTCCCTGAACAAAGAGTTCAGACCACAGCGATATGAGATTTCAGCTTTCCATGGAAAATGGGGTACTGGGAACCACACAGAGCTGCGATCCGCGAGGCACCGCAAGCGCTCAGCGCTATTCAGCAGAGCAAGACGCCTCCGGTCACAAAGGAAACGGGCCTAACCTGGAAAACTATGATCTGCTGTTAATCGTGATCCCTCTTAACAATCTATTTCAAAATCTCCTCTTTGCCCAAATATATTTTTTACTAAGTTACATAATAAACAACGGAAGAGACTAGTCTACAGTTTATCATTTTCTCTTACTTTTCTTCACCTCTCTATTTCTTTTTGAAACAGTGCTAAAAATAGTAAAATGAAAAATGCTCTAATCTCTATGTATTCTGATTGCATCAATATGCGCGTGTTCTTAATGCTCTCCGCACAATCATAGCCTATGTCTTCATGACCCGGACTAGAAAAACCTTCCTGTAGTTTCCACCAGCGCACACCTGCGGCTGTCCCGGTCGCTGTCGTTTGTAACCGTCACACTCCCCTGATCACTTCACTGGTGTGACGTATGGAGTAAAAAAAGCAAGTGTGAGCAGTAGTATCACTGGATTTCTCAATGTTAAATTAGATATATAAATTTAAAATGAAGGCGTGCATTACCAAATTAAGATATACACAAGTAAGAAGGTATTGGCGTGTGGAATTCAGCCCAGAAGGCAAAGGAAAGACAGAAAATGACTAAAAAGAAAGAAGAAACTAAATCACAGAAATTGATGCTTGCATAGTGCTCTTTGTGTTTTCATATCACTTTCACGGTGTCAGATTATTGAATCTCCACATTTCTATGAAGAAACTGGTTTTACTCCCATTTTACAGATGAAGGAAATCAGCGCTAGAGGTTGGTTTGCCCGGCAGAGGCACCTGTGCGCACAAGTCCTGAACGCGGCTTCACGTTTACATCCCATGGCCGGCGCAGCACGGTCCCTCTCAGCACGCGCGTTGGAAACTGGCCCTGACGATGCATGCGAAGGGCCTTGCAGTCCATCATGACTAAAAATCAAACTGAGCCTCGGGAGCTTACAATTAAATAAACAATCACAGAGAAATAGAGACATTTTGACTCAAGGCAGATAATAACAAGTGCTCGAGAGGAGCTGCGAAAGTACTAGAGGAGAAAGAAAGGCCTAGAAAAATCCTGGCTGTATCTGGGCAGGTATCTTGGAGAGTATGAAATTTCTTTATTAGCCTTATATGGTGGTAAAGAATATTTTAGGCAGAGGGAGCAGTTTGAGCAAAGAGCCAGAGTGAAGAAAAAATATCAGGGTTGTGCAAGATAGCGTGTAAATCAGTAAGACTAAAAACCTAGGTGCATGGGGAATATAATCAGACATGAGGTTGGAAAGGGAGACAAGGGACAAATTATGAAGTTTTCAAAGCAGGTTGAGGTTTTGAACTTAGCTTTTTTCCCGGAGCCTGCCCTAGGCTAACTTTTTATTTTTTTTAACCCAGAAAAGACAACATAAGTATGGAAAAAATAGGAAGAAATTACTGATCATTTTAAAATGTCCACATCTTCTCAAATGTTAGATACGTTTTTGTGTGTGTGTATGTTTAATCCTTACCTGAGCATATTTTTTCCATTGTTTTTCAGAGACAGCGGGGGAAAGAGAGAGAGAGAGGGAGACATCAATGTGAGTGAGAGAGATTCGATCGGTTGCCTCCCACATGCGCCCTGACCAGGGCCGGGGATTGAGCCTACCACCGAGGTACACGCCTTTGGGCAGAATCGAACCCAAGACCCTTCAGTCCTTAGGCCGATGCTCTAACCACAAAGCCAAACCAGCCAGGGCTGTTGGACGTTTTTGAACAAAATGTTCTAAGATTTAAAGTGTCATAACAAAGAATTTGAACAAGCATGCTCACAATACTGCAACATCTAAATGATTCCACTGCAAAATTCTTTAGGAAAATACCATGTGCAGAGAAAGGATTTGAAACACACATCAGAGAATGGCAAGGCACAATGAAATCCTGGAAAGAATCTTTACTCCAGTTCAAAGTAAAATAAAGCACTTCACCAAGCAACAAAAAATATGCCGGTGTGAGCTACCTAAGAAATGTTGGTTGAGCAATAAACATTCTGAGTAACTTACAGCCAAACTAAATTGCAAAATGAAGGATACACCCCAGACCAAGCACCGTACTTCAGAATAGCCTTGAAAATGGCAGCTGTAAATCCATGATAAACAAAGAGAAAATTAAAAAAGAAAAGAATTGACTAAATGCTTTGACCCATTTGTTTACTTCTGGTTTAAAGAACTTGTCAGTGAGTAGAGAAGAACTGAAACTAAAGAGAAAACATTAAGCTTTCAAATATAATTTGAGTCATGTACACTCGTTATTTGTTCAACAAATGCGTACGGTGCTTACTAGACACGGGCACTTTTCTAGGCATTTAACAAGTTGTAACTCATTTAATTCTTCTAACAATCTTAAGAGGTGAGTATGATGATTATCACCATTTTACAAATTAGAAAACAAAGGTCCGTTAAGTATCTTGTAGAAAGTCACAAATAGTATTAGGGGGTGAGACAGGGTCCATGGGCATAAATACTAAACTATGTCCACTTCCTTTTTACTTGCAGATTATTTTCCCAGTGGTAGCAAAAATGTCATTATTAACATGCATTGGAAAAGATTTATTAGCCTTTATTTTATCAACAGGCACTTGCTAGCTGCATGAGATGCAATGGTGAACTAAAGCTAGCAGGTATTAACCTGCCCTTCTGCACCTCACTTTCTTTTTAGATAAGGCAGAGGAGACATAATTAAACCATTAAATAAGCAAGAGTATATCAAAGGGAAATATGAACCATGAACATAAGAATTATTTAATGGAAATAACCGAAACTTACAAACATATGCAAAACTGGCTTTAGGGATGGGAGACTCAACTGTCTAAATTTTATTTCCATGTCTCAAGACAAGAATTATTTTCATTGCCAATAGTTATCTAAAATTTACATAGTTGCAAAATAGCTCAAAGACAATAAAAGCCAAAATTCCTATAAAATCAAATAACCCAGAAGAATGTGTTATGGACAAGACATATTTTTCCATTGATTATACCCAGTAATCCTTGTGGTCTGTTCATTTTTAAAATCTTTCACAATTTTTCCTGACACTCTATCAGTCATAGTTTTTTGGTGTCATATAAGTTACACTCTAACGACTTAGAAATGTGTACCTCAAGTCAACATTTTCTCTGTATCCCGACTCACCTACTTGGCATCTCCACCTGGATGTCTAAGAAGCATCTCCAACCTACTATATAAAAAAAATTATTGATTTTTTCCCCTTGAGCCTGTTCTTTTTCTACTTTTCACTGGCACAGTAAATGACAGTAAATGACAATTATGTCGTTTCATTGCTCTCTGCATGAAATCCATTAGCAAATCCTATCAGCTTTTACCTCCAAATTCCATCGTGATTTGTTCACAGTGCCCTTCTCCATTGTCCCCACCTTTGTTCTCCATTGTCACCACCTCAATTGACGACTTCAATAACCTTGAAAGTCATCTCCCTTTTTCTGGTTTTGTTCCTCCTTCCTTCCATTTTCCTGAGAGCAAGCAGCCAGGACACTCTTCATAAATGTAAACCACATCATGTTAATATGAGGCTTAAGACCCTTTGGTGCATTTCCACGGACTAAAGAACAAATCACTCACTGTGGGCCTGTAAGGCTCTGTGTGAATGTCTGTCTAAGTCTCCAATGGTGTCTGGTTCCCTGAGGCACTTAATTTTATATATATATATATATATATATATAATCAGACACATGGAATTTCCAGTTCCTCAATTATCCATTATTCCTATCTCAAGAACTCGGTCCTTTCGATATTCTGTGTCTGTCTTGGTCTTTCCTGGCTCCGCCCAGACTGGATCCTACACTAACGTCAGCTTTCAGCTTTAATACCCTTCCTTCAGAAATGTCTTTTTCTACCTCACTATCAGAAATAGGTCATGCCGTCTCATTATTTTTAAGTATATCACCCTGTTAAATTTCTTCAAAGCACTTATATCAAACTCAATTAAATTCCTTGATTACTTATTTTCTGTCTTCCTGAAAAGAAAAACCTAGGAGGGGAGAGGTTCTGGTTTCTTATTCTTGCACGTGTTGATGCTCAATAAACACGTGTTGACTGTTCAAAAAGTTACTGAGATAAACATTTCCCAAAGCATATTTCATGAAATAATAGAATGCCAATGAGTGACACAAAAATGATTTCATTAACAGCACTAAAATTAGTAAATGCTTAGAAAATACTTTTTTTAAGTTTTATAGGGTTTTTTTTTAGTAGATTTAATATACTAATGTGCATTGTGAATTTCTAACGGAGGGACATAGTGTATTGTAGCCTTTTTAAAAAAAATACAGTATATCTTTATTGATTTCAGAGAGAGGAAGGGAGAGGGAGAGAGAGAAACAGAAACATCAGTGATGAAAGAGTCACTGATCAGCTGCAGCCCGCAACCCGGGCCTGTGCCCTGACCGGGAATCGAACCCCGATCTCCTGGATCCTAGGCCGATGCTCAACCGCTGAGCCACACCCTGCCGGGCAGTATTATCATTTTATCACTTTAAATATGTCTTTAATCTTTAATCCAAAATAACAAGAAAGAACAAGAATACAATACACTGCCTGGCCAGGCCTGGCTCAGTGGTTGAGCATGGACCTAGGATCCAGAAGATTTGCAGTTCGATTCCCGGTCAGGGCACAGGCCCGGGTTGCAGGCTCGATCCCCAGTGGGGCGCGCAGGAGGCAGCCGATCAATGACCCTCTCATCATTGATGTTTCTCTCTCTCTCCCTCTCCCTTCCTCTCTCTGAAATCAATAAAGATATATCTAAAAATAAATAAATAAAGTGATAATGCTTTAACTCTACAAATGGTAATGTTTGTGTATGTGATTAATTCTTAGTTATTTATACTTTTTTAGTGTTTTCTGACTTTTTAAAATATATAGGGAATCATTAATACAAGCATTAAACTAGGTGTTAATAACATTAATTTAAAAATAAAAATCGTGTTTTACAGAATTGTTTTCTCTTTAAACAGATTAAATGAGAAAATTAGCCAATGGTGAAATGTGATTTATAAGGCTGTAGATTCTCAAGCTTGTTAACTAAGATAGAGCCTCTTCTAAATCTGTTTAAATTGTACTATAGATTCAAAGCTTTTAAATTATTCCTAACCTGGCATACATATTATATGAAAAACCCCTTTTCAATAATACATTGACCCTCGATCAACACAAGCTTGAACTGCACAGGTCCACTTATAGCAAGATTTTATATATATATACATACATACATACACACAGACACACACACGTGTATGTATATATACACATATATGTATACACACACACACACACACACACAGTCAGCCCTCTGTATCCACATTCACAGATATTGTATCTATGGATTCAACCACCTGTGGATGAAAAAGTATTTTCCATCCATGGTTGGGAACCTGCAGATACAGAGGGTGTGCTGTATGCAATTTTCTACGCAGTTTTATATAAGGGACTTGAACATCTGCGAATTTTTATATCTGCAGAAGTCCTGGAACCAATCCCCCACAGATACTGAGAGACAATTATAGTTAGGTTTTTGAGAAGTGAAAAGTTATACAGGGATTTTTGAGTGCACAGAGGTCAGTGCCCCTAACCCCCACATGGTTGAAGGGTGAATTTTATTATTTGGTTGTAGTGCCTTTAAAAAGATATTACATGAACAGAGAACATAAAATTTTTTATGCTTGTTATAAAGTAACCAATCATCCTTGATTTGTTGATGGGTCTCTGAACTCTAAGGAAATAACTGATAAATCCTTTGCCCCCCCCGCCCAACCCCCAGATTTGCACATCTATAATGGATTGATTGCCAATGAGAGGAAGAAAAGAGGAAGATTTTTTCCAAAGCTTCAACCACAATCTGCCTTAATGCATTAAATTTCACATACTGTGCAAACATATATTGACTAGGCCTTTACTGGAAAAGTTAAGAGAAAGAAATGTCCGAGTGGCTATGCCTGAATTTCCCAGCTATTTGTAAATGCATCAGTTGGATCAGAGATAGCTATTAATTGATTAATTTTACAAACATTTAATGGACACCTGCTCCCAGATACTGTACTGAGATTAAGCGGGGGGGGGGGGGGGCGGGGGCGGGGGGAGCTTTACCTCTGTTGGAATTTGTGAGGAAGACAGATATTAATAATAGTAATTGAGCAAATAAGCCCATAATTCCAGATATGATAATTGCTATGAAAAAGAATATTACAGGCGTCTATGAAAACATGCAATAGATGCACTTAGACTTGGAGACCGATACAGGCATCGCTTCAGAAAGGATGCTTAAAAGCTTCTGTGAATATAATTATCATATAGCACCATATTAAGTAATTTCATTTTTCTGTAAAAGACTGGCCATTATTATTTAAAATTTAGTAACAAGTAACAGGCAAATACATAATTATAGATCTATAAATGCATTTTCTCCTCAATTTCTCTGTAGCATTGTTGTTCAAAAGAATGACAACTGAAAGAATGGAAATAAGCCCAATTCAATGATATTTGCTTACTATCTTACAGAAAAATATTTTCCATTAACAAGTTTATTAATTTATGTTTTTTTAATGTAGCAATCACAAAGCTTTTTAGAGCCTAATTTAATATTGATTTTAGCATTTACCATGTAGGTTTGCTGGAGTTTTTGCTCTCAAATCTTAAATTAATGAGATCTCAAACTTTGTAAACAGAATAAGAACGTGTCAGGAGGCTGATAATTTATAGTTAACATGTTTTGCCTTTATCCGTTAAAATGAAAGTAAAATTTAGAAAGGAAATTAATAATCCTTGGCTTCTAAGGGAGAGGAAAAAAATCTGTTTTGAAGGTTCAAAGATACTTTTTGAATCACAAAAAGCATCGTTATCACTTCCACTTTTTAAAAACCTTTTGAAAATATCTAATGAGTCCTTGACAGTCTTTCAGATGAGTAGTGATTATGTAAGGTCACTAAAAATTTTAAACAGATGTGTTTTTGACAGCCTATAGTTTATCTTCAAACACTAATAAAATCAGAAAATTCACTAGCTGTAAAAGTTAATACAGAATACATTTATAGTTGTTTTCTGTATAGTTTAGGAGATAGAAGAATTATAATTTAATTTAGACATGAATTGGCAAATGTGATTGCAGTACATACCAAGATGTTTTAAATACTGATATACTTAACTTCTTGGTCAATGAAAATAAACATATACAATGAAACTAATAAATGTATTATTGATATAAGTTTCCACATTTAATTTAATGACTCTATGTGTGTGTAGCACTGTCAGGCCGGCCACAAGGGAAGAAATCACACAGTTCCTGGATCTGTGGGTAGTGGCAAATTGCACCCACTTTGAAAATATTTGCTGAGCACCAACTATGTGCCATGGCTCTATGAAAGGCACAGGCTGGATTTCAAAGTGAAAACAGCATGGGTCTTGGCACCGAAGAGCTTGAAATTATTTAATATGCTGCTGTATGATATGGAAAGGGAATTAGGATATCATTACAAAGGTTAGAGCAAACTGAAATTATTTCTTTTTCTCTTATTTATAGCTTGTCTCATTTATATATACCTTTCAGTATGATATGTATGGTACAATAGCAAGAATAAAAAAGAGGAATTTATGTAGTAGAAAGGTAATAGGTAAAGCACAGAGGATGTTTAGCGTGGTGAAAGTATTCAGTAAGGTACCATAATGGTGGAAACATAGCATTATTTGTCCAAACTCATAGGATGTACAACATCAAGGGTAAACCCTAAGGTAGACTGTGGACTTTTGCTGATAATTATGTATAAACGTAAGTTCATTGCTTATAGGAAATGTAGTACTCTGGTGTGAGATTTTGATAGTGGGGTAGATTGTATGTCTGTGGGATAAGAGAGCACATGGGGAGTCTGCATTTCCCACTCAATTTTGTTGTGAACCTAAAACTTCTCTAAAAAAATAAAGTCTATTTAAAAATTGCAACCAAAAAAAAGTAGGTGAACAAAAATGAAATTTTAAGTATACCCATGAGATGCATACCATAAAATCTTAATGAGGTTTCTAGTATTGGGCCAAGCATGTGGCTTCTGACAGTGCAAAGAGGAAATTAATATCAATTACTCAGCATTAAATAAAGCCAGGAAGTTTTCCTCACGCTGAGGCCTGAGAAAAAATGTCCCTCTGTCTCTATAAAAGGAGGTGCCATGTTTTGTAGTAGAATGCAATATAATACATATATCAGTGATGTTCCCTAAGGATTCCTTATGAAAAAAAACAATTCAACTAATGTAATTTTAAGAAGTAGCAACACAGTACATTCTGAGCATGCAGCTTTTTGATGATGTTTCCTAAATGAAATTTAGACCATCTAGAAGGTGTACTTCTCTAATTGTGTTAAGAACACACCAGAAGATGCATTGATCTGTGCAAGAGTATCCAGTCACATTTTACTCAGTGTTGAATCCTTTTAAATATTAATTTTATATTTTTTAAAAGGGCTATAATGAAGTCGTATGCAGAATTTGGCATAATTCCCCCACCCTCCAAAAAGGAGAGAAAAACACAAGACTTTAGAGCAAATGCACTCCCTGTTTGCGGCAGGTTGTGTGGCTTTGCTCTTGCCCTGTCCCATGAGCACCAATCTCCTCTGGTGCCAGAGGGGATGTCAGTGAAAGCATGTGAAACTGATTGCCGAGGAAGGGGGCGAGCTGACGGCTGAGTTCATGCTCGTGACGTGCTTCAGTGGGCTGCGGACTCGGCCAGGCCACACTCATCTCCCTCTGCTGCCGTCGTCCCCGGAGCAGCAGCAGAGGGACAGGCGAGCAAGGCCGCCGGGGGAAGCCCGACAGGCCGGCCGCAGAGTGGGTCAGGACACGGCCTGCAGGGTCCGAAAACCCCGACCTGCAATCCTGGTGGTGCCACAGTTTTGTTGTGTGACTTCCACCAAGGTACTTTACCTCTGGAAGCCTTAACAGTCTTGTTTACACATAAGAATAAAAATAATATCGCCCCCAGTAATCAGAGTGGGGATCATATGATACAACGCTGTACTGTCCAAGACCGTAGCAGCTCCCCAGTCTTGGCTACTGAGCGCTCGAAGGGTCGCCTCTCCGACCAGAGTTGGGCTGTAATTGTAACACACACGCTGGTTTTCCATGATTCAGTGGGGAAAAAGAATGCAAAATACTGCACTGATAATTTTCTATACAATTTAAATTCTTTACATGTTGTAATTCTATCTCTTGGATGCAATGGTTTAAATGAAATATGTTAAAGTTACTATCAGCTATTTCTTTTTACTTTTTTAATATTCTTATTTGTTCTTTATGTCCACTTTGAAATGGATTGCTTTCACTGGCCCAATTTTACAGGTGAGGAAACTGAGGGTCAAAGAAACTAGGATGTCTTCAAAATTCCACAAGGAGGGATAAAAGAGTAAAACAAACTCCCATTTTCTGTGTGTGTTTGTTTATCACTTAACTGTGCTGACTCTAGAAATCAGCACCACTACGTAATATTCATAAGAATAACCACAGTATCTGCATTCACTGAGTGCTCTTCATGAGCCTGACACTGTTTTAAGCACTTTAAATGTATTAACTAACCAGATAGTCACACCTACTCTGGAGGTGGATGCCATTCTAAGTTCTGTTTTAGGAACAAAAAACAAGAGGGCAAGTGAGCCTGTATGTACTGGCTTCTTGCACTTTGATCTCACCCACAGACTTTGACTAAAATAGGGAGCAAATTAAGGGACCCTGACATTTGTTTTAAGTTCTTCAAGTCAGAGCTTCATTGCACCTCCAGTGCATACCCTGACTTTCACTTCATAATACTGGATTGGTAACCACTACGAGGGAGCACCTTTTCATTTTACCAGTGACTTTAAGCATTAACTCTGTGGTATGTACATACCACAGAGGCTCAGAATGCAAGGTCGCAAGGAAGCCTAAGTCCAATTCCTGAATCTAAACTTCCTAGCTGTGAATTTGGACAAGTTACTAACCTCTTCAAGTCATAGGTTTGTTTTTGTTTTACATCTATAAAATATAAAATGATAGAAGGTAAAGGAAGGCAGCAAAACAGGCACTTTCTTATTTCAAAAATCACCATGTATCACAAAATTTCACCAAAGGTTTATTTTATCAAAGGTGCCATTAAAAATATAACAAATAAAACCTTTCTGAAATTCATTATTTCAATCAATTTTTTATTATTTATATTATGTATTATGAAATGAAAATAAAAATAATGAAGAAAATACCATTGTTATATCAATGTCAATAGATGATAGATAGATTAGATGATGATAGATGATACATAGATGATAGAGAGATGATAGTTGATAGATGATAGATAGATAGATGATAGATAGATGATAGATGATAGATAGATAGATAGATAGATAGATAGATAGATAGATAGATAGATAGATGATAGATAGATGATAGATGATAGATAGACAGACAGATAGATGATGATAGATGATAGATAGATAGATAGATAGATAGATAGATAGATAGATAGATAGATAGATAAATAGATAGATGATAGATGATAGATAGATAGATAGATAGATAGATAGATAGATAGATGATAGATGATAGATAGATAGATAGATAGATAGATAGATAGATAGATAGATAGATAGATAGATGATAGATAGATAGATAGATAGATAGATAGATAGATAGATGATAGATAGATAGATGATAGATGATAGATGATGATAGATAGATGATAGATAGATAGATAGATAGATAGATAGATAGATAGATAGATGATAGATAGATAGATAGATAGATAGATAGATAGATAGATAG
The DNA here is from genome assembly GCF_054644295.1 of Miniopterus natalensis. Taxonomy (NCBI): domain Eukaryota; kingdom Metazoa; phylum Chordata; class Mammalia; order Chiroptera; family Miniopteridae; genus Miniopterus; species Miniopterus natalensis. The sequence goes on along the minus strand of NC_142091.1, from coordinate 54,515,767 downwards.
ATGATGATAGATAGATGATAGATAGATAGATAGATAGATAGATAGATAGATAGATAGATAGATAGATAGATAGATAGATAGATAGATAGATAGATGATAGATGATGATAGATAGATAGATGATAGATAGATAGATAGATAGATAGATAGATAGATAGATAGATAGATAGATAGATAGATAGATGATAGATGATGATAGATAGATGATAGACAGATAGATAGATAGACAGATAGATAGATAGATAGATAGATGATAGATAGATAGATAGATAGATAGATAGATAGATAGATAGATAGATAGATAGATGATAGATGATGATAGATAGATGATAGATGATAGATAGATAGATAGATAGATAGATAGATAGATAGATGATAGATAGATAGATGATAGATAGATGATAGATGATTAGATAGATAGATAGATAGATAGATAGATAGATAGATAGATAGATAGATAGATAGATAGATAGATGATAGATAGATAGATAGATAGATGATGATAGATAGATGATAGATAGATAGATAGATAGATAGATAGATAGATAGATAGATAGATAGATAGATAGATAGATAGATAGATAGATGATAGATGATGATAGATAGATAGATAGATGATAGATAGATAGATGATAGATAGATAGATAGATAGATAGATAGATAGATAGATAGATAGATAGATGATAGATGATAGATAGATGATGATAGATAGATAGATAGATAGATAGATAGATAGATAGATAGATAGATAGATAGGTAGATAGATAGATAGATAGATGATAGATGATGATAGATAGATGATAGATAGATAGATAGATAGATAGATAGATAGATAGATAGATAGATAGATAGATAGATAGATAGATAGATAGATAGATGATAGATAGATAGATGATAGATAGATGATAGATGATTAGATAGATAGATAGATAGATAGATAGATAGATAGATAGATAGATAGATAGATAGATAGATAGATGATAGATAGATGATAGATGATTAGATAGATAGATAGATAGATAGATAGATAGATAGATAGATAGATAGATAGATGATAGATAGAGATAGATAGATGATAGATAGATAGATAGATAGATAGATAGATAGATAGATAGATAGATAGATAGATAGATAGATGATAGATAGATAGATAGATAGATAGATAGATAGATAGATAGATAGATAGATGATAGATAGATGATAGATAGATAGATAGATAGATAGATAGATAGATAGATAGATAGATAGATGATAGATAGAGATAGATAGATGATAGATAGATAGATGATAGATAGATGATAGATAGATAGATAGATAGATAGATAGATAGATAGATAGATAGATAGATAGATAGATAGATAGATATGGTGGGTGTGTGATTGATGTTACTGTGTTGTCATGTTTCTTAAATTTAAATATAACTAAAAAGACATTAATATAAGTTATGATTTAGAGGAGATTAAATGTCCATAAATCCTTTGGCATTATAACCTTTTCTTTTTATTTATTTATTTTTTAATATAAGAAAACAGATTGACACCATTTTTACCGTGGCATTTTTTTTAGGTATGTAAAATATCTAAGCATGTGAACTATCTGTATTGATAGAGCTCTGTGTACTCACTTTCTAATAGCCAAGTCTGAAGCAATAAACTTGCAATTTCTCTAAAGAAATGATACAAGGTTGTAGAATAAATGTAGACAACACTCTCTAAATTTATGAAGTTTTAAGCACTATCTTTAGCAGCCGTGAAATAAATATAATCCAATTCCATTTGGATTATATATCACCCAACCACAATTTGTAACATTCTTGCAGCAGTTTATCCCTCCTGCTACTGTAAAAGTAATGAAGAACATGTATTTTAATTTCATCAATAACTGTGAAGTAAATTTAGAAAAAAAACTTACTGGGCTTGTTCACAGAAGAGAACAAACACTAAACCTTTCCTTGAGTCACTGCTATACATTTTCTCTTTCTGGATTTAGTCATTTAATTCTCTGTGCTTCAAAAGCTATTCAAGCATATGAGCTATATACATAAAATCCAAATATTCATCAACCTAGGACAACTGAAGTAAGAGAGAGACCATATTTAACACTTAAGTCTGCATGGAAATACTTACTCAGCTGGGGTTTTTTTTTCTAATTCTAAAAATGCTAACATCATTACTGAATAGTTTATAGATTTGTTCAACAAGCACATGATTTTGAAGAGCTCAGTCTTCAGGAGATACCATGCAAGATTCTGTTGTTAGAAAGATGTTTAAGAAATAGTACCTCTCCTGGAGGAACTAACAACTAGAACATAATTTCATTAGTACCAACATTTTTCATTTAGAGAAAACAGGTCTGTAAATGCACCCGGGTGAGGGAGAGTGGGGTGGGCAGGAAGGAGAACTGCAGGTGAGATATCTCCTGGGCCCCAGAGACCGCCTTCCTGCAGAAAAGGGGACAGCTAGGACAGGGCATGTGGTATCCTTTAAATAGTGAGGGTAGGGGTGCCCCTTGCTAGGGTCTAAGACAGAGAGCCCTATCAGCTATGCTTAAGAGTTTGGGCCTTTGCGCAGCCTAGAGAGACACTGAAGGCTTTTCAGCAGTAAATGTCTTAGATAACATTTTTATTGTTTACAGAACTACAATTTACAAAGAACACAGGTAAGAAAATTTTCTATTCAGGGTAAAGTAATGCTATATACATATTACAACTATCTTTGAAAGGACTCATTTATTAAGGTGCTCCACAATAGATCATTAGAATTGGCAAACTACATAATTAAAGTATACAATTTATCACGAGTAATGCTTTATTTTTTTTTTAAAACTCTCAATAACCTTGTCAAACAGTGGATCTAATCCTGATGATGTTTACTCCAAGCACTGAAAGTAATAGACTTCCCACAAAGGAGGCTCATAAATGTCCAGGCTGCACCTCCTGGACTCTTTAGGAGGGACGGGGGAGAGAAAAGAGGTAAGGCTCAAACGATGCAAATTTGGGAATTGAGTCTAGGCAACCTGGTTTCTAAACAGCCAACCCTGTTTTTCTGCATTTATTCTTTAAGTACGCAGAGACTATCCCCAAATCCTCTAGCAAAGCCAATTGTTTTGCTTTAAAGTTGTTCACCCACGCAATGACTCATACAATATATAAATATAAGGCTGGTATTGCAATACAGTAGAATTTAGATCTCAAAGAGGAAAGTGTTTAACGCGCTGTAGTGGATCCTGGGGCCTGTGGCCCAGATCCCCGCCCCCGGGAACAGAAGCACTCATTTCCCCGGAAGGCTGGTGGCTAGGCCCTCTCTGGAAACTGCCCTTTGCAGACGAGAACTGCCTCTTCCAGGGGTACGCCCCCTTCCCGGGGGAGTCAGCATGCAATTAGTCAGTGTCGGCTCCCTTACGGAGTCCTTGCCTCAGTGCCTGCGAACCGTGCAGGCCTCAGCAGCAGAGCGATCACTGCAGTTTTCCCCTCCCCGCCAGCCCTGCCGCCGTCGCTCCTCCAGGCGTTGGTCCTAAGAATCCCCCCATGGCATGCCCTGAGCGTGGATTTCCAAGGCACAGTCTGCTTTCTGGACAACGGGACCAGAAACACATTGAACTCAGTAGCACTTTAAACTGGTATTTGGCGGGAGGGAGGGAAATCCCATTTTAAAGATGACATGTGAAGCCAATGCCCTATCTTTTCCTTAGCATTGTAATTCTGGAAAAGGCAGATTAACTTTTTTTTTTTTTTTTTAAGGGAAAGCAAAAGTTTATTGAAGGAGAGACAAAAGCTCCCTCTGCAGCGAGAGGGGTCCTGAACAGGCAGCCCAGGGCAAATGAACGTTTTAGAATTTTTTTGTCTGATGCCGAAAATCAGAAGGATCTTTTCCCCACTCCGTTTCTTAGAACACCTGGAAATGCCCAGTGGTTATAAACCCATTGATATGTATGTACAGTAGCCCCACCTTTTCCGCAGTTTCACTTCCCACCACTTCAGTTACTGGCAGTCAGCCGTGGTCTGGAAATATTAAATGGAAAATTCTAGAATTAAACAATTCCTAAGATTCAAATTGCACATCTTTCTGAGTAGCGTGATGAACTCTGGGGCAGTCCTGCTGCATCCCGCCCAGGACGTGGATCATCCTTGCTTAGGGTCCCCACTCTGCATGAGCCACCCTCCCCATGGCCACTTAGCCTTGTCACCTTCCAGGCTGTCATGGTGTCACAGTGCCGGCGCTCAGCTAGCCTTTATTTTACTTCATAACAGCCTCAAAGCCATTCGTATAACTTTCATTATGACATACTGTCATAAAAGTTCTATTTTATTATTAGTTATTGTCGTTCATCTCTTCCTGCGCCTAATTTTCACATTAAGCTTTATCATAGTCATATATGCACAGTATAGAAAAAATATAGTATATATAGGGTTTGCTCCTTTCCTTGGTTTCAGTCATCCACTGGGAGTCCTGAAATGTATTCCCTTCGGGTAAGGGGGGACTCCCGTAAATCTCTTCAAAGGATAAATAAACTAGTGTTACAACAGAGGAAACTTTTCTTAAAGGCCATAGAGCCATCTCTTTGAAATGTAAACATCAAGGAAGCTGGAGTTCCTGCCTCCTAGTCATCAGAATTTCAGCCGGAGGCCTTGCCCCCAGCCGTAACCGGCGGCTTGTCAGAGGTACAGCAGTTTTATCATTTCCTCAGATAAAAGCAGTCAGCGAGCCCTGCTGGCTGCCCCAACTACCAGGCGAATTCGGGATTAACTGAAAGAATGTAGGGCAAGCAGTTCGGTCAAATCTTTTTCCAAGAAGACAAATTATGGTTAATCCTGAGAACACATATGTAATGTGTTTGGTGGCATATGAAGGATGGGACTCCTTCCTGTTTTTATAAATCTCATTAGCAGGTTACCCAGGATGCATATCCCAGTCTGATTTAACGTTCATTCAGTAGGAAACTGTTTTCTTTCTTTTCTGAATTTAAGGAAAGGGTTGTCTAGGTTGAGAGATTTTATTTTTAATTTTTCCTCAACATGCTGAACAAGTTTCTGTCACGGTGCTAACTGTGCTGATGCCAGTGGTTTTCCTGTCCTTTGATCATCCCTTGGACACAGACAGAAGCCTAGACTCAGTCTCTCGAATCCTCATTTGTGCAAAAGGGCTCTGGGCAAAACTCACCCAACACTATAGAGTTTGAAACTCCCATCCCTACGTGGACCCTGGGTAGTAATGATCTGACTTGAGGCCTGTGTGGCCTACAAATAAGTGGCATGCTCTCCAGTCTTCCTTGGTCTGTTGTCCTCAGGGCAGCGCATATTACAACTTTTGGAAATACCATTAATTCTTAGAGACTCTGATGACAGCTTTTTGAACATCCTACTCAGAAAAGAATGTATCTTCTTAAGCTCAAGTTCTTGCATGCGAATTTAGGAAAGTTCCGAAACTCCCGAGCCTCTTTTCTCCAGTAATCATGAGAATTAAATATTCCCTAACACTGTATGATTTTCACCAGGTAGATACTCAGTAAATATTAGCTGGATAAATCCTAGTCTTCCCTGCTGAAATGAATGATGCCTGTGATTAAAATGACAAACAGTATGTTTTTTTCTTGTTTTCCTATGAAGAACTACGTCTCCAAAAGAAAAAGAATCCTCGGCCAGCCTTGAATTTCAATTTAACTTCACTGTGCTTCTAGCAAGGGCCCTCTCTGTATTCAACTCTCTGCTTTAAGGATGGCGGTAGAAAGTACATAAGAACATCAACTGGGTCAAATTGCCTGGGCTTCAAAGACACCCCCGTGCCTCGGTTCCTTATTTTTAAAAATGATAATAACAGTGTCTATCTCCTTTGCTTTTTGTGACAACTAAACACGGTAGTTCATTTACTATATTTAGTCAGTATTTCACACAGTAAATGCCAATAAATGTTAGCTATAATGGTTATAAGGTTTATAGTTAAAAGATGCTATTGAAGAATTCATCTGGCAGCCCGGCCGGGTGTGGCTCAGGGGCTGAGCATCGACCTAGGATCCAGGAGATCAAGGTTCAATTCCCGGTCAGGGCACATGCCCAGGTTGCGGGCTGCAGCCGATCAATGACTCTCTCATCATTGATGTTTCTGTCTCTCTCTCCCTCTCCCTTCCTCTCTCTGAAATCAAAAAAGATTATTTTTTTTTTTAAAAAGTTCATCTGGCAGAAAACAACTGTTGGAAAAGTTAACAAGTACTGATATTTATACTGGTATTTGAAAAATAAATTTTCAGATAAAAATATTAGCAACATGTACGGATCTCTGTCAGGCTAGGCAATTAGAAAGAAAGGAGTAGGCGAGAAGAGAGAAGAGTGATGGGCACTCGATTCACACAGACGGGTGGAATCAGATCCGGGCTGCGGAGCAACCCCACAGGTGAAGCTCTAGCAGACGGAGAGAAATGTTCATAGGTGACGCACAGGTTCTTTCCCTTTGAGGAAGATCACATTTTCTACTTAAGTGTTCATAGACCTGAACTTGATGAATGGGGAAAGAACAGTGCGTCTTGATGCTGAAGCTGTGACTGATGTGAGAATTCAAGCACAAATATAATTTGGGAGTGACTGGAGAGCAGGGCTCATACTGACACTGACGCTCCTCTTCCTTCCTCCACCCAGGCCCCCAAAAACTTTTGATGTTTTTGTTTTCTAGAGGAAATTATGTTTTGAGAAAAATATAATCACTATACATTTAAACGAGTCAGAGAAAGACAAACACCATATGATTTCACTTGTGAAATCTAAAGTGCAAAATAAACAAACAACAACAACAAAAAACAACAAGAAACTCACTCATGGATACAGAGAACAGACTGAGGGTTGCCAGAGGGGAGAGGGGTTGGGGGACCGGGTGAAAGGGGGGAAGGGATTGAGAAGTACAAATGGGTAGTTACAGCATGGAAAATGTAGTCCATAACATTGCGAGAACCATGTACGGAGCCAGGCGGGTACTGGATATATCGGGGGGACACTGTAAAGTATACTAATCACTATGCTGTACACCAGACACCAATATAAAATAATATTGAAAGTAAACCGTAATTGAAACATAAAATATAGTCACTATAAATTCGAATAGCTATTATGCCTCTTTTAATGCAATTGCACTGAATGTGAAAACCTGTGTCGCTCAGCCCTCTGTTTGTGAACTGCTTGAAAATGCAGGTAATGAGTTAATGCAATTCAGGTGTTTATTTTGTAATTTAGCTAGACCAGCAGATAGCAAAACCTTATTTTATTTCTACTTCATTACCATTACAGGCACCAAAAGGGATGTGCTAAATTGCTTGTTGTTTTTTTGGTGTGTTTTTTTTGCAGAATGTCCTACGGGGTCAAACCTACAAATCCTGCCCACCTCTAACAGTACTAACTTTTCACAGCCAAAATAGTCAAGGTGGATTTATTACAGGGAGCTCGATTTTATACTTCTTTCTTCTGCTTCTATAAATTCAAGTCTTTGGGATTGACCATCTAGAGAAGAGACTCATTCTCTTTGTGATTTTACTTGACCTGAAGGTAAAAGCTTAATGACCTCTATTTCACGTATAACTGTAGGACAGTGAGCTACTTTCTCATAAGTAATGGCAACATCCACAAAGCCACTACTCTATGTTGTTGCCTTTATGACTTCCAGAAATTACCTTCAAATTAACTGCATCTTACCCTGGTTCCTACCTTAACTTCTTTACTCACACTATTTCCCATACTTAGAATTTTTTTTCTCTATATAAACCTATACAATTTCTATTTCTGGATCTAGAAACAATTTCATCATTTAATTTAATGATGTAACTTTATTCAAGTTCCACAAAACCTTCTGGGTCCACTCAAACTTGAAATTGTATCTCTTTCCTCTCCACAGCATTGACTGTCATATTTATCTAATGTTTGTGAATCACAAACATTAGATAAAATCACAACTGGCTATTTTATGTGCAAGTGGGTATGCTGGATTTTCCAAATGAGGCTGTCAGCTCTTCCAAGACAGAATCAGGCCTTACACTTGGTGTGTATGCCACAGAAAACAAGTACTTTATTTTCTATGCTACAAAATGAAATCTTTCCTGAACTTCCTGCAAAGCTTTATTCCTTATTTTATTCATTCATTGGTACATTTACTAAATAAATAAATTTTGATCGCCTTCAAAGCACCAGGCCCTCCCCTAGTTGCTGAGTGCATGCTGTTGAAAAAGAATCAGAACTTGCTTTCAAGTTTCTTTCAACTCCAGGAGAAAGAAACATAAATCGACAATTGCAAAGAAGTTTGGTGTTACCTGGGTAAAGAAAGCATAAAATATGCTGGAAGCGCATAAATATTGCAGCTAAAGCAATCTGCGATTATCAGAGGATGCTTCCCTAAGATATGAAACCAAAACCAAGACTTGATGAATAAATAAGGGTTAACTCAAGTGAAGAAAGTGTAAGGAACAAGAGAGATCTTCCAGGAAGCAGGAGCAGCTGTGCAAAGGTACTGAGGTATGAGAGTGTGCCCTGTTATGTTACTGTGATCAGTCTGTGTTGTTAGATACCGACAAGGGTCTCAAGGCCTGGGCAGCTCTTACTAAAGGCTTTTCCTGCTAAATGTTTCAGTGTAGCACAGTATTTGGCAGATGCAGCTGTTACTGGATGAGCTTCACCACAGCCCAACAGGTTGAGTCAACTGCAAAGAAGAAATCAACACGTCATGAACCAAATAGTGTATATAAGCAAAGGCTAAGTCTCCCTTAGGGGAGACAGAGCTTTGGATATGAACCCCCTGTCTCCTTTACTTGCGGCCTAATGACAACCAAGGTCTTATTCAGAAATAGAACACCCCGACCAGGGAACCCCATTAAGTTCAGTAACAATATGAAAGAGATATGGTTGCAGAGGTGGGCAGGCCCAGAACTGATCTATTTATCCTTTTACCATCACTCTAGCTAATGGCATACTTTTGTGATTAAACTATATTTGTGATAAGGCCAGTTCCATTACTAATCTATTTGCACCATGAAGTGAAGTTGTGACTGTATCTTAATCACACCTCTATTTATAGCATCTAGTGTAGTGTCTGGTGCTGTATTGAACTGATTTGTACATATGATGTGCTCAAAAAGTGCTTGGTTATACATGCATGAAATTGATTTAGCATTTATTTAAAGTCAGTATGTGAATCACAAACTCTATTTTGATACAAAATAATGAATCAATGCAATGAACTGTCATGAGGAAAATGACGTCATTGCATTTGACTCAGAATAATTGTTTCTTTGTTATAGGAACATTGTTTGTGCCTTTTAAGCACGATTTATGCATATTTCAATCTTTATATGCAACAACAATGTCAAAGGTTCAGAAACAGCCAAAGTAAAACCAATGAATCACTGAAGTAGTAATTGGTTTAGGAGTTTATTGTGCACACACCAAAAAGACAGCTTGCAAACCCGGAGCTCTCAAACCATGGACTTCAAGGGTTTACTATTACAAAGCAGCTTATCTCCTGTGAACGCCTGGTGTGAATGCAGTGTCTTCACGGTGATTGGTAATTAAGATAAAATAAGGACTAAATGGGTTTTGTCTAGTTTACATACCAAAAAGTTCATGCATTTAAAATAAACATTTTAGTGGTTTTAGCATATTTACAGAGTTATGCTTTTATATTAAAAGAATGTCTAGTAATGTAAAATAGGGACACAATTTCATCATTTAATTTTAATGACTTTTGCATACTACAAATGGTAAATTATAGCATTCACTCTACTCTGGCCAGGCAACATTAGGAAAGGTGTTTTTTCCTGTTCTTTACATAGGTGCTTTGATTATACTGATGACTATGTGACCTCTTTCTGGAATTTTTGGTTCCTATTTTCTCATGCTAGTGGTCAGACGGAATCCCCCATTCTTCGTGTATTGTCTCCCAATCTTATTAAGACCATCTGCAGTTCGGCAATGCACACACTCCCTTTTAAAAGGTTCTTGAACTCAAGAGATGACTGACTGGCTCACAAATAGCTCTTAAGATGTGTGGAACCATGAATCAGGTCAGGTTTTGTAAACCTTTTATTTGGCATGTTTTTTAAGCCTGCCTGCACTTGCCTCCTCACTGTGTCCTGGTTCAGGAGTTCTTCACGAACACCTCCCGAGCCTCTTGTCCAGGAGCCATACCTTCCAAGGTTTTGACTTGCATTTCCATATAGTTTTCCGTGGGGCTCGTTGTCAGCTAATGAAATTGGAAACACCAAATCATCAAGTTCCTTTGCCTCCAGTTACCTGGAGAATTACTCCAGGTTGTACAAGAAAAGCTGCAGCACGCTCAGAAATCAGCTTGGCATCGCAACACATTTTCCTGAACTAGAAAAATTGCACCAAGAATTTTTTGGAATACCCTCAAGTGTGCACTTGACATGTTTTCCAGAAGGTGATTCTTTTCTTTAAAAAACATTCTATTTCTCTGCAATGGAAAAAAATACCTGGCAGTTTCTCAGACATGTACCATAAACTGCAATATACTTTGTGGCAAAAGTTATTCCTTCACTTTTCACTGGCTCTGTCCTAATCGGGACACTATTTACAATCTCCTTGTTCCTTGAATTATTAATCTCGCTCCCTAAATTTAATATCTCTATTCAAAATTATGTACACAGTTGTCATATGAAGTTAATCATGTTTTTCCTGTCTCAAAAATATTTACTGGCTCCCTATTTTTTAAAGGAAAAAAGTAAAATAATTTAGGTAATATTTAAAGGGAGAGTAATTTGTAGACATAAGTTTGTATCCCTACTCTGTTACTTGGCAATTTTATGATTCCAAGGCTATTGTGTGTCCATGCAAGTCAGTTTCTTTTCTGACAAAATTGACTCAGAAAGTTAATTAATATGTGCCCAGTTCCTGAGAAAACAGTAGGTGCAAAATAAATGTTTCCTGAATTTCCCGAGTCTCATTTTTAAGCCTTTTCTCTATCTTGCCTCAACTTTACAAACATTCCTGAATACCTACTGTGCGTCGTGTATACAGTATCAACTTCTGCAAGGAATATACAAAGAAAGACAGCATGTGGTCCTCAAAAAAAACGTCCTGAAGGTTGGGGAATAGACCCTCTATCTGATCTTACTGAAGGAATGTCCTTCAAGCCCAGTGATCTTGACCATGTTCGTGAGAGAGTAACAACTAGAACCCCGAGACACATACAGCAGCACAAATGCAAGGCCCTTGAGGCCAGTCCTTAGAAAAGGCCTGAAGAAAAACGTGAATCCTTTAGCAAATGCCAGTTTCCTAGGAACCAAGTTGGGCCACAGATGGCTAAATGATAAGTTGCTTACTAGATTTTCAGTGGAGCATCTGTTATTTTACATTACACACACCCTCACACACACACACAACCCCCCCCCCGAAGCTGTACCAAGCCATTGGCAATGCTTTCCACGCCATTTAGCATGTGTGTGTGTCTGGCACACAAATTCTGAATTTCCCTCCCAGATATCCTTAACGGTAAAGTATCCCTGGAAATCATTTTCACAGAGACATTAGAGAAACACAGAAGCCAGAAGGAGGCAAGGCTGAGAGAGCCCACTGTCTGCTATGCAGTGACCCCGGCAGGGCGCAGGCCACATGTCAAGCTCAGCTACGTCCCCAGAGGGGCAGAGTTCCTGCTGTGTGCAGACTGTCCCCCTCGCCCATATTTTCATTGACATATGAAATAGAGTTTGAGTCATGAGAGGTTGTGTTTTTTAATCCTCAACTGAGGACATGCTTAGAGAGAGGAAGGGAGAAAGAGAGAGAAACATTGACGTGACAGAGAGAGAGAGACATCGACCAGTTGCCTCCTGCATTTGCCCCGACTGGGGATCGAACCCTCAACCTGGGTATAGGCCCTGATCAGGAATCAGACCCGCTATCCCTTGGTGTACTGGCTGATGCTCCAACCAACTGAGCCACACCGGCCGCAACCTCAAATGGCAATATCTGTGCGCAGTGGAGAAATGTAGAGAGAAAAAGGAAATTCTAGTTCGACTCATAAGTTCTTATTGACACTGACAGCTCAAAATAGTGTGGCGATTAAAATTTTCAGTCACTTAAAAGTGCTTATTGTTTCTAATAACATGAATAAACATTTCAAGCAAATAATGTATTTCGTAAATGAATGTAGTTTGAAATTAGACATCGCTTTTCTTTCACTTAGGTAACTTTTGGTTAAGTTTAGGAGATAAAATGAACCGTAGAATCTAAATACTTTGATATGAAAAGGGATTTCAAGGACATTACTTTAACTTCAGCCTATATCTCTTTGCTCGTAGTGAAAAGATATAAGCCTTAAGTGACTTTTTTTTTTTAATTTATCATTATTGATTTCAGAGAGAGGAAGGGAGAGGGAGCGAGAGAGAAACATCGATGATGAGGGCGTCGTCGCTGATCGGCTGCCTCCTGTGCCCCCCCGACTGGGGATCGAACCTCGATCTCCCGGGTCCTAGGTCAGTGCTCAACCGCTGAGCCACCCCTAACCAGACAGAGAAGTGACATTTTTAAATGACATCTCCTTGTAAAAAGTTTATTCAGTTTGAAAGTAATTTTAGATCTTCCCCTTAGTATCCATAACATAATTTCCCTCATCTAACCACTCAAATTACCTGTCAAAGAGATTTCTTAGATCCGAGAACAACTTTGATCAACTCTTCTAGTAGCCAAGGCAGGTTTTACTTTGAAGTATCGGATATAGAGGTGGTGATATGTCTAGTCTTTGTAATTTCAACCTTCCTGTTTTTAAAAAAGAAAGCCAAGGGACAAAGTGCCACAATATTAAAGTGAATTTAAATAAATTAATCAAAAGAGAGTCATGACCTACTTAATTAGATTTTCATGATCGGGATATAAAATATATTATACCATAAAAGTTTTCTGAACTTAAAAATCAGTCATGATAACTGATATAAGTAATAAGTTAATCATGCAGGTCCTTTATCATTTTAATTATAATATTATTATAAGATTATAATAATAATGAGTCATATGTCCTTCTCTTGATGTAACACTTAAAACCTGTTATCCAATGTCTCTTCTCATTGAAGAATAAATCTGAAAAAAATGTGATTTACTTCAAAGAACAGCATAGATCACCCCCTATAGATTAAAACTGGTTCATCTTAACGTTTGGAACAAAAGCAGATCTCTTCATATTCGTTTTAGCATAAAGTAAGGTAAATTTTAAAAGTATTTAATGAGGGCTTTTGTTATTTGTATCTGAGATTAAGTTATCAACTTAATAGACTACGTAATAGACTTTACCTCCCCCCCCTTAGGACGTTAAGTTTTATCCTGTGAGCTGGAGATGAGCTGACAGAAGAGAGGAGATTAGAGTTTGGAAAGAAGAGGAGGGAAAGGATGAGCAGGAGGGTGCATTTTTGAAATACACCCCCAGAAAGTTAACATAAGTTCTGGAGAGTGATTATGCACTGTAGTGAGGGAAGAACCATCCGAGGGAAGGACTATTTATAGGAAGAATTGATGCAGAGGTTCAAGAATGCACCGCTATTATTTTTGGTGCTACAAAGTCAACATGGGTTGAGTTTACGCAATTATGTCTAGGTGGGGAGAGAGGCTGAGACCATCTTTGGATCCAAGAACAATTCCATTCTCTATGACAATGCTGATTACCCATGAAAAAAATTTCTAAAGGCACCTATGCAATAAAATTCTCCCCTCAAGGATTTTTCAAAATATGTGCATTAATTATGAACTTATCATACACAGGACACTGTGAAATACCTAGTGGAAATACATATTATCAGGGAACAGTCACTGCCCTGTGTCAAGTAAAATTATATGCAATTATTAGCTTTCACAGAAAGCAGATTTAAATGAAGAAGTATTTTGAGAACAAATAATTAGATTTAATTAGGGTCAGCTGGGTCATGAACCCTGTGGACAAAAGCCTAAGTTTCCCATATGTAGGTCTGAATTTCTCATCTATTATTTACTAACTTGGGTAAGACGTGGTATTTTTCATCTCCGGAATTTTGATAAAAGCATATCTGGGGACATACCACCCACTTCAGTGTTCTGCTTTAAAAATACTTAGGCCTGTGCCTGGCCACATGTGCCTAAAGCATTGTTCAGTATCAACGAAATCTTATTATTTTTTTCCTCCCCTCATGTACATTGAATATTGTGTTGGGCCTTCAACAGTGGATATAATATTGAAAGGAGATGATACTGGAAGAGGAAGAAAAGTCTAGGTTTATAATCTGAGTCTAAATTAATGAACAATTTAGTTTCTACTTTTTTTTTTTTCTGGCTAATATTTAATCATCTAAGAAAACACATGTTTAAAGGTTGGCAAGGCTGGATGAGCTCTCTTCTCTTACAGATTTTCGGTCACTATACCTTTCTTTGGACCAGGATCCCAACTTTGTAGGTAACACAAATTTAAAGGTGATTTACAGAAAGTGTGATAGTACTAGAAGGGCTGTTACACAGAAGTACAATAGTAAAAAAGTTCTGGAAGTCACAGATGTGTGCTTTTATTATTAAATGTTAATGCTGATCATCTTTAGTGTTGGGTGCTTAGATTTAAACTTAATCTAGCTCATACTCTAGTTTAAATAAAAAACAACTTGCCCAGCCAGGCATGGCTCAGCGGTTGAGCATCGACCTGGGATCCAGGAGATAGGGGTTCCATTCCCTGTCAGGGCACATGCCCGGGTTGTGGGCCCGATCAATGACTCTCTCATCATTGATGTTTCTATCTCTCTCCCTCCCTCTCCTTTCCTCTCTCTCAAATCAATAAAGATATATTTTAAATAAAAAACAACTTTGTCAAAAGCACAAAAATAAACGTTTCATTTTCCAAAATATTTACTTCATTTTTATTTTAAAAATTCAGAAGAAAAACAAAAGTACATGCCTTTAAGGTATTATTTCTGATAGTTTTGAAAATTCTTAATTATTACAAAATTTAATGAAATGCAGATATCAGCATTCTCCAAAGGATGAATTAACTGAACACTGCGTGGGAGAATTTTAACAAAATTCTCTTTAAATTATCTCATGCAGTAACTGATAACAAAATTAATTATATAGGCAATTTTTGTAAAGCAAATATTAAAAACACTGAACTTTTATAATTTGGCCCAGCCCAAGATTATTGAACATTTTGGAAAGAGTGCAGGTTGAATAATAAAGCACAGAAATTTATAAATCAGACATATAACCACTAATAATGATAAAGTAATAGCCAACAGGAGCTTGCAATGTACAAAGTACAAAGAGCTTACAATGCACCTGGTGCTGTGCTGTGCATTTACAAGTATTAGTTCAAATTAAATTATTTTAATTTCTATTTTTAGCTATGTAATCTCTAACAATATCCTGCTGCTTTACAGGCCTGTGCTGCTCTGTACATGCAGCTTTGTTTCCTTTGTGCTTCACTCAATTTTTATTCTCTTTGCAACACCTTCAGAGGTTTTCTGCACCTTGTAGAAGGTAGGAGGACTATAAATAGGGTGAGGCCAGTGAGGCCCTCGCCTGGGGCATAAAAGTTAAGGGGATACCAAAACACTCAGTCAAGACAAACTGCATTTTAGTACATCGTTTTTAAAAGATAAAAATGAACGCATTTTTTAGTTCAGAAAAGGGTGCATTAAACTATCTCAATTACTGTTTTTTGCACCCCTTAAATCTTGTGTCTGAGATGAATGTCTCACTGACCTCACCCTACAGCCATCTCTGTGGGCAGTTATTTTCATATATGGTTTTATCACAGTTGGAGTGACCTAAATATTTCTCAAATGAAGCCTTTTGCCATAAAAGGGAAAAATGACTAATTTTTGTGCATGATACTGTCAGGACAACCCACACCTGAGGAACAAAACCATACACCGTCTCTCCTGAAAGTTCTGTTTCTCCACTTTAAGGTGCCAGCAGGAGAAGCTAGTTATAAAATGAAATTTTAACTCTTGACTCAATGTACACCAGTTATGCAAGCATTATAGAAGATGACTGCGGGATCACAATAAACAGAGCAATATTTCTAAACAGCAACTATTATTTCTCAGTAAAATACTGTTGATTAAAAGTCACATATCAAAAAATTGATACATTATCATTTAAACCTCCTTGATTTTTTTCCCAATGATGTGCTCTTTAGTTTATTGAGACCATGAACAGTCTAAAAAAGATTCAAAAAAGATCAATTTCAGAAAACCCCAGTTTTCAGTTGCCTAGGTTTATTTAAACTGAAGAAGGGATATATTAAAATGATTCTCAAGTATGCCAGGAATAAAGACTGGGACCATGTACTTTCTGTCTCTAGTAGGTTCTGAAAATAAAAGCCATCTGTAGGGGGTCATGTATTCTTCCAGAAATATGTAGCCAGGGAACAAAGGTGAGTGTGGGATAGGCCCTGCTCTTGAAGAGTTTAAACTTGATATGTGTAGATAAGCCTGTTTAGAAAAAATCAGAATTTATTTTATTTTTATATATTTGAAATTTGTGCTACAAATGAATTTTTTAAAATAATTTTCTACTTTTTAAAAATATGTTTTTATTGATTTTGGAGAGAGAGGAAGGGAGAGAGAGACATCAGTGAGAAAGAAACATCCATTGGCTGCTTCCTCCCATGTCCCCCACTGGGTTTCAAGCCCACAACCTGGGCATGTGCCCTGACTGGGAACTGAACCTGCGACCTCTCAGTGAACCAACTGAGCCACACTGGCCAGGGCATAAATAATTTTCTAGCACTGTGGTTTAATGGATATCTTGAATGTAGACTATTATTTGTTGAAGACTCTCTGAGAAGTTCTTAGAAGCATGAGATAAACATTGTCATTGTTTCTTTGAAATCCAACCTATAGCTCTACATATTCCTAGATTCATCGTAGTACTTTTTCCTTTTCTATCTCTTGGCTGGGTACTTTGCAGAAAATTTAATGACAATTAGTTTGGTAATGTTATAATTGGCCATAAAAAAGGAATTCATGTTTTCTCAATATGGGCCAGGCCTGCAGTAGAAAAAGTCCGTGTACCATGTACCTCCTATAGCGCTCACCGCAATCTCAAGAAGTTCGTATTATTGTCTCTATTTCGTAGGAAAGGAAATTGTTATGAAACAGTGAAGGGACTTGTTCAAGATCCCATGACTAATGGGTTCCAGAGTTTCTATCTAGCCCCGCGCCACCACGTCTAGCACGTTTGGGGCCGACACGGCCTCTCGTGTCCATGAGCGAGCGGGGTCACCCTGGGGAGTGACACGGTGCTCAGGGGCGCCAGGCTGGCAGCAGGCAGGAAGCCACCCTGCCTTTCCACAGGCAAGGAGAGGGCACCTGAGGAAGCCGAAGGAAAGGGGTCACGAGCAGAGAAGAGAAAAACGCCTCCAATTTTCACTGTAAGTTCACTTGTAAACTTTGTGCATATTCTCTATAATATTGAGAATTAGGGAGAAAATAAGAAAAAAAATTAAAATAGCCAGTCAGTTATAGTCAAGAATGGAAGGAGATAGAAAATACAATTTTGACTCTCTGTGTGGTTGGTACATTCGTTACAAAGGGGGGCCTGTACCCAAAGACAAAGAAGTAAAAATGGAGAGTCACTGCTTTGCACACTGTGCAGCCTTTTTGATAACGGATACAAAGAATATTTCTTAGTGTCCCTGTTCACGCTGAAGCACAGGAAAGGAAGACTTACAGCTCCACCTGAGAATCTGACACTGGCCCCCGTCGGCCCTCCCAGCCCCATAACCGTGTGTATTACTCACAATCCACCACCGTTCCAGGCTCAGCTGCTGAAGGGAGCAGGCCACGAATCTCAGCATCACGTCCTCCAGATGCCATTCATGGCCCTTCTGAGGCATCAGATAATTTAATGCATGAATTCAGATGGGTTTTTGAAAAACGTGTTTATGAAGAGACAATAAGCCTCATTTTATCAAGTATTTGTGACTGTGTGTGTGTCTTGGGGGCCATGGCGGCCTCTGCTTCACTTCCCCCACTCCTTAAGCAACTCATCTCATTCCATTCTTTCTTTCCCCACTGACGGTGTGAATGTTCAAGTCCATTCTCATGTTTTGAGCCAGATCTGTCCTCCCTGGCTTATGAGCAAGGAGATTGCTTTGTTCTGTCTGTGTTTATCTTGGCATTTACAGATCTCTCCAGTCCAAAATAACAGAACGGGTAAATACGAGTCCCCTCAGCCTTTCCTTCTAAGGAAACATTAGGTGTGGTATGGCTTGGACATTTTCACTCACCACCTATCTGTGCAAAGTTTTCTATTTCACTTTTCATGCCAGAATCTTTAGGGATTTTGATGAACTTCTTATGGAACTAAAGCTTTTCTAGACAGAGACACAACCACTGCTAAAAATATATTTTTTAAATCAGCTTTAGAGATTAATATAAAATCCTGCTTTGCAAATCAATAAATCTCTACTTACATTAAACAAATAAATCTGTATACTTTAAGTATCAAAATAAATATGGATAGAATAAAGGTTATATTTGCAATGCTTCAATACATAATTTAAAAGAAACACAATAAAGCATAAATATTTATGACTTATTTTTAAATAATGTGTTAGGAAGATAATATTTCTACATAATAAAAGATTGTGGAATGTCATTAGCAATGTTGTTTTCTATTGGCATTTTTTACTTTAGGAAATTGTCCTCCAGTTTTGATAATATGAAAGACTTAAAGATCTCTGATTCACTGTTTTGGATTTGTTTTATATCAAGAGATGGAGCTCTTTAACACCTAGTTACTGTAAAACAATCTAATGGTTTTCATTGTAAAACAAATGTTGTACTTAGATATGAGCTTCAAAAAAAGAATAAATTGTGAACACATTATATAACATTTAAATCCAATTTTTAAAAAAATCTCTTTAGCTAAATACCAATTATTTCTTTTTAATCTATGTAATAGGAATACACAAAAGACCAGGTACCTACATTTAAAGAACATATTTAGCTTGGAGAACCTAAGATATAAATTAATTAAAATTTAAATATCAATCAATAATGTAGAAGAAAAGTTCTGTAACTGTAAAATAAAATGAATATTACAGACAATAAGAACCTCAGAGAAGGAGAAATTCTGATAAGCAATATTGGACACCTGAACTCCTAGCTTAAGAACATTGATTGTTTAAATGTCTATTTTTCTTAGATTCTTTCTTTATTGAGATATAATTGATAAACAAAAACCTGTTAAATGAGTTTGAGTATATGAAAATACCTGGGATACCATCACCATAATCAAGATAACAGACATACCCATCACCTTCATGTTTCTTTATATGCATTTCTTCTTCATTTTTGTCTTGTTTTGCTTTATGATAAGAACACTTAACATATGTTAACAACACTAACAAATTTTTAAGTACTTTTAAATAAAGTACTGTTAACTATAAGCCCTATTCGGTACAGCAGATCTCAAGAACTAATCCATCTTGCACAACTGAAACTTTACACCAAGTGAAAAATTCCCTACCTCCCCTCCCCCCCAGCCTCTGGTAACCACTGTTCTATTCTTTGCTTCTGTGTTTTTGACTATTTTAGGTGCCTCATGTAAGTAGAATCATGCAATATTTGTCCTTTTGTAACTTTAATTTACTAGCATAATGTCCTGCAGCTTCATCCATGTGGTCTCAAATGGCAGAATTTCCTTCTATTTTAAGATGAAAATATTCCATGGTTTGTAGATATCACCTTTTCTCTTAGTCCATTCATATGTTGATGGACATTTGGGCTATTTCCAAATCTCAGCTACTGTGAAGAGTGCTGCAATGAACATGGGAGCACAGATGCCTCTTCAACATCCTATTTCAATCCTTTTGTATATAGATCAGAAGGGGGATTGATGGATCATATAGTAGTACAATTTTTAATTCTTCATTGTTTTCTATAGTGGCTGAATATTTTACATTCCCATTAACAGTGCAGAGGGTTCCAATTTCTCCATATCCTCATTAACATTTGTCATATTTTTTCTGTTGTCTGTTTGTTTATTTGGTCTATGAAAGACAATGTCAAAAGAATGACAAGCTACACCACAGACTGGGAGAAAATATTGGCAAAAGAAACATTTGATAAAGAACTATTATTCAAAATATATAAAGTGCTTCTTAAAACTCAACACTAAGAAGACAAACAACCCAGTTTAAAAATGGGCCACAAACCTTAATAGACACCTTGCCAAAGAAGACATAGGGAAGGCAAATAATTACATAAAAAGATGACCCCTATCATATGTCATCAAAAACTGCAATTTAAAACAACAGCGAGATTCCACCACAAACCTATTAGAATGACCAATATCTGAAAGAGTGACAATGCCAGATGCTGACAAGGACGTGGTGCAGCAGAAATGCTCATTCCTTACTAAAGGGGGCGCAAGATGGTAGAGCTAAACTGGAAAACAGTGTGGTCGTTTCTTACAAAACTACATACACTCTTACTAATTACCTAGCAACCATGTTCCTTGCAATTACCAATTCCAAGGAGTAGAAAACTAAGTTCAAGCAAAATCCTTCACACATATAACAGCTTTACTCGTGATTGCCAAAATGTGGAAGCAACCAAGACATCCTCAGTAGCTTACTGGATAAATAAACTGGGGTGCATCCAGACAATGAAATAGTATCCAGCACGAAAAAGAAGTGGCCTATTAAGCCAAAAAATGCATGGAGGAACTTTAAATACTTATTACTAAGTGAAAGAAGCCAAAGGGTACCTACTGTATAATTCCAACTATGTGACACTCTGGAAAAGACAAAGCTATGGAGACAGTCAGAAATCAGTTGTTGCCAAGGGTTGGGTTGGGGTGGGTGGGTGAAGGGCAGGGATAAATAGGAGGGCACAGGGGACTTTTAAGGCAGTGAATACCATCATGTAGAGTAAAACACGAACTTTGGGTGATTGTGATGTGCCAAGGTAGGCTTATCAATGGAAACTAATGTACTAATGTAACTTCTCACTCTGGTGAGGGATGTTGATAGTGGGGTAAGCTATGCATGTATTGGGGTAGGGAGCATGTGGAAAATCTCTGTACCATCCCTGGCAATTTTGCTGTGAATCCAAAACTGCTCTATAAAATAAAGAGTTATTTTTTAAAAAAATGTTATTTAAGATTTTTCTGAGGAAGTAGTTATGGGTGTAAGGGAAGGGGAAATATATGTAGGTTTTAGTTACCAGAGTATAACAAATAAACATTAACATAATTAGATTTCAGAACTGCTTCTTTCATTGTACTTCACATTTTATTTACTTCATTTCCATTCAGCTGTGCTTATTTTAACACATTCAAAATAATCTTGGTTAAATCTGTGAGTAGTCTTAAATGTATAATGAGTGAAATATATGAATATTTAAATATTTTTGCTACTGAACAAACCAGAAGTAATCTCAACTATAACATTTATTAGATTTTGCTCTTAGAATCCTCATTTAGCCTATCTTTACTTGCATAATGTTCCTGAAAAAAATATTGCAGTTGAAATATTTATCAAATATTTAATCTGATTTATCAAAGTAATAACTGATTTCCATTTTCTATTCCTACATCAGTGAAATGAAGAGTTTCTAAAATATTAATGCATTTGGAGAAAGGGAAAAACAATCTATCTGAAAAAAAAGAGCAACCTCTGTAATCAATGGTGTATAGTCTTAAAAGTATAGACAGCTTGTTTTTTAAACAAAACACATACACAGATCTCAAGGAATGGCAAGTCAGGCAGAGGTGTGAATTTAAAAAAAAAAAAGATCTAAAGATGTCTCAATGTTTGGTGATATTAGAAACCCTGGAGGGAGAGACAGGAGAAGAGACAATAGATCTTGGCAGAAGCAAAGGATGAGCTAGAGACAGGGGATCTCACTATGGCCATTTTAAAAACTCGGATGCCCCATATCCAATTTTATGCTGCAGAGATATGATATAAATTACAGGACTAACTCCCTGAAACAGGCCATACAATGTCCCTATTATCTTTTCCAATTACTCAGCAATGTTGGAAGCCACATGTTCCGACAATGTTGCTGCAGGAAAGAGAAGAGTTTACATCATCGCCATTTCAGGATTTATTTGCTAATGCAGCATAGCCTGCCCTTCTTGATTAATGCTGTAAATATACTGGGGAATGGTGGGATTAAGGTTTTATCCAGTGAACAGAGCGCAAGTAGAATAGCCAAAGCGACCTTTAGACAGCAAAACCATCCATAAACCGAACGCAGTGAAATTGGTACCTTGGCACCCACGGTGACTAGGAGAAATGCAAGCCACTGAAGTCACCCTGAGAATGACGTAGGTGGACACTGGCTTCCTACGTGATGTGGGCTGGTGTTTACAATACTTAGTAACCTCAGTGTCAGGGTTTCAAGAATAATAGCCTACATTTACTGCAGTATTTTAACATGTTGGCTACAGTGTTAAGCATGGGATAGTTGTCGTTTATCCTTCAATTTAATGCTCACAAAACATTCTATGATAGGTATTAACTATTAAGATGAGTTAAAGGCATTTTATACAGATTAATGAAATGCGAAGAGATATTTGCCAGAAGCATATATACATTAGTACCCAAGACCAGTGTTGTAATGGAAAATACTTCAGACTATGGATTAGAGGATCCTAGTTTAACTTGCCTGGTGTACCTATCTGTACTAGGGAGGCAGTGTGTACAGTGATTAGGAGTTCCTGCTTTAATGTTAGAAGACCTGGGTTCAAGCTCTGCTCCATCCTTTTGGGACAAATTATGTAACCTCTTTAAGCTTCACTTTCTTAAACTTTAAAATGGAGATGATAGCATCTATCCTAGGGGGGAGATCGTATATATGCACAAGTTTTTAGAAAGAGTTATTATTTTTCTGTACGAAGGAACAGATAAATTGATTGCATGTTTGAGGGAAATATTGTTGTGTGAGTGTGTGATAAAGTTTGTTAATTAGGTTGTTCAATTAACAAATGTTGATCTGCTATATCCATCAATTCCTGAGAGAGGTACATACGAGTCTCCTAATAGGATGCGGGTTTCTAAATTTCTTCTTGTGGCTTTGTCAGTACGGTAGATTCATTGCCCATCTGTTGCATATCCTATCTAGACTTTATTCATAATCACAACTAAAAACCTTAAGAGTGTGTCCTTGGTCACAGAAGGCAATCTTGGAAATAGCATGAGTCTGTATTTACAGGCTTCCAAAGTTGTTGGGAGGTAGCTCACAGCAAACATCACGACGTTTCATGGAATAATTGCAGCAACAGGCCCCACTGAGGTCATGTGGAAGCCAGGGTCGGCCTGAGGAGGCGTGTGGTGCCCGGGTTCCTCATCTTCCCGGAGAAGCAAGTGGGGACCGATGTCCCCCTGGACACACGAGGGGTGTGCTCCAGAGGAGGGGGCTGCACCCCTCCTCCCTGCCTGTGTACAGTGGAGGCGGGAAACAGCCTCAGATGTGAGATACAAAAAGAGACCTGAGTTTCCAAGTTGAATGAATAAAAAAGACAATGAAACAGGGAACTGAGCGAGGAGACCAGCAGCGGCAGCTGGCAGCCTGGCAGGAAAATGGACCTGAGGTGCTGGGGAAATGTGACGCTCTGCACCGTGGGACATGAAGTTCAGCACAGCCTTTCCCATCAGAGAAGGTGCGCCTGGCCCTGGCCTAGGCATTCTAAGCAGGCCCGGCTGCACAATGCGTGGGGCTCGGGCTAAATACATACATGAGGTCCTCTGTCCAAAATTATAAAGAATCCCAAAATGCTATCAGTAGAGCATTAAATCAGCCCGCTGCCCTTCTGAACGCGGGGCCGGTGCAACTGCACAGACTGATCGCTGGCCCCGATGCTGGAGTTGCAACCTCCCCTGTTCCTCCCCCACAAGATCTCGTATATGTTTACAGAAATGCAAGTTCAAAATCATTACTTTCCCATTTAATAATTATGTAGTATCCCTCTTTATCCCTAATAATGCCTTTTGCCTTAAGGTCTGTTTTGTCTCACAACAACACAAACATAAAGCAATTTCATTTGTTTTGTTTTGCCTGGTTATGGAATTTACATTCTTGAAGTTTTTTTGTTGTAAATTTTATTGGAATGATGTGTTAACAAAGACATTCAATAATATTTTTACTTCCACTTGGGGCATAGATATCTATTTTATGAATACAACTTTTGTATTTGCATTTGAAAACATTTTTTTCTACTTCATTTCTGCAAACAACGTGGCTTCCCAAAGAATCAGCTAACATGAAAACATAATTTGTTATCCTGTGACTAGAAAATATCTGAAAGGTTTCACAAAGAGAAAAAATAGTCCTTGTACATTCAGTTTCATTTTTAACACATAAAGGCTTGGGAAGTTATCATTTGTCCTTTGTAACAAGAAAAATCTTAAACTGTAAATTTTTCTTAAGATACATTAGAAAACTGAGTTATGGGGCAAATTGTGACCCAAAATATGGAGAGGCAAGTTCATCCACGGGGATATAATCAAAACCCTCTTAAATGAAGCAGAAATGACTGGAGGCATAAGCTAGTAAGAACACTTACATGGTAATTTTGG
This sequence comes from Miniopterus natalensis, assembly GCF_054644295.1. Lineage (NCBI taxonomy): Eukaryota > Metazoa > Chordata > Mammalia > Chiroptera > Miniopteridae > Miniopterus > Miniopterus natalensis. Next base: position 54,491,244 of record NC_142091.1, on the reverse strand, counting down.
TAAACCGCCAGAGGCTAAGTGTGCCCGGCATGGGAGTGAGTCTCTCCTGGGGTCCACAGTATTAGGGGGACCCCCACACTTTGTGGGCTTTCCCTCTAAGAACCACACCAAGTTCTCACAGTGAAGATCCATGAAAAAGAATATCTTCGGGTTCTGGAAGAGGAGGGACAAAGTAGCCTTTGTAAAATAGGACCAGAGCATGCTTTGTAACAAAGGCCTATGTTCCGGGGGGGAAAAAGCTTATGCAGTTGGTGAAATGGCATGTGATCATATCAATTGATACCAAAAAATATTTGACAAAATTTAACATTTGTTCAAGATTAAAAAAAAACTAAAAAACAAAAAAACTCTTAGCAAACTAGGAAAGAGAGGAACTTTTCTCAGTTGGATATAAAACAGCTATAAAAGCCCTACAGCTAACGTCATGCTTCACGGTGAGAGACTGGATGCTTTCCCTATAAGATCAGAACAAGGAAAGGGTGACCTTTCCTACACTCATTTCCATTCAATTTAGTCTCACAGAGTAAAGAAGACAAGAAAATCAATAGAAAGGTATAAAGATTAGAAAGGAAGCAATAAAACTGTCTTTATTTGCAGATGATATATAATATCAATGTAGAAAATAAATAAGTAAAACTATAAAAATCCTTTTGGAAATAATAAGTGACTATATCAAGGTCTCAGGATACAAGTTCAGTATACCAGAAGTCAGTTGCTTCCTTATAAAATAGCAATGAGCAATTAAAAATTTAAAAATTTAAATTATATCATGTAAATAGCACAAAACACCAGAAATACTTAGGTATAAATTTAACAAACTATGTGTAGGTTCCATATAGAGAAATTTAAAACACTGATTAAATAAATCAATGAAACTATAAATACAGTGTAAATGGTGATTTACGCTATGTTCTTGGGTTGACAGCAATATTAAAATGTCAGTTTTTCTTAACCTAATCTACACATTCAACAAAATCTCAGAAACAAAGAAACAAAAAACCCAGTAAGCTATTTTGTAGATATCAACAAACTTACTCAAAAATGTTCATGGAAAGGAAAAAGATCTAGAATACCTAACACCATGCTGAGGAACAACAGATCTGGAGGATTCACGTTTCTAGATATGTAAAGTTTCAGTAATTAAGATAGAGTGGTATTGGCAAAATAACAGACACATAGATAAATGGAACGGAATAGAGCCCAGAAGTACGCTGACATGAATGTAGTCAACTGATTTTTGACAAAGTTTACAGTTAATGTAATGGAAAAAGTATAGTCTTTTTTTAAGAAATGGTGGTGTAACTACAGACTTCCAAATGTAAAAATTTGAACCTAGACACACATCTTACACCACTGACAAAAAAATGAACTCAAACTGGATTATAGACCTAAATATAAAATGGAAAACTATAAAACTTCTAGAAGAAAATATAAGAGAGTATCCATATAAACACCAAAAGCATGATCCATGAAAGAAAAAAAAAAAGTAAATTGGAGTCATTAAAATTTAAGAGTTCTGCTTTGGGGGGGGGGGGAACTAATAGAAGAATTGAGACTCTCAATGGACTGGGGGGAAATAATTACAAAGTACATAATATAAAGGACTTGTATGCAAAACAAACAAATAAAAGACCACCTAAAACCCAACATTTGAAATCAAACAACCCAAATAAAAAATGGGCAAAAGATATGAGCCGACAAAAAAGATATACAGATGGCAAATAAGTATACAAAAATGTGTTCAACATCATGTGTCATTAGGAAAATCCAGATTAAAACAATGAGATACCACAGCAATTCCTAGGAACAATATGGAGCAACAGGGACGGGAACTGCAGAAAGTCACTCTGAAAGACAGCTTAACAGTTTCTACAATGCTAAACACCCTCTTACAATATGACCCAACAATTGTGCTCCGAGGTATTTATTCAGTTGATAAGAAAATTTATGTCCACACAAAAACCAGCACATGAATATTTACAGCAAATTCATAGCAGATCTCCAAATTTACATAATCACCTCAAAATGGGAACAACAAAGTGATCTTCAACATACGAATAAGTAAACAAAATGTGTTAACGTTCATAACTTAGAATATTTTCAATGATAATAAACGAGCTATTAAACTGCGAAAAGGCATGGAGCAAACTTCACTGAATATTTCTAAGAGAAAAGAGTCAGTTTGAAAAGGCTACATATTGTATGATTCCATTTATATTCATTTTTATGCAAAAAGCAGAACTATAGATTTGATAATGTGGTCTAGTAATCAAATAGAAATGAAACAGATAAGAAAAATAATAAAATTTAATACAGACATATGTATGGGAACCCCACATACATGAGAAGTTCAGAGAGCACACATGCAGGAGAGGCTCATAGGCAGAAAGGGGGATTGAGGTTCTGAGCTAGGGATGAGGTAATGCGCCTTGGGGGCTTCAAAGGGTCATTACTTGATGATAAGAAGAGCAGATGTTTAGCAAATATAAGTTTTCCCTGCTATATAGGTGGGTCAAAAAGTTATCACTGATAATCTTTTTATAGGCAAGGCCCCTAATTCACGTTCTTCTACATTAAAAGGGAGGGAGGGGCAGAAGGTTCTCCTGAGCCTCCTGCTAAAGTTGCCTTTAGCTCAAAACAATCTGCATTTCACAGAGACACATGTTGAGGTGACTCATTCTGGACCCCCACACTAACCAGTGACTGTCAGGGATGGTTAGATGATTCACAGGGAATTTTTTTAGGATTGTGAAACTCTTCTGTATGATACTATAATGGGGGTTAAATGACACTACGCATTTATCAAAACCCATAGAACTTCACAGCTTAAAAGTGAATCTATCCCCCATTTCAGCCAATAGGTTATCATTGCAGGCCAATCCAAGATACAAAGTAGAACTTTGTCCACGTAATACATGCTAGCAAGATCAAGACTTCCAGTCCCAAAAGAAAATACAGTTCAGTGAAATCAAGCATATTTATCCAACTCTTTCTAAAGTGGGAGCGTTCATTGGTGCATACAGAATCGGTAACAGTACCCGTAAGTAGCTATTTTGTTTGGTGAACATCTGTTTGCAGATCCAAATGCACTGATTAATGGAAAGGGAGACAGTCCAGAAATGATAGCATGTCTTTGAAGATTTACCTTTGATACTTAATATACAATACAAAGCTTCCACTGCCACCTAAGCATAATTTCTATGCCCTAAGAGCGTTCTCTGTTTTAAAAATTGAGAAAGGATGATTATATGTATTCATGAGCAGCTACTATATTCTCATTCCTCTGGAAGATGTCTATGAATAATGTAGAAACATGAGACATGATCCCTACTGTTGCCAAGCTTATAATACATTTAGAAAGAAAACTAGATAGCTAAATAAAAAAAATAAATAAAAAATAAAAAAAAGAGTTTAAAACAATTGTTTGCAAAGGACTCTGAGAACAAGGGATGGGGAATGCTGAGTTAGAAGCGCTGGGTGTAAATGCCCAATACAATGGAGGAGGCAAAATGAACTTGGGCTGATGAATCTGAGTAGAGTTTCCGCTTTGATACAGAGGAAAGAATGTTACTACCACATACCCTATGGGACTCTACTGTGAAATACCCACTGAGCAGCAAGGCATTAAGCAGCAAGACAGCGAAGGTGGAGTCACCCACTCTTATGACCTACAGATACGGAAATCTCCTATTTTTATCAACAGGGCTCCTATTGTATTCCCTGAGCGAGCAAGAAGGGTTGCTATCACAGAGGCTAGAGTACTCCCGGGACGGTCACAGGTGGCTGGGGAGCCACACCACCCTGAATCTCCAAAGGGAAGGGATCCTGGCCTGTTTTTCTCTTCTCTGTCTTCTCTTGACATTGCCTTTCACAAAGCAGGAGTGTTTAATGAAGTGTCGCTTATCTAGTCTTGCTTTTACTTACCATGACTCTTGTATTGTATCTAAAAAGTTATTGCCAGACCCAAGGTCATCTAGGTTTTCTCCCATGTTATCTCCTAGGAGTTTTATAGTTTTGCATTTTACATTTAGGTCTTGAATCCATTCTGAGTTAATGTTTGTGAAGGGTTTGTGAAGGGTGTAAGGTCTAAGTCTAGATTCATTTTTTGCACATGGGTGTCCAGTTGTTTCATTTTCATCACTTTTTCTTATTCGTTAATACTTTGGCACTTCCTATTACCGGGTACCAGATGTTAAGTATTTTGCAGTTATTATCTTATTTAATTATGGCAATAATTCTGTGTGGTAGACACTACTATTATCCCCATTTTTACAAATGAGGAAGACGTTTATTTTTTAAACAAACACACAATGCTAATTAGTGCTAGAAAGCATACTGAGCACTTTAAAAATATTAGTTTACCCCTCATAACAACCCTCTGAGATAGGGGACTATGATTATCCACAATTTTCAGATGAGGAAACTGAGGGGCAAAGGGTCAACTACTTCACACAGGTGATAAGGCTAGTTATTGGTGGAGCAGGAATTTCAACTGAGGCTTTCTGGTCCAAGACAAACACTTAACAGTTCAACAACTGGTCTAAGCATTCGCAGCTAATAACTGTGAACAAGATTTAAACCAAGGTCCCACTGCAGCATCACTATTAGACTCAAGGAAGGGGAGCCTATGTCCTGGGTCCTGTACTCTGGAGCGTCCCTCTCTGGTCCTGCTCTCACCCAGCCCCAGTCCATGCACTTGGACCCAGCCCTCTCTCAGAACCATACTAGTTGCCACTAGCACCAAGAACTGTCATTTCCAGGCCAACCATGGCTGCACCCGCTTCTCCTGCATGGGTGTCTCCTAAGAGTTTACTGCACAATGGGAAATGTGACCCCCCAGGCCTGAGAGGAATCTGGACAGAACTGGGGCATGCAACCTCAGGACGTCCACACACACGTACAAGGGACAGCTCATGATTCAGGACACATCCAGGGCTAAGGAGGAAAGCGAGTGGGCCATGGTCCAGAGGCCAGCAGCCTCCTCTCTCGGTGCTGCCATGTTTCAGTGAAAACGCCGGAGATTTTGAGCATTCCCATTTGAATATGGCCTTCCAGGTCATTATGAAGAATATTTATGAAGACAGGAAATATAGCATATTTTTTCAGTTTCTTAATTTTGTAACATTCATTTATGTAGTTATGTGGCCTCTATCTGAACTCTTGCCTGGGCATCATAATTGTTAGGAGTGGACTGTCTGTCTAATTCCAATAAACATTCATTTATAACTCTATGCTCTTCTGCTTCTTTTCCACATTATTTCACGAAATATTATTTGTGAATTATTTGGCAATGAAATGATCTCCAGGCAAATTTATCTGATACTATATATTGGGGACTTTTCCTAGATGTTCCATTGGGTTCAAAATCCATCTTTTTCAAAAAGTTTTAGTAATAGAAAAGAAATAGAATGTCATTTGATCTGAAAAATGCTACAGTTTGCAACAAAATGTAACTTCAGAGAAAAATCAATATTACATTAGCTCACAGTTTAGTGAGAATATATGCAGGAGTCAAGCACACTAAGACTAGCCACAAAGAATTCAGAAGAAAGGACACAGACACAAGGTCAGACTTTCTTATTAGAGCTAGAATTCCCAATAAAAAAATTAATCTTTTAATTACACTTTAATATACCTCCATTTTGAAAAATGGGCTTTGAAAGGCCTACTCTCACATGAGTAAAAACGATGCTTGTAGCCAACCCGGTAGATTAAAGCCATACACTTTGGGAAAGGAAAGAGTGATTACTGAAAAAGTTCAGAAACTTTCAGTATTCATTTAAAAGCTTTCTATGTGGGACTGAGTAGAAGCCACACTGACACTCTCCCAGGATCAATCTGGATTTACAACTAAAACAGAAAAACCATCGTGAAAACCAACGGCAGACTAGCTGGAGGCACCCTCACAACCAAGGAGGAAAAGTGGAGACGCGCAGAGACTGGGAGGAAGAGCAGACGCGAGAGGGCTGCTGGGCTCCCACGGGGCGGCAGCTGAAGGGCGGAGGGAGATCTCAGCTGTGGGGTCCCACTGAGGACTCCGGGGCCCAAACCCCAGGCTGGGCTCCCAGGGGCGGCAGCTGAAGGGCGGAGGGAGATCTCAGCTGTGGGGTCCCACTGAGGACTATGGGGCCCAAACCCCAGGCTGGGCTCCCACAGGCAGCAGCTGAAGGGCGGAGGGAGATCTCAGCTGTGGGGTCCCACTGAGGACTCTGGGGCCCAAACCCCAGGCTGGGCTCCCACAGGCGGCAGCTGAAGGGCGGAGGGAGATCTCAGCTGTGGGGTCCCACTGAGGACTCTGGGGCCCAAAACCCAGGCTGGGCTCCCAGGGGCAGCAGCTGAAGGGCGGAGGGAGATCTCAGCTGTGGGGTCCCACTGAGGACTATGGGGCCCAAACCCCAGGCTGGGCTCCGCAGCCCAGAGCACCAGAGCTGAGAGAGGCGCCCACATACCATCCGGCTGTGAAAAGCAGCCGGGTTTCTGTCTGCCGGGGAGGGGCGGCTGGAACTGCAGGCCCCTCTTACAGAGCCAATGAACTAAGTTTCATGTGCAGCCACTCACCTTGGGCTCCAGTAGAGGGGAAGCGGAGTGACTGGAGCTGTGTGGGGAGAGCGTGGGGTTGTGGGCTCTGGAGACTGAGATCAGGGGACGCCCGTCCGGACTCCCATTCCCCCAGACTGTGGGGGACATCTTTCTCCGGAGGCGAATTTTCGTCTTTTGCCTGAGGGGAGAAGCAATTGCCCCACTCTGCTGGGAAGCCTCTCACCCTACCCAGAGGAGTTTCAACAGCCTGAGGCTTGTTAAGGGACTGATAACAACCCTGTGGAGTTTCTACAGCCTGAGGCTCATTAAGAGAATCAGATTAATCAATCTGCAGGCAGAGGCAGACCTCTGGGTGCTCTGAGACTTTGTCTAATCTGCTTTGGGACCCGGGCCTCAGAAAAGCAGACTTTGGTGTACATCTTGGTCCTGTCTAAATGCACCCATCCCCAGCAGAAGAGACCTCAAGCCTAGGGTTGTTGATAGCTCCAAACAGGGTACTCAGGGCCAGTCACAAACTGCGTCTGACATTGGCCTATAATAGAGAACCTCCAAAAAGACTGAGAGTCCTAACAGATCTACCTAATACTTAGAAACAAAGCCAAAAAAGTAGCCAAAATGGGAAGACCAAAAAATAAGCCCCAAATGAAAGAACAAGAGAATTCTCCAGAAAAAGAGCTAAATGAAATAGAGATAAGAAATCTCAGATATAGAGTTCAGAATACTGATTGTAAGGATGCTCAACAGCATGAAAAAATATAAGGAAACTATGAAAAATGACTAGTCATAAATGAGGAATGACATAGCAGAAATAAAGAATACATTAGGAGGAATAAACAGCACATTAGAGGAAGCTGAGAATTGGATCAGTGACTTAGAAGACAGGGTAAAAAAAAAATCACTCAATCAGAGACCCAAAAACAAAAAACAATTAAAAAACAGGAGGACAGTCTAAGGGAGCTGTGGGACAGCATGAAACATAACAATATTTGTATTATAGAAGTGCCAGAGAAGGTCAAAAGTAAGCAAGGGTTAGGGAACCTGTTTGATGAAGTAATGGCAGTAAATTTCCCAAATCTGGTCAAGGAAAATTCACACAGGTTCAGGAGGCACAGAGAGTCCCAAGCAAGAAGAATCCAAAGAGGCCCACGCCCAGGCACATCATAATTAAAATGCCAAAATTTCAAGACAAAGAGAGAATCTTAAAGGAAGCTAGAGAAAAGCAATCTGTTACCTACAAAGGAGCCCCCATAAGGCTGTCAGTTGACTTCTCATCAGAAACTCTACAGGCCAGAAGGGAATGGCATAAAGTATTCAAGGTAATGCAAAACAAGGATCTGAAACCAAGACTACTCTATCCAGCAAGATTATCAATCAAGATAGATGGTGAAATAAAGAGCTTCCCAGACAAAAAAAGGCTCAAGGAGTTTAACACTACAAAACCAGCCTTGCAGGAAATGTTAAAGGGACTGCTATAATTAGAAGTAGAAATAAAGAGAATGAGAAACATAGGCATAAAGAAATAAAATAGCAGTAGATAAGTATCTTTCAATAATAACCTTAAATGTAAATGGATTAAATGCCCCAATAAAAAGATATAGGGTGGCTGAGTGGATAAGAAAACATGACCCAAATATATGCTGTCTACAAGAAACCCACCTAAGAACAAAAGACATACACAGGATGAGAGTGAAGGGATGGAAACAAATTTTCCATGCAAATGGAAAGGAAAAAAAAACTGGGGTAGCAATACTCATATCGTACAAAATAGACTTCAAAATGAAGACCATAATGAGAGACAAGAGAGGTCATTACATAATACTAAAGGGATCGATCCAACAAGAGGATATAACCTGATAAACATATATTTACCCAATATAGGAGCACCTAAATCTATAAAAAAAACTTCTAGAGGACTTTAAGGGAGAGGTTGACAGCAATACTGTCATACTAGGGGATGTTAGCACCCCACTGACTTCACTGGATAGGTCATCCAGACAAAAAATCAACAAGAAAACAGTGACCCTAAATGACACACTAGATCAGATGGATTTAATTGACATTTACAGAACATTCTACCCCAAAGCTGCAGAATATACATTCTTCTCAAGTGCACACGGGACATTCTCAAAGACAGACCACATGTTAGGACAGAAAACAAGTTTCTACAAGTTCAAGATTGAAATCATATCAAGCATCTTCTCGAACCACAGTGGCATGAAATTAGAAATGGACTACAATAAAAACACTAAAAAACATTCAAACACATGGAGGCCAAAAAGCTTGTTTTTAAACAATGAATGGGTTACCAAAGAGATCAAGAAAAGAATAAAAACTTCCTGGAAACAAATGGAAATGAACACACAACAACTCCAAATCTATGGGACACAATGAAAGCAGTCCTGAGAGGGAAGTCCATAGCACTACAAGCCTACTTCATAAAAAACAAGAAAAACTTCTAGTACACTCTCTAACCCTACAATTTAAAAACTTAGAAAGAGAACAAGAAGAAAAGCCCAGAGTAAGTACAAGAAAAGAAATAATAAAGATCAGAGCAGAAATAAATGACATAGAGGCTAAAAAAAAATAAAAACGATCAATGAAACCAAGAGCTGGTTCTTTGAAAAGATAAACAAGATTGATGAACCTTTAGCCAGACTCACCAAGAAACAGAGAGAGGGCCCAAATAAACAAAAGCAGAAGTGAAAGAGGTGAAATAACAACTGATCCAACAGAAATACAAAGGATTGTAAGAAAATACTATGCACAACTATATGCCAACAAGTTGGACAACCTGAATGAAATGGATAAATTCCTAGAAAATACAACCTTCCAAAACTCAATCAGGAAGAGTCAGAGGCCTGAACAGGCTGATAACTGCTGATGAAGTTGAAGCAGTAATCAAAGGGCTCCCAGCACACAAAAGTCCTGGCCCGGATGGCTTCACAGGGGAGTCTTACCAAACATTCAAAGAAGAATTAACACCTATCCTCCTCAAATTATTTCAAAAAATCCAAGAAGCAGGAACACTTCCAAACTCTTTTTACAGCCTGGCTGGGCTATAATATTTTTAACAATAAAGAAACTTAAAAGAAATGTATAAAAGAAACTGCAAACTGTCATCCTCTGGAGCATTTGAGATTTGCTTCCTGGCAATTGTCACTAGTTTGGCTCAAATAAACTCTTATACAATTATCTAAAAAAATAACTGAATAAAATAAATAAAAATTAAAAAATAAAAATAAAATCTTTCTATCTGATCATTTTTATAGCTTTTCTGTTGGAGGGTTAATTTTGTGAATGTGAAATGGAGGTGCTGGTCGTATCTAGTTCTTTGAAAACTGTTCCAAATTTTATAGGAGGGCAAACGAGAATGTTAAACCGGGTTTCCGCCGTTTCTCCCTTTACAGTCCACACTCTGGGCATGCAGCTATTTCATGGTCCAGTTCAACTGACTAGTTAAAGACACTGAGAGCTGCACTGATATCGAACACCTGTCTTCCCAAGTTTCGGGCATCCCTATTGTACAGGGAAAGTACAGGCGATTGAGTTTGCAAGTGATCCCTGGACCTGTGCCCACTGATTTCAATTTTGCTTTTATAATTACATTTATTAAAGTGAACAGCTTTCTCATGATATCCAATATTAGTGCTCCAGTGATGTATTCCAAAGCCATCTTGGACTAAGCTTGACCCAAGGATCAGAGAAGTAGAAAGCAGATTATGGTCAATTTTTATCCTGCCCAATTCTGCAAGAGCTTGATCCTCAAAACAAAAGTACAGTTAGACAGGCCTAAACAATGAACATTAAAAACACACACACACACACATAAAACTGGGATGGGAAATGTGGAGGAAAACTATTAATTTTTCTCTAAGAAAATATAAAGTAACAATTTAGCCATAAGCTTCCAAGTAATCATGACAAAAATGATGAATAGAATGATGTGCTTTGTGCTTTCAGTGAAATAAGGTCAGATCCATTGACAGAATTTGGAAACTTCCCTTATTTCATAACTAATGTTTTGAATTATTTGTATATGAAGTTTATTTTTGGCATAAGAGTTTTGCCTCTATCCTTTGAAATATCTATGAGTACTGCATACAGATATAATAAGTTTAGAGAGGTCCATGTAGATGTTAAGAATTCCTATTCTGTTTTTATTTCGCCAAAAAACTTCTGGAAGTCAGGTTTTTAAAAATAAATCTGAGATGCAGAGAGCTGAAATCACTAGTGTAGACAGAAAGTAAGGCTAATTGGTTAAAATTTTACTGCAGTAAAGATAATTCTATAAGACAAAGCCATTTCTGTGCTCCTTTGGTAAAGTGCTTTATTAGTGATTATAAAATCTTGTATAATATAAATAATAGAAAACACTGAAAAAAGTACATTGTGTGGTTCTTTAACATCAAAATAACTTCAATAAAAGTATTTTTTCAATATGTTTAATGAAGAAAAACATAAGTTCAAATTTACTTATATCATTGAACAGCCTTCATATTTTCATGCTCCATTGTCTGAGTTTCTCGAGTGAGTGCACAAAAAATCCTGCAAGATATTATTTATACAAGAAGCAACAAGATAACCAGGGAATATACCCAGGGTATAAATTTTTCTACAAGATTTCAGCACAGCTAATTTCATACGGAAATAATATATATTTTAAAGTAGAATGAAAAATCGGCATGATCTTTTAAATTTTACTGCAGTAAAGAAAATTCTAAAAGACATCCTGTGCCATTGAGGGGGAAACTCAGGTCACATCCCTAGAAGGTGGCCGCCTTGAGGAATGACTCAGAGAACTTGAGATCTCTCCATACCGGCATAATGTCCTTTCCTCCAGCCCCAGAGAGAGGAAATAAAAAAAATTAATGTTACCTTTTATTAAAAATTGTAGATTAAGGATAAATGGAAAACTACTATTTTTTATTGTCTTTAACATTAAGAGCAAATATCTTGTAGCCCACTTTTTCAACTACACTGTTTCTCTAAGCTCCCCATATATAGACATTTGGAGAAGCCCCTACTCCCAGAACTCCTGGGATCACACATTTATTTTGCTCTACGGGAAAAAAAAAATTTAGGCAGAAAAACTTTAAATGCATGACACCGGACCATGTGATCTTCAAGGACAAGGAATCTATCTGATTTTTCTGTATGTTCTCAGGATCAATGTAATGTCTGAGCTCAAATGAGTGTTTATTATAGGGCACTTTTATTCATTTCTCTCTATTTAAGTACCTGAAACTCCCAAAATATATAAATCCATTTTCAAACTTTTCACAAAACAGAAGCTCACATAGAGACCTTGAATGAGGATGTTTCTGACACTACATCACTTTGGGACACAACTACAGTGGCCTGAAATAGTTTAGGGCCTATTAGTGGCCCCAGAACTTCCTTCTCAGAGAGGCTTTGGGGTGGCAACCTGGTTAGACACGAGAGAACTGGGAGAAAAGTCTGCAAGGTGCATTATCAGCAAGTACACTGTTCTGGTCTATTTCTTTGGGAAATAAATTTTTAGTACTTTGGTATATAATAATGAAAAAAAGTTTTTTAAATAAGAATTTACTTAAAAATCCATTATTTAAAAGAAAATCATTATGAAGGAAGCTTAAATAGAATAAAATGGGGTTTTTTCTTAAAATATTTAAGCTTTTAAAATTGGACTAATACACCAATTATACTTAACAATACCAAACTTTTAAACAAAAATTATGAGTGAATTTTTATTTCTTTAAATTTAAAGCCTTATTAAAGACTGCTGTAAAACTATTCACAATTCCAGCACTCACTGTCTTGTTGCCAATACATATATGTCACTGCATCTGCATTGTTTTGTATCTAAATGTATGCAAATTTAAGTGATATGAATTATTTAATATTGTAAAAGATCCCTCCGCTCCTGTGCACAGTGGCTGTAAATACTGTGCTAGGTTATAAGTAATCATAAGCTGGAACACAAAGAGAAGAAAAAAAGGGGGCACTAAGCACTGCTGCGAGCGCAGACTTGGTATGCAAGAATCGTCTGCATTCAGGCCTTAGCGAAATAATTTGACAGGTTAATTAATTAGTCTTTTCTCCTAGGTAAGCATGTCTGCCTCTCCAATCATCTTTGCCCTCCAAACAGTGTGTTCTTGACACCAGCAGTGGCACGAGCCGTGCGTCTCCCCAGCATGAGTGCCGCCATCCTCCTCCAAGGACATGGGGCAGATGACAGAGACAAGCTGCCAGGGTGGGGTTATTCACGGGTGCACACGAGCACCCCTTGCCCCATTCTAAAGGTGTCTATGACTTTTTCCCCCCTGGATATTGGGGTCCTGCCGGACACAGGATATTCATTTTTGTCCAGAGCCGCCCTTCACATTGCAGGCCTTCTGGAACTCCTAAACCATACCTACCCAATGCTTGTAGCGCCTCCAGTCATTTGGGCAACCACGTAAACTCCCGCAGGCTTTCTAAATACTCCCACTTGGTTTTTTTTTAGTCCCCAATGAAAATTACTGTCTTAGAGTGAATCAAGTTAGAGCGAAGGACTATTAAGATTTAGACATTAATGCTAATGTGGCTTCAATTTAAAATTAAGCTGTAAAACACAGCATTTGAGTTACAGTTCTAAGAACGGCAGAGATAGTTATTAACACTTTTGCACAACGAAGGGGCTATTGGTGATCGGTGCTGTGGCCTGCTTCCCTCCGACCGAGCAGAACTTCATCTTCCATGGTATTACAAAATACCAATGATTCACTGCTGATATGGAACCATTATTATTATTGCTTCACCAACTCATATATATTTACTACCACGAACTCATGTAGATCCAGGAAGGCAGGACCATGAAACGGGAGATGTGACAGACTCTTCAACCCCAGCTCACCTTCCGGCTACACAATGGGAGCTCTCTGTCCTTCTCAGACCCCCATTCCAGGTAGCCACAGCTAGGTGAGACAAGTGAACCATGAGATGACATTTGTCTGCCACCCTTCATGTGGATAAAGATTAATGAGGCAGGAATATAAATAAAGAGCATTGTTAAGTTCATTTGTTAAGTCTTAAACATCCCTACAAGAAGTGCCCCTGCAGCTCTAGGCATTCTGGGATCACCAAGGGCCTAGAATCACAAGCAACAGCACCGAGGGCTTTATGCTTTGGCAGAAGGTGACTGCAATCTATCTGACAGGTGTGCATTCAGTTAAGCTCTTTCGGAAAGATTACTTACATCAAAATTCCTGAGAAACATGTGCCTGCTGCAGGTCAGACGGAGTGTGCACGCCTCGCCCTGTCTCTCAGGCCAACTGCAGCTGGAACACCCGCGCAGGATGCACGGCGCTGATTGAGGACCCAAGGACACAGCAGCAGGCAGGCTGGGGAGGGTCAGGATCTGAGTATCATGAACCATGAGTGAGTTTAGCTTCACTTGATTTTTTTCACTCTGGTATTTCCCCAACCTGGGCTCAACATAACCCTAAAAGTGGAAGTGGGCAATGACGTGGTAGTGAGATCCCGCAAGACACCCTCTGGTTCTGACTCCAGGAGCTGAGGTGGGTTTCCTGATGCTCAGGGGGAGGGGAGGGAACCCCTTGTTTGTCTGTCTATTTTTTTCCTTTTTCACCCTCTAGTGTCCCAAGCCCCAGACAATCCTAGAGCAACACTGGTGACAATGGGGCCCACGGGGCTAATCTTTGAAGAAATGGAACCTACCTCTCTGGTCAGAGATCCCAACAGGATGGTCCAGCCTCCATTTCCTTCTTCTCTCTCTCTGCCTTCCTATTGTTTGGCCCTGAGTGAGGAGATGAGCATGCGAAGTATACAGGTTGAGGATGGTAAATAAAACCCAGATTTCTGGTTAGAAGAAAGAAAAGGGAAGCCTGAGAAAACCAGAAAGAACTGGAGAGATCACTGAGAAGGAAGAGCTCAGGAAAGCAAGGTCATAAAGTTGTGAGGGTCCATACATGGATACTAAATAGTACACCAGCAATGTTAAGAATAGAGCCACAGCACAGATCCCTGTGAAGGGATAAATAGCCAATGGGTGGTCCAAACATGAGACAAATCTGAATAGCATGATAAAAGCCTTGAAAATATATCAGACGTTGACAGCAAAACTCACAGAAAGCTGGTTAGAACTTGTAGCCTGAACCCAACTAGGTCAATTATCCACTAAAACAAAAATATCTACATTCTTCATAGGATGTTATGTAAAACTTGAGTTCCATATCATGTTTAAAATGTTCAAGATACAACTCAAAGTCATTTGGCATACCAAGAAAGTTACGTCTCACATGAAAAAGACAGTAGACACCAATGTCCAGAAGACATCAATACTGAAATTATCAGAAAAAGACTTTCAAGTAGCTTTTATAAAGTGCTCTAAAAATTAAAAAGATAAACACCTTTCAAATAAATAGAAAAATGGACAATATCAGCAATAAATTTATGATATAAAGAATCAAATAGTAATTTTAGAATAGTAAATACAGTAACTGAAATTAAAGACTCACTGAATAGTCTCAATAACAGAATGGAGATTACAGAGGAAAGAATGAGTTTAAAGACAGTGGAAGGGGTGCAGGTAAATATAAATAAATGAAAGAGATTCAGGAAAACAGTGAGAAAAATAACAAAAGGTTTAACATCTATGTTATTGAAGTCCCAGAAGAAGAGAAGAGAGTGTATAGTACAGAAAAATATTTCTTAAGAAATAATATGTGAAAACTTCCCAAATTTGGCAGCAAACAAAAAAACAAAAAGATCAGCAACTCCAGACAGGAGAAACCAAAACAATCCTTATCCAGACCCATCACAATCAAACCGCTGAAAACTAAAAGATAAAGAAGCAATGTTTTAAAGTCTCCAGAGATAAATGACACATTACTTAGAGAGCAGTGTTTCTCAACAGGAATGATCTGTCCTCACATCCAACCGAGGGACATCTGGCCAAGTCTGGACAGTTTTTATAGTCACGGCAGGGAAAGAGGTGCTGCTGCCACCTAGTGGGTGGAAGCCAGGGATGATGCCAACCAACTCAATGCACTGGAAAGCCTCCCTCCCACAACAAGGAATTTCTTTGGCCCCAAATATCAATAATGCTAATGTTGAGAAAGTGCATATAGGGGAACAAATATTCAAAAAACAATTTCTCATCCGAAACCATGGAGGTCAGAAGGAACTAGAACAACAATTTTTACACACTCAAACCAAAGAACTGTCCACCCCGAACTCTATATCCAGTGAAAACTTCCACCATCAATGAAGATGAAATAAAGACATTCTCAATTGAAAGAAAAATAAGAGTTTGTTGCCAGCTGAGAAGTGCTCTTTAAAAACTATATAAAGCCCTAGTCGGTTTGCTCAGTGGCTAGAACATTGGCCCAGGGACTGAAGGGTCTCAGGTTCAGTTCTGGTCAAAGGTATGTACCTCATTTGCAGGCTTGATCCCCGTCCCCCTGTCAGGGGTGGGTGCAGGGCCCGAGGCCGCCTGTAGAAGGCAATAATCGATGTCTCTCAGACATGAATGTTTCTCTCTCTCTCTCTCCCTCCCTCCCACTCTCTCTGAAAAAACAACTGTATAGAAATACATGCAAAATACTTTAATGATAAATTAAAATATAATATTAAAGATGTTCAAATTGAAATAAAAAGCAAAGGAAAAAGAATGAAAAACAACAAATAAAATGCTGAATAAAAGAAAGCACTCTCAAAGGTTACATATTAGACTGTTCTATTTTTATGATATCTTGAAAAATAACAAAACTACAGTGTAAGAGAACACCTCAGTGATCATCAGGAGTTAAAGCTGGAGGACAGTATAAAAAAGGAAAACACAAGGAAATTTGGGGAGGTAATAGAATTTTTCTGTATCTTATTAGTGGTGGTAGTTTCACAAATATATGTATGTGTTGAAATTTCTAGTGCTACACATTCATGAAGAAAGCACGTGGGAACTGAAAAACTTGAAATCCTCTCTAAATGTCCAGTTAAACTCAATTTCTCTTCCCCTCCCCTCCTTATTACTGCTGTAGCTGATGAAATAGGTTATCACCATAACAAATGTTAATCATCTGTATTCCCAGAAGTTGTATTACTCACGCAAACCAAGGAATTGGTAAAGCTTTAGAAGACATGTTAGGCCTAAAACAGAAGCAGCCCCACAGCCTCAGGCCTTTATTACTCACAGCTTGGCAAGACTCTGAGCATTGGGTCACCTTAGGTCACCTAGACTATACCCCCATGTGGCGGAGGAAGCTGAAACCAAAGGAGGTTACGTATTGTCCACTGAGTTAGCTTTGGCCCCCCGGAAAAGAGTAAAGGAAGAAAATAATCGTTGAGCACCCATAGTGAGCTTTCCTTCTCGCATACACAATGTCAGTTTTTCTAAACAACCCTCTCTGAGGAAAGGTGTTACATTCTCCATCTCTCAGATGAGGATACTGAGGCTAACCTTCTTACCTTTTCCATTTACCAAGTTTACTTACTCATGAGGGAATAAAGCTGGCTCTCTCCCTCCTAATTATTGTCACTCTCTCTAATTATTTGGTGGTTGTTTTCTCCTGCTATACATTAAAACACTGAAGATGTGAACAAATAAACCATTTAAAGGGATAGAGTAATACTGTCATTTAAGCATTCACTTTCCATTAGGCACTTGTTACTAAAAATACAAAAAAATACCCGCGTGCTATACCTGAATTTCTACCAGGAAAAACTAGAACGGCAGCCGTACATTACAGCTTTGGTGACTATGGTGGAGTGAAGATGGCATGTTCATCCTGGAGAAAAAACATACCCAGCTGTGGAACATACTCATGTTGGGAGATACAAAGCAAATGAAAGGCATAAACTGTACTTAAAGTCAAAGAGAATCACTTCTCCCCCCGTGATCCTGTTGTTCTTGGCAGCTGCAGGGAGCAGCTGAGTGAAGAGCTCATCCCGGCAGCACAGGGCTGAGACATCCTTGGCAGGTGCCGCACAGGCATGCTATTCCTTCACGAACCACCAAACAAGAATGCAAATGAGGGGGGAGGAATCATCTGAAATACACTAATAATCAAAATATTCTAATCATTTATTTTATTTGTATTGTTTGGGAAAGGGTGCTTTTGTTATTGGCACAGGTCGAGGATATGGCATAATTAAATGATGCTTTTTTACCTCTGATTAATTAAAATCAGAGCCCTCAAATGACTAGAGCCTAACCAGTTTAAGGCCCTCACTTTAGTCTGTACCAGTGACCATGTACATGATATATGGGCACGCAAAAGAGCAACCCCCAATCCATGACTAATATTAGATGTGGGTTTTTAAAAGATATTCTCTTAATTCCCATAAACCTGTGGATTTTTTACTACTCACTTTCTCATCAAGGATTCAGCTGGTTGCCTGTATATTTGTAGCCATGTTTTGGTAAATTCTAAAGTAATAAATACATTACCATCTCAATTCATAAAAGTACATACATATCAACCGAATTTCCAAAGTATACCTGACAAAGACTTTATTATAGTCATTTTTATTAACTGGGAGAGGTTGACACAGCCTTTAACACACACACATGCACACAAAACCTTTAATAGAAATTATCAATTACATTGATATTTATCAATTAAATATTTCTTAGTAAAAGCGACCATTTTGGGTGCCTGCTCACCTGTATGTGATTTTTTTACATCACACACTCACTTGAAGAATGCTCTTACTCTCTTAAGAGACAGATGCAAACTTGAGAACTTATTTAGCTATAGACAACTGAAACCCCGGCAAATAATGGCTTAACATAACAGGTGTTTGACCTCAGACTTCCAGCCTCCACAACTGTGAGAAATAAATGTCTACATTTCTAAGCTGTGGTATTTTATTAGCAGAGCCCACGTTTACTGAGAAAATTGGTACTGAGACGCTGGGATGCTATTGAAACAAATACCTGCTGCCTCCTGTTTGAACCTCTCTGATAGATCAGGACCTCTGGGATCAAACCATTCCTTTTCTCCCTCTGACCAGGTATTGTGGTTGCTGGTGCTCATGAGCAGGGTCTTGCCTTTCAGGAACTAGCATCAGGAGAGATGTCCACACGGGAGCTGGGATTTAGGATGCAAGTCCTTTTTCTCCTTGATGCCGTCTCCCTCCACAAGCTGCCCCAGGCATGGTTTCAGGAAAGCCGATACCCATTAGGGTATTACAACCACCTCGAGCAAACAGCTGCCACTTGTCCCTGACCCCTTCGGACACAGGGGCCATGACAGCTCTCCCACTTCCCTCCTACTCCATTTAACAAGTTACCTGCATATCTGTTAATGACCATTTTCAAAACCTGAAAATGTTAAAAAGCTTCAGGGCCGGTGAAATCCAATTCACCGTAATTACATAACTTCTGAAACTTAGGCCCCTTGAGAAAAGTCTTGAAAATCTACTCCAATGCGAACCTGCAGCTATCTGTGCATGATACCCAGAGAGGAACACGTTTATCCTCCCCTTAGGGAGCGTGTGCTTGAATTCCCTTGAACTGCATTTAAATTAGTTGGACTACTCTTCATAATAAGAATTCAGTGGTTCACTGTACAGTCAGAACCACTGTAGATCACTAAACTTAATATGTGGAATAGAAACGTGGCCACATTATGCAAAAGGTATGTTGTCGTTTCTCTCTGAAAAGCGTCTGTGCTGAAGGACAAGAGGAATATTATATTCCTCATCATTTGCTCCATTGCCTCAGCCCCTGTGATTGCCAGCTCTAATTATGTCATTACAAAAACTGTCTCCTGGGAGACTACTAGGATTTTTGTTCTGCAGCCTCATCTGATGCAATTATTTGCAAAACTCTAGAAGTAAATTAGGTTACTTTCCAATTTTTCTACCTGGATGATTTAGAGCTATCACTAATTGCAATGAGTAGGAAATTTTAATAAAAGAAACTTTGTACCCAGCCAGCTCCACTGATAATAAAAAAAAAAATTCCTTTACTGCAGCCAAGGAGTGAAGTTGTACTAATTACTGGCGTCGAGCGGGTTTTCATGGGTTTGCATGTGGGTGCGCTGACATCCTCACTGGACGGCGGCCGGTGCTTCATCAGTCTGCTCTCCACCCGTCCCCTCCCTGACCTCCGCTTCAGGGCCTGACTTGCATGGGCCACACCAACAGC
The DNA here is from genome assembly GCF_054644295.1 of Miniopterus natalensis. NCBI lineage: Eukaryota > Metazoa > Chordata > Mammalia > Chiroptera > Miniopteridae > Miniopterus > Miniopterus natalensis. Next base: position 54,471,572 of record NC_142091.1, on the reverse strand, counting down.
TTTTCCTGCCCTCCGGCTTCCACTGCATTTACCCCACGGGTAGCCCTACGGTTGCTCAGAACAGGAGAGTAAGATCATGGTATTGATCCACTTGCTGTCTCCTTTCAAGTAACCTGTGTCTCTTGATCAAAGATCTTTGCTCCTATCAAGATGAACATCTTGTATGGCTCTGTCTACAGTCTGTAACAATTTCTTCCAATTATCCCTTTCGGGCTGAGTTAGGGAGACAGGAGGTGGTCACAGAGTTTGTGATCTTTAAAATGCACCAAGTTCCTAAGTGTCTTTCTTGCCACCTAAGTAGCAGTGGAAAGGAAGCATAAAAACAAAGAAATAAAAACAGGGCCTTCCCTCTGACAAGTTTCCAGATGTCAGTGGGACAGAAAATACAAGATGCAGCACCTGGGAATAAGGGAGCTTCTTGCTGAAGGATTCATTATAGAGAGGAGATAAATGATCACCAGGACAACTACCATGAAAACATCTACTCTGAGCAGAGGGTTTCCCAGCATCAAATATTACAGAGGTTATGACTTTCAGAGAAATACAGGTTTCCCTGCAGTAAGGTTTCCAGTAGTTTCCTGTGATTTTTATGATGGTAAACATCGACCCAAAGGAAAATAATCATTCAATAAAATTTTACTCTTCTAAACTATATCTGAAGGCTTTACTGCTTCTTTGTTAATTGAATCTTTCATTGTCATGCATTTTGTTTGCTTAGCTTCAATGACCTAATATTTATACTCATCCCAATGAATCTAGTTTCTTTCCATTCACATCTTACACAATTTAATATTGCAGAGATTCCCAAATTCACATAAAAAATAAGTGTCTTCCAAACTGATTCCTGGGTAAAATCCAGGAGTACAACCAATTCTTCATCATTTCAAAATGCAAGAATGACCCAATTCACCTAAAATAGTGGTTTTAAAGCCAGGCACCTTGAGCCCTGGCCTCTCCCCACTAGATGTCAAAAGCAAACCTTACCCTTCTCCCTCCCTTCCCTAGCCAGAACGCGACAATAAAAAACATCTACAGGCATCACTAAATACTTCTCTAAACCACTGGGTTAGAAAATCCCTACCTACTAAGACAAATCTCGTTTTCTACTATAGGAAGAGAAACTTCCAAATTCTCACTCCCCTGGTCTTTCTTGCAGTGAGGCTCAGGGACGTAACCCAGTCCCCTCCAGTCACATGCACCCATCCTGAATGTTGAACCACACCTGAGTAATGCAAAACCCAGCACCTGGAGAGTCCATTCAGCAGAGGTGGCATCAGCAGGAAGGCTTTATCAGTGCCTTGGGCCAGTGTGAATGGGGCTGCAGTGTATATATACCGTGGTGTCTAGACCAGCCCAGTTCTTCAGGGTCATCTGGGGTATTGTTCTCGGCTACATAGTTTCTAACCTTGATTTGGAACCTTTTTAAAGATTATGAGAGCTTCTCAATAATCTTTCAATAAATTTTCTGCTCATTCTTTGGGCTTAATAATTCGGGCTGATACCATCGCTAATGCATAAGTTCAGATGTTCCAGGGGTCTTTGACAAATGATTGCAAAATATACAAAATGTGCTTCCAAGTGGATGTTGTCCTCTCCTTGGGAGAGGCCAGCCGACCCCTTATGGCGTCTGCACGTTGGGAAAGAAACATCACAGAGAGGTATTTCATGACATATTAGACAAGCAGATTCTACTTCTTCTCATGGATCAAGATTGCTTTCAAAGAGAAAAGCCAGCTTGACAGAAAAAGAAAGTGTTCCCTTTGCTACATTTTGGTGTGGATTCTCCAAGGTTCCTGTGCAATATGGCATTGTTATTCCTGAAAGATGACAACTGGTCCGGTGCCAAGCTCATAAAGGGCTCTCAGGAAAGGCTTCTTAGCTTGACTATACAAAGCACCCTATGTGAAAATCCCCTAATCGTATTTTTACCACTCTCTGAACAGAATGTTGCTTTGGCTGGTGGCTTTAGAATAGGAACTATCCTGCAGAAAATCACATGGCAGAGCTCTTCATTCAGATGCCTACAAATCCTCTTCTTAACGCAAGACGCCCTCTGTGCTTCAGAGCTTAGGGAAAGGGGAACTGGAAAGATGCTGGGATGTTAGGAAAAGGGCTCATTTATCTCTCTGAAGTCGTGCTTTTAAGCCAGGATCACACGTTCCTTAGGGGGCAGGAAAGCATCCAACAGCTAGCAGCCCGAGGCTCCCCATCCCTTTCATGGAAATAGCCCTGTTCCCTCAATTGACCCACACTCTTGCTTCTGCTCACCCAGCCAGGGACTCTTTATCGTCTGTGCTCTGTCTTTCACTCAGCCTCAGGGGGACTTGGACGGTATGGGGTTTTGGCTTTGACTCTCTAGGCTTCCTGGCAATTAACTTGCACGTATGCGGAGACCTTTTCCTCATCTGGATGCTTCAGGTGCTCATCTTTCCGGACCCAGTCCTAGCCCACGACGTCCTGGCACAGTCCACCGAAATGGTGCTCTAGCTGCTCCCAAAAAAATTTGTTTCAAAGGGTATCAAAATACCATGTTTATCAGCGAGAAGGCCTGCTCCTGAAAGAACAAAACCTCCAATTAAAACCAGTCTTAACAACACAGGCACTCACATGTTACCAAATCAGAAGTCTAGAGGTGGGGAAGCTGGCACGAGAGCAGCAATGCAGCACTGCTGTCGAGATCCAGGCTCTTCCCCCCGTTCTGCGGCGCGGTGCGGGCAGGGGACCCCTCGTGGCTGTGCGGTGCTGCCAAAGCTGGGGTGCCGCCTGGGAGGGAGGGAAAAGGGGCACCGGTGGGGTGGGTTCTGCACACGTGGCTCTTTCACCTGGAAGGGAAATTACCCTCAGGGTGTCCCACTCAGACTTGCCTTCTGTCTCACTGCCCCCCAACTCCCAGAATAATAAATATCACAGAGCTGGGCCCCCTAGCCCCCCAGCCCGTTTGGAATCCTGGTAGCAAGAAAGGAAGAGGTACAGCTCAATGTGCAGCCAAAAGTGCCTGCCCCCTGGCTCTGAGCAGGAGTAAAGAAAGGCAGGATGCTTGCTCTTTCTTCCGTGTACCCAAAACATACCGGAGAAAAGGCAGGTGTCTGGAAACAGAATGTGAGTTGTAGTCCAAAAGGGAAGGCTATTCAGGATCACCCCCTGAGGAAACTGTAGGATGCAAGCTAATACTAGAATCTGCTGCAGGAGGGCCCCTTGGGTGACCGTCCCATCGGGAGTCATCTTGAGCTACTACGACCAGCATCCCTGCCTTGTTTCCTTTTCTCTTGTTTGTGCTGCGCTGCGAGGCAGCCGCGGGGACCGAAGCGGGAGGAGTGACACCCGCACTTTGTCTGCAGGCTCCCGGACGCGGCACAAAGCGCCGCCCGTGGAGAGAAAGGAGCCCCGAGCGGGTGTGAACCCTGTTTTGTAAGGGCTGTGCAACCCTGAGGACCGACGGGAAGCTCGGAGCTTCCCACGGTGATGAACGTTCAAGGACCAAGGGGGATTCCGCTGAAAGCTACTCTGACTGCAGCACAGAAAATGCTGCTGATTTGTTGGGATAGCTGCAAAAACAGGAGGCTCTGGGACAGACGTCGAAACAGAATTTACCACAATGCAGAAAGTCCTCGATCAATACCCACACCCATGTAACAGGCTTTGCAGTCGCCTGTGTGAATGGAATAGGTTGGGCTGAGATAATCCCCATGCAATAGAAACTTCTTTATGAAGTTCTGCTTTCCTTGGTATTATCTGCTCCAGAAAACAATCTTGAGTCTGAGTCACCAGCTTTATTCCATCTCAAAGAAGTGCAGTTTATAAATCTTTATGTAAAAAAAGAGAACAGGGCTGCCAGTAGCAATTGTTTTTAAGATAGACAACATGGCAGGAGTGATACGTAATAATTTTCAGGAAAAACCTTCATTAGCATTTTACTCAAGCAGCATAAAATGGGTAACAATAGACACGTGACAGAATGTTAATAGCTATTTTATCTGGATAAGCATATATCAGTAATTTTTGTTCTACTTGGAACTTCCCGATCTATGGGGAATACTTTAATTCTCAACCTCCAGTCCACTCTCCTTCAATCTGGAGGGTTTGGAAAGTTATAACCTAAATCCCTCCAACACCCTTGCAGCTGGCGACCTGGATGCGAATCGTTACTGTCACCACTTGTGAGAGATTTGGAAGGCAGGAGGAAGAAAGGACCATTTTCCACCCACTAATGGTTTTTGCTGGCAACTTAGAAATGCGACACTTTCCTGCACCTGCACCTCAGTGTCCATACTTTATGAAAACACAGTGGGCATGAAAATGCTGTAACTTCTTAGTCTAACTTGCTAATATCTGCATCACAGTGTCCACTACTCTTCTGGGGAAGAGGCAGTTGTCACAGCAAATAGTCTTGGCTGCTCCAAAACAGTAGGTCCACCTTCTGATCGGCACTGTATCATCCCGGGAACCAGTTCAGAATGTCTGGCCCAGAACCTGTTCTTTCACCCTTTCCAACAATTATGTAAGGGTTATAGATGGAAGTGGAGCTAACGGGGTGCTGTCAGGAAATGAATTTCCTGAGGCCCCCATGGGAGGATGGGGATTCATGGAAAGCTTTATTGATGTAAAATTAATGGGGTTCCCCTTCAAGTTCCCATCTCTGTCTGACTCACCCTGGAAGAGGCCCAATCTTGTCTTCAGCAGGGCCAGAAAAGAGGCCACTACCCAGAATTTCTGTTCCACATTAAAGTACAGCCCACTCCAGCATCTGGCTAGCTAAGCTTGTGTTCCCAGCTGCGCTCCATTGTGTGTGGGGTCCACACAACCATGGGCCATGCGGCTGCTTAAGGCCACGTGGCTGTGGGGAGAGAACAGGCGAGTGCGTGGGTGAGTGCAGGTCACTGAGCAGGAGAGAGCAGGAGAGTGAACAAGAGGGAAAAACTCCTTTGTCTGGGGTTTTAACCAAGAGCTTAACCAATTAAGCTTTGAAGATTTTGAACGCTTGCAGTGGCCTCACCCTCCTAGCCAATGATCTTTTTCCCGGGCTGGACTGAGAGGCAAGAACCGTCCCTATGTCACCACAGCTTCACTGCACATGCACCGACCTATCTCCCCCTCTGTCTGATCGCTTTCCTCAGGGATTTGCAGGGAATGAACTAGTGGTTTCCTGGGGAGAGTGAAGTTGCAGCTTCCTGATGAAGCTGCCCGGATAACCATGTTTATAATGTCTGGCCTTCCCTTTGCTTTCTTCCTATTATTAATATTAATTAGTTAATTATGATAACACCATAGTACCTAATATCTTGCATCAAATTTCTTTCTGCTTAAAATACTTAGAGTAATTTCTGTTTTCTGCATTCAACCCTACTGATTCACTTACATTTCATTATGTTGTGATTTTAACTATCTATATCTTACATACAAAAAATACTTTCAAATCGCATACCATTCCTCCCCTACACAAATTCTTTGTTTAAATTAAGCTGGTCTCTTTGCTGTTCCCAGAAATACCCTTAGTTCATTCTTATATGTATACATTTGCATTGTCTATGTCTCTCTTCTGCCTACCAAGCCTAACTGAGAGAAACCACAGCACACAGTGCAAGAGCAGACTTCTAACTTTCCTGTCATATCCACTGTGTCCAGTAAAGCAACAGCAGTCTATGTAGGGAGCCTGTGGTATCCAACATAGCAGGCCAAAAACACAGTGAGAAGAAGCTGGGAGAAGTCCCCTGGGCTCAAAGAAAATTTTAGTTATAAAGAGATTTCAGAAATCTAGAGTTTCTCCTTGATCCAGTAAGAACACAAGCAAGGACATATTGGAAATGTATGTTTATATATTCTGACCTCTATATATGATTTCATTATTATTCTCCCCAACAGAACTCTGAATTTTGGCAGCTTTCACTGGAAATGAAAATAATCTAAGTCTCTGTGTAACTATGATTCATTTCCTCCTCTTTATTCTTATAGGAGAAAGTTAATATCTGATTGTATTATTCTGTGTCTTTCTTGGGTTTATTTTTTAAAGGAACAAACTGACCCACAATAAAGTGTATCAAATGTGTTGGGAGTTTCCAATCCTCATTCTTGAAGCCAGACCAGAGTGTAACCCCACTGAACAGAGATAAGCACTGCTTAGCAGTTCGTTGACGTCTTTCTGACATCTTTGGATACATTTACATACATTATTTTCTAGGAAAGGGAACACATGTATACATACCTTTTGCTACCTGATATTTTCTCTTAACAATATACCATGAACATATTTCCATGTCAGTATGCATTAGACTACTTCATTCTGCGGGCTGCCCTGGAGCCCGCGTCAACTTTGAGACTGGTTCCTCATGTTGGTTCATGGAAACAATGAGGCAATCAGTATTTATCTAGTGTACTTGATTTGGGGAAAAAACCGTTCAAATGAAGCTTTCATTTGCCATCTACCAAAAAATGTTAAGAAGCATTAACTTGCCTAGCTGGTTTGGATCAGTGGAGAAAGCATTGGCCCACCAACTGAAGGGCCCCAGGTTCAGCTCTGGTCAAGGCCATGTACCTCGGTTGCAGACTCAATCCCAGGCCTGGTCAGGGTGCGTGCAGGAGGCAACCAATCCATGTGTCTATCTCACATTGAGGTTTCTCTCTCTCTCTCTCTTTTTCCCTTTCACTCTCTTTGAAAAGCAATGGAAAAAATATCCTAGGGTAAAGATTAAAAAAAAAAAAAAAAAAAGAAGCATTAATTTGCATATGATGAGGCCTGAGGATAAATTAAAAATGCAGCCTGCGCCCTGGCCAGGTAGCTCTCAGTTGGTTAGGGCATTGTCCTGATGCTCCAAGGTTGCAGGTTCGATTGCCAGTCAGGGCACACACAAGAAGCAACCAATGAATGCATAAATAAGTGGAACAACATATCCATGTTTCTCTTTCTCTGTCTCTGTCTCTCTCTCCCCCCCTTTCTCTCTCTCTCTCTCTCTCAAATCAATTAATAAAAATATTGAAAATAGGAAAAAATGCAGTTTGCATTTCCTTGGTCTTTTTTTAACATTGCTATCACACTGACAAATGAAATTTATTTCAGAGCAGCAGTATTTTGTTAAATAGGAAAGTAGCACTTCAAATTCTGATTAACTATATAATTATGTTTGGTACTGAAAGTAAAATTAGACCAAAAGCTCAGTCCCCTTCAAAGTGAACTTTTGAATTACCTTTGTGTGAGAAACGGAAAATTGTGTTTGTGTTTTCATTCAGGTTTTGTGAATAGGAATATGTTGTTACAGAATTTATTTAACTCAATAGAAAAAGTATTTTACAGTACATTGTATTGGTTTTATATATAACTAGATTATGTTCTTGAAGTGATATTATTAAAATTACCTACAGTTTTCCAATAATAATAACAAAAAAAGACACTGATCAATTTGTCCCCATAAACCAGGCCCAATTACAGAGGCGAGCATCCTAAAGGAGAGGTAGCTGGTTGCTGGGGGAGAGAGCCCTGACTTAGACAATGACAGGGGAGACTTTCCCAGGAATGTGATGTTTGAGTTCTGATCCAAAGAACATAGACACCTAGGTGGAGATGTAAAGAATTGTTTTGCTCACTGAAAGAAGGCATGTAGAAGACCTGTAGGAGGAGGGAGCACAGTCTGAGGAATGTCATGCAGCAAGGGCATAGAAAATAACTGGGAAAAATGGGGAAGTGTTTTTGGGGACATGTTGGAGGTTTGGCGTTTACCAGCAATGGAAAGTTATTGAAGGGTTTAAGAACAGGAGTGAAATAATCAAATTTACACTCATAATATATTGCTTTGCTCTCCCGAGAGAACACAGATTGGAGAGGACAGGAGGGAATGTAAGTCAGTTACTAAGAGGCTATTGGAATGGTCCAGTAGTTGAGGCTAGAAGACGAAGGACATGGGGTGGCCTGTGAGAAATAGATGCATTTGAGAGATATTTAATAGGCAAGTGTTTAGGGTTCCCAATGAACCAGCACCAATTTTTAGAATATAGTATTTGATTGTAGGAAAGTTTAAAACAAAGTTATAAAACAGTTTAACTTTTATTTCCTATTATTTAAAGTGACTAAAGACTTTAACACTGACAAAATATACAAATGAACTAAAATGAAAGTGTTTTACAAAAGTCCACAAGATACAGTAAAAAAAAAAAAATTCAACTTTTTTTTTAAAATAATTTGGACATGTCAGAAAGTGTATCTGCAGGTTTCCAGATATTCTAATTCAGTGTTTCATCTTCCTAAGAGAATCCTGGTGGAAGAACTGAAGGAAAAGACCAAGAATTCAGAGGTGGATGATGAGTGTTTATACTTTTTTTAAAAGTATAATCTTGAAACATATGAAGATAGAGAAACAATAAAATGAAAAAATTTTAAATTTATTCTTCTTTGCAAGGACTGGGAGTCCTGTTTTTATTCTGATAAAAAGTAGAGCAGGAAAGTACTTCTTGCTTTTATGAGCTGGTCCGAGATTTTTATTGTAAAAGTAATAAATTTGAAGTTTAAATTTGAAGCTACTGAAGACACTGAAGAATTTCAAAGAATGATATCAACAATACCCTGATTATAAATCCTGGAACTGAGTAAAAGTGAAGTTGCCTATTTCAAATGCAGACATTGGTTTTTAAAGATTGGTCACCTAGCACCATCTTCTGGCTATATAATAATTTTGTTTTCTCCCTCACTACAAATTGTTACTGTATAAATGTTATGGTTGTTGTGCCACCTGCTGGACTTTTTTCTAAAAACGAAGATGTATCCTGAAGAGTTATTACTGGGAAATGAGATGGTTAAATTTCAGGGGCATGACTTCTACTCAGTGTAGAAAAAATGACATTTGCTAAGCAATAAACCTCCTGATTCTGACAATTATTCTAAATTATTCATATATACTCTTCTAAATAATTATTATGTGTTCTATGTATTCTTATGAAGAAAGACTATATCCCTTTGGTAACTCATTATTTTCTCTTTTGCTGTCCCCACATAAACTCTTGCACATGAGAAATTATCCCCAAATTTTTAAAGAGTAAAATAAAATATTGCTTGAGCACACTCAGCGCTATTCCTTAAATCTTACAACTCTATGAAATAGACAGGATTAGCCGCATTTTAACGACAGGAAAATAGAGGTGCAGATTAGTTGCCACTAAAGTAGCTTATGCCAAAATAGAACACAGAAAATTCTGAAACAAGGTATTTTTAATACTGAAGCCCCTGCGTTTTCTGACCTGTTTTAATTGCTACTTAATAGGGTTTGGGTAAACGTGTATTATGTACAAATATAGTTTTAAAGCCTATTAAAAGATTTTCTAATCTCTATTAATTGATTTTGTCAGAACTTTACAGTTCTCTGTCAAGATGATTTTATTTCCTCTGTTAATTTTTCCACAGGCTGAAGGCCACACTTTCTATTTGTCACCTTGGATTTCTTTCTGTGTATCACTAAAAGTCAATCATGGACATTTAAATTTCTCTTAGTAATATCTGGAAAGAAAAGTCCAAAAAATGGAATAATAATTTGTCATTTTTTTCTAGAGTGTGGATTAGATTTAACCTAAAAATAAGAATGCTATAATTTTTGAGTTAAAAAACAGATGATCCATTAATTTACTAATACTAAGCATATTTAATGTTATCTAATCAGAGCTTTTAAATTATGTTCTCTTACCTGGTACTATGCGCTGATCAGAATCCTCCCCAAAATCTGGGAGTGAAGACTCTATCCCAGGTTGTGGGTAAAATTTGTAAAGAATAATGTAGCCTGGTAGGATGTAGATGGGTGCTGGAGGTCCTCATTCTCTGAAGCAAAACCTACCCATAGCAGAACAAAGCAAGGCCCACCTACAGAAGAGAGCAAGCTAATGGAGATGAATAGTTACTATTTGACTAAGCCAGATTTCCTCTTGCATTTCCCAGTCCTGTAAACCAAAATAATAATCCCTTTTAACTCATTCCTTTCACATATTTCTGTTGAAGGGAATCAAAATTATGCTACCCTGAAGTTGCCTTTGGAATATTGATTTTAAGCTGTTTATTAGGAAACAAAAGACAAAAAGAACCTTTGAGCTCCCCCACCCCTTTCCTGTCCAAGAGATTCAGGCTGAGAAACCTGCTTTGGGAAGGAGATCTCAGGATGTTCCCCTTAGCTTACTTTGAATTTAGTATGGTAAACAAGAGACACCCACTGTGTCCCATCACTTGAGTTACCTAGCAAGAATTTTCCTGCCCTGTGTGTTCTGCTCTTCCCAGTCTACCTGTAAATCGCCCATTCTCACTTCTGAAATCTAATACCCCATTCCCTCACCTTTTCTCCTTTGCCCCAGATGTCTTATATACCCAATGTTGCCTCTCTATCTTTGGAATTTTTTTGGAGTTGATAGAGTAGGCAGTTAGACTGGCAAGAGCAAAGTAGGAACGATAGGCCAGGTAAGCAGCGTCACCAGGGCAGAAAGTTCCAGGTGCCTAGCAAATGGGCAAAACCGGGAAAAACCAGTATTATAGGCTAGGACCTTACCCCCCGGGTGGCCTTTCCTCCCTAGCATGTCACTAGTCATGTGGCTTAGACCCTCTTAGAGGACTAAGGGGGCCAGGAGAATAGCCTTATATGACTCCCATACAAGCCCTTACATGACGACTCCCTTAAGCATTAAGCACCTAGAACAATGAGGTTCTGACCTGCATTAAATTATCTTAGGAACAAAGCCTCTGGTCTGTTGAGCACGGAGACAAAGTTCTGGTCAAACTGGAGATAACATCTAGGCCTTAGTTGTGTTTCAGCTCCAGGCACAGGAAAGCAGCAAAACTAGATGCTGACATCAGAACCATATGCAATAACTAATGACCCCTCTCTTACGGCCAACCAATCAGTAGAGACCATGACCCTGAAAGGACACACCTGGAAAGCTGATGAATATTCTATTGAGATCACCCCCTGAAACCTCTCCTCAAATCCTCCTCCCTTGGAAAACAGATAAAAGCCCTTAAGACAAAGGACCCAGCATCTGTTCTGGCTCCCTCTAGAGCATGCCCATGCCTTTTTTCCTCTCTTCCCCCAGGCACATTATCTTTGATTTTTTTTCTCCTAAACTCCAAAGGCACCCTTCTTTTGCCTCTGCAACTTGTTTCCTGAGTCCACGCAGGCCAGCTGGCTCACTTCTTCGACCTCTGTGACTTTCTAAATAAATTTCTTGCACCAGAGTACTTGGCTCTGAATTCTTTCTTAGCCGAACTCAAGGACTGAGGTCTAACTCCACCATTAACGAAATTAAATTGCTATGTGTCTTTTTCCAATAAGTATAACCTACCTAAATAAAGACTGAAAAAATAATTGAATAAGAAATCTTCAAATGAGTCTTTTCCCCCATCCCTATAAATTCACATAAAAAAAGTATAAACATATAGGAAAACGGAGAGTAACAGGGAGCTATGACTTACCATAATAGACCATAAGTCATTAGCATTACTGACCCTAAAAACAAATTAGGTTCAATATGCGATTCCTAGAAACACATGCTACCTAATAAAGATGTATCCAATATTGAGCTATTCAAGGCCAAAACCAGATTAAGAGTTAAGTACTCAATGATTGTAAAGTGTGACCATAAATCATTCATTTCACCTTTTCTTTGATGACTGACTGCCTAAAAATTAGTGATACATCCTGAAATTCAGAATTGTTTTTCTCAACAGGGAGTTCGTTGTCATTCCAGCTAAATAATCCACTAGTAATTTATCTTTAGATTCATGTCATTTCCAAGAGAAAATATGAAAGTGTCATCGCTTTTGAAAGATTTCTCCAGATAGAAATTAGGCAACAAGGGTTTTTCTATCACTCTCTGAAGGTTACCACTGATGAGGAGGGGATCGGTTAAGTTTTGCTGTGTAAATTATCCCCAGTAGCATGACAAGTCTTTTTTGCATGGATGATGCTCTCTATTTAGATAACTGAAGGTCCAGCCTACTCTTAAGTATGAAGACTTGCCTTTCAGGAGGAAGCAAGAACCAAGGCTCCTACAACCAGAACTCCATAAATCAGAGCATAAATGAGAAACAAGAAGAGCAGGCTCCCACATGTTCCTCTAGGCTGACTGTAGCAATGAAAAGCAGGCTTGAGGAAGAGAAAATGTTTTGCATTGTTAAATTAATTACACAAAAAGGCCAGGCCATTAGACTGATGTGGCTCTGATGCCTTGGTGGCCTAAGTAAGCAACTCAATATCCAGGCCTGTAAATGCCTCAAGGTTATGAAATCAGGGCACTAATGGCAGCCAGTCACAAACAGCCAGCTAGGCTTTACACTATAGCCAAGACATAATTTCTATATGTCTTTCCCCAGGCTCCTGTCAGAGGGGAAAAGGCTCCTAATACTTCCAGTTTGGCACTGCCCAATTCCAATAGACTTTTGCTCAAATAAACTCTTAAAAATTTTAATATGCCTCAGTTTATCTTTTAACAACACCATATTTTGGAGTGTGTGTGTGTGATGATAATGATGATGATGATGATGATATAACAGTAAGAATGCGTTCTCCCTGGTAAAGAAAGTTTGTTTGTGGTCCTTTCCAAACATTTTGAATTGTAATATAGTGTTGATAAAAAGTTAAAACATTCTAACTAAGAGAGAAAGCAAGGGCAAGTATCCCAAAGGTTTCTTTGCGTTTGTTTGTTTGTTTTTGCCAGCTTGACTATTTAAACTTTTAGAGATGTAGCTGTAAAAGCCAAATGTCTACTTATAATATTTAATTAATTTTCTTACACATCCACTTTTATTTTTTTTTTCCCCACCACACCTGACAAAGCAAGAGTAGCAGTTCTTGCTACCATGCCCCTTCATAAAAAATAAATAAAAATAAAAATAAAAATAAATCACAGTGTGTAACATTCTTGCAAAGCTTGGAAGTTTAAAGTTCTTAGATTTCTTTATTCACATGTCAATCCTATGTTTATTGCTGTCTCAAACTTTAAATTTTGGGTGCCTCCAGCTATTAAATGCACAACCATAGTACTATCGGACTTGTAAATTGCTAGGCTAGAAACTGTGTGAATTCATGTAAGTAATCACATCCCCATATACGTACACACGTACACACACACACACAAATACACACACATTTCACCATATTGAATTATTTTACTGGTAATTTTTCTTTTTTGGGGGTTACATCTGTAATACTCATACATCCACTTTTAAAACTACATTACATATTAATATACTAGTGTAGAAATATTGGTCTTTCCACACACACATTTTCTGGAGTTTCAATCACCCTCTTCACATGAATTTTCAACATCACTGTCTTAATTCTCACCAGAGCCGCTTTTTAAGCAGTTTTAAAAGACATTCATTTTCACTTCCATCTCAGTGCCTTGAAATTCAGCACTTTTTAAATTCTAATTTGACGCTGTTACATGTTACTGAAAATTTATTCAAAGCCCTAAGTTCTCTTTTGTATCAGAACAAGTGTTCTTTTCACTTGTCCTTTAAGTGTGTATCAAGGATCTCCAAAATACAGCCATTTACTTGTTATATTAGTTTTTAAAGTCATCTTTTTTTTTTTAACCCTCACCTAAGGATATTTTTTCTTGCCCATTGCTTTTCAGAGAGAATGGAAGGGAAGAAGGGAGTGGGGGAGAGAGAGCGAGAGAAACATCGATGTGAGAGAGACACATCGATAGGTTGCCATCTGTAAGCACACAGACTGGGGCAGGGGATCGAGCCTGCAACCGAGGTAGGTGTCCTTGACCAGAATTGAACCCGGGACCACTTGGTGTGCAGGCCGACGCTCTAACCACTGAGCAACACCATCCAGGGCTAAAGTGATTTTTTAAAGGGCTTGTTTACAAGACTTTCAGAACTTCTGAATATGCAGTTGTACCCCAAAAGATAATTACTAAATATCTTTACCTTATGTTTTTCCTGATTCATCTAGGTGATCTCCATAAGTGCCCAAAGATGGCATTCAGTAAGGCCAACTTCTAACTCATGCATTGTCCTGAAAAACTTTGTTTTTCAAAGTAGAGTAATTGAGCAGGAGCTCTGAAATAGACTTCATAGAGTTCTTATATAACAGGACTCACTCTTTCCTGGGGAATAGTTTTGAGGAAAGACCTGACCCCTTCTTGGGGCAGGCATGATAGGTGCAGAGAGTTTACAAAGGTAAGGAGGCTGAAATAGAGGTCAAGTGCAAAGCAGCTTAGGAGAAAGTTTAACTGAACGAAAGCCAGGTTCATGGCCTATTAGCTCCCTAAAGCTCCAGATGTTGGAGGGTTAAGTAGAAAGAAGAGAGGAGAGAAACCGTGAGAATAGCAGCGCTCACCACTGGTTTGTGGGTCTTCCAGTTGGTTTACTTCCCCATTTTTAACCTCAGTCCCAATTCCATCTCTCTCAATTTAACCTCACCTTTTAAAATTGCTGGCTTCCACCCATACCTTTCTCACCACCCCAGGCTAATGTAAAGGTAACCCTTTATATTGCCCCTTCCTGCCTATAGCACCAGGTCTTGTGAACTCTCTGATTTCCCTCTTACCTCTCCTCTGGTTCACTCATTACCTATACATTAATATAAAGGTAATTTAGGAGAAGGTCCGTGGCAGCCTATGATATCCTGTGCTTTGTGGAATTTCTCTAGTCCAGGCCTCTTATCTCCTCTCCTGTGTTTGTTCTGCCTTGTACTTTATGCTGGGAGTCTGTGCCAAGCCCAAGATTTATGTGGCACCATCATCAGCTAGCAGCAGCTCACCACCTCTGCGGGTTCATTTCTTTGTGTGGCCTCAGTCAAAGCCCTGACTTATCTGCTGGTCCAGAAGGAATTAAAAACCAGAGGCAGTGGCATATGATTTATATCGTACCAAACAGGATATATGATTAAAAGAGCCTTAAAGATATTGTCAAAGACAACTTCTCATAGGTAACAATGGCAAAAAAATTATTACTTGTTACTTCCAGCATTCTCACTGCAGCAGCTGGTTATCTGCCGTCCTTGCAAAGGTTCACTGGCCTAGAGGCATATTAAGTGTGGCCCTAGCTAGCGCTGCACCACAGAGGTGAGAAGTTACACCTCCAGATGGTGGAGAGAACAAGCAGGTCCTTGTGAAATTAACTCCAATGCAGTGTCAGGTTAAGATATATTGTAGCCCTAAGGATGAAAATGTATAATGCCCTTCCTAAATATAATTCAAACTTAAAGGGATAAATGATCTGTGTTAGGTTAATAACTGTTTTCAAAGATACCTCCGGATCATAATGCTGGGAACCTATTGATGTTTCCTTATTTGCAAAAGGGTCTTTGCAGATGTGATTAAATTAAGGATTTTGAGATGGGATTATCCCGGATTTCCTGGGTGGGCCCTAAATACCATCCCAAGTGTCTTTTTAAGACAGAGGTAAAAAGAGAGATTAGACACACATAGAGGAGAAAGACAAGATGGGGAGACAGAGGTTGGAATGATGTAGCTTCAAGACAATGAATGCAGGAGGCAAGCAGGAGCTGGAACGGTCCAGGAACAGATTCTACCCAGAGCCCCGGGGAAAGCAAAGCCCTGCCAACACCTTGACTGTAGACTTCTGGCCTCCAGAGCTGTAAAGAATAACCTTCTGTCATTCTAAGCCACCAAGTTTGTGGTCATTTGTTATAGCAGCAATAGGAAACTAATACACTAACCCATGATATAAATGTAAAACAGTACAACAAAAATGCTGGATTTTTTCTCCCTAGTTTAACTCTTTTATTGATTTCTTTGTTCAATATTAACTCTAGAATTTTATTTAATTTTTAAGTTAAGGAGAAGTTTGCTGAGCAGTTTTCAAATTGGACTAGTAGCCTAAAACATATCTAGATTCCACCAATATATTTGAAAAAGTCATGATATTATTGTGGATGAGATGGATATAATCAGAACTAGCTGATACCAAATTTGAGTGAGTTTGTAAAAGAATAAACAGTTCTACCAGAAAGTACTGGTGAATAATTATCGATGAACCCGCTGTGCAGTTCTGTTCTGTGCAATGTTTTTATCACAAATTTGGGTGATGGCATAACATGCCGACCTAGTCAGCAGGCGACAGGAAGGCTCTGTGCTGTCGAGAGGAGGGAACGCGCTCTTGACAGGCTGAAACGATAAGTTCAATCCAAGGAGATAAAATTTAATATAGAGAAATTTAAAAGTGTATAACCTAGATTTCACAAATTATCTGCACAGGTACAAAACGGGGAAAAAACTGCCATAAACACAGTCCGTGGCAATAATAATGAAAATAACATTAAATGCTGCTGTGTACCAGGTGTTCCCTAGACAGACAGAAGACAGTCGATAGATGACAGTAAGGTAATTTCTCACAAATTTTGTCGGATTCAGGATCACACAGTTTTCAGATCTTAGTGCCAGATGAAAATGCAAAGCCAGTTCCTTAAAAATTAAGCATTTTAAAACGGCAAGAGCAGGGCGACACCGTGTAGACCCAGCGTTGACCAGTACAAGGCGATCTGAACTGATTTCATGGCTGTGTGTTTATCAGACGCCCAGGGAAAGGTCATAAAAGCCCCAGCTGCAGAATGGGGACGCCCTCACCAGCTAACCTGACGCGCATCAGGAAGCAGCCACTTTAAGGTATAAAACAAACAAACAAATCATCAGATTTTGCTGAGACGGGAAGTGAGAGAAAGAACAGTGTGGGAGCGGTGGGTGGTTCTGAGCACCACAGGGCACCAGAGTCCTCTGCGGCAGCCGAACTCTTTCCAGAGGCCCCTGCCCGTGGCGCCGCGCGGTCGCGGGCTCAGGGACGGAGCAGAAGGGCTGGGGACGCGGGACTGCGGGGGCCGCGGGGGCTCGGGCTGCGGCTCGGGGCGGGGGGCGGCGGGGAGGGCGGGGCGCGCGGGCACGGAGGGGATTGTGACGGGCCGGGCGGGGCTCCCTGCGGGGGGGGGCGCACGGGCACGAAAGGGATTGAGATGGGCCGGGCGGGGCGCGCGGGCACAGAGGGGATTGTGGTGGGTGGGCCCGGGCGGGGCTCCCTCGGGCCGGGGCGCGCGGGCACAGAGGGGATTGTGACGGCCCGGGCGCGGCGGGGGGCGGCGGGGAGGGCGGGGCGCGCCCGCGGGCACTCGGCGGAGACCAGCGGCGGGCGCCGGGGCGCTCCGAGGCTCGGAAGCATGTGCCTGCACTGTTTGGGGGACGAAAGCACCCAAGTCAACCCCGTGAGTCTCCCGCGCCTCACCCCGCCCCCGCCGCCCGGGCCCCGCTCGCGCGCGGAGGCCACAGCGGCCCCTGCAGGATCGGGGTGCGGCGGGCGCAGCGCGGGGCGGGGCCCGCGGGGCCCGCAGGAGCGGGGGGCTGCACCCCGGGCGGCGAGGCCTGCGCGGAACCCGCGAAGCCCGCCCTGCGCCCCCTAGGGGCGGCCACCGCGCGGGCAGGGCTGGTCGCCGACCCCGGAGCCCGCCGAGAAGGGGGGCCGCGTGCAGAAGCGGCAGAACGCGTGACCTCAACTTTCAGATGGGGAGGGGGCTGCTTGTAGGTCTTCGGGTTGGACAAACTGGATCAAAATGAGGACTGGGGAAGTACTTGGAGTCTAACTTAGAAATCAGGGAGAGGTGTGGGAACCCCATAAACTACCAGCCAAACTCCTTGGTTTCAAAAAAACCAAGCCATCTGGTGGAGTTTCTCAGTCACCCCAACTTTACCAGGCTTCAGAAGCCAGGCTGGAAACCAGCTCCGTAAGTGAAGATCAGCGTGGCGCCTTGAAAGTCATGTACCAATAGAAACACGAATTTTTGGATTTATTCTACATTTGTTTTCCTTCCAGAAATACATCTCTGCAGTGAACATGTTCCCTGTGTTGTCCTAAAAAATAAAACAATTATTTTAGTAGCATAATGGGAATATCTGGGAATAGCAGGGAATTGCTAGCCTAGACAAGCAAGATATAGCAAAAACTGTAGGCCAATCCAACAAGCAGAGAGGAATTTTATAGAGAAAAAGGGGGAAGTTGGGAGGGATTGTTTTAAAGGGAAACTCATTGGAGGGAAAAAAAAAAAAAGGTGTCCAGGGTGCTGGTGGTTTCTCATTGGCTGAGTTGCAAGGAAGCACTTCCTCAGCTGGAGTGCTGAGTGGGTCCCTGCTGAGGTCCTTGGCTGACAGCTCTCCCCGACAGGGTCTGTGCCTCATGGCAGGTGGCAGTGCCTGGGTGCTCCCTCTTCTGGCCTCCCGATTCCATTTTAAATGTGGTTTTCCCTTATCAATTTTCCTATCAGTAATGTGGTTTATCGCAGGTTCTCTTTTCTTATAACACTATTGCCAATCTCCACCCTGGTTTTTACCTTGATATCCTTCTGATCCTGCCTCTTGCTCTTGAAATACTACGTATATGTTAATAATAATAAAAGCAAAACAGTAGCAAAGGCTTCCTGTTATAATAACTAATCTTTCTATTTGCTCCTGACTTTATTTTTATTTATTTTTTTATTATTTTACGTATTTTGTAGGAGGAACCAAGAAGGCATCATCCTTCAGAAGTCACTAAAAGGCAGGTAATGCTTAAATAAATCATTCTGGGGATTTCAAAACTGTCACTTCATCTTGTTCACCTATGTGTGGGGGTCCCTAATATGATAGAACTTTTCTTAGATAAACACTTCTGTGTTGTCTTTTTTGGGACTCCAGGATCTTGTGACTTACCATTAAAATGAGTCTTAACTAGGAAAACCTAAATGGCTTATATTATCATTTTTAATGTAACATTTGATACATACACACGAATATATGTAGAAGATATAATTTGTAAAACAGTAATCAAATATACCTCCAACTTAAGAAAACATTACAGGTATCCTTGAACTCATCAAGGGGCTGCTTCCCTTTTCTACCTCCCTAAATCTCTCTGAGGTCACCACTATCTTGGATTTTATTTTTATCAATCTCATTTTTTAAAAGTGCTATGTTGCACGTGTGCCTCCAAAAGTATATTGTTTGATTTGGCTTGGTTTTGAACTTTATAAATGTATGGTCACATAAAATTTGGTATATAATTTATTCTTCTCAACATTGTTTCATAAGATTCGTCTGTATCACTGTATATCGTTATAGTTCCTTTATTTTCGTTACTGTTTAATATTTCCTTGGGGGACCTATCTCGGCTCATTAATCCTTTCTCCTGTTGATGGGTGGTGGGTAGGTTACACATTTTCCTGTAATGGAGTGCTACGGGGAACATTCCAGGATGTCTTTTTTGCCATTGAGCAAGATTTTCACGCATTCTAGCTTCATCCCCTAGCTATCTGCTACATGTAGATGCCATACAGTGGGGACTCAAGAAAGCTCTTTGAGGGGGTTTCAATGGACATTACCTTTAAGCTAAAAGTATATCTATAAATATA
Source organism: Miniopterus natalensis (assembly GCF_054644295.1). Classification (NCBI taxonomy): domain Eukaryota; kingdom Metazoa; phylum Chordata; class Mammalia; order Chiroptera; family Miniopteridae; genus Miniopterus; species Miniopterus natalensis. The sequence goes on along the minus strand of NC_142091.1, from coordinate 54,452,214 downwards.
TCTCTGTGAATCTTGGATCTATCTAAATGTACACAGTGGGTAAAGTGGGGATCAAGAGTAAACATCCTTGCTGGTTTGCTCAGTGGTTAGCACGTCTGCCTGAAGACCGAAGGGTCCCCGGCTCGATTCCGGTCAAGGGCACGTGCCTCGGTTGCAGGCTCAGTCCTGGCCCTGGTTGGGGGGGTGCTGGAGGCAACCAAATTGACGATGTCTCTCTCTCTCCCTTCCACTTTCTCTGAAAAGCAGTGGGGAAAATATCCTCCAGTGAGGGTTAAAAAAAAAAAGAGTACATTTTCTCCTTCGAAAATCCTACTGATAGTTCAATGTGTTTTTTCATCCATAAACCATGAATTTTTTTTTTAAATATGTCTTTATTGATTTCAGAGAGAGGACAGGAGAGGGAGAGAGAGAGAAATATCAAGGATGAGAGAGTCATTGATCGGCTGCCTCCCGCAGGCCCCCGACTGGGGATCGAGCCCACAACCCGGGCCTGTGCCCTGACCCGGAATCGAACCCCGATCGCCTGGATCCCAGGTGGACACTCAGCCGCTGAGCCACGCCTGGCCGGGCATAAACCATGAATTTTTGAAAAAAATATTTTTCCCTACTTCTATGTAGCTATGTAAACCATGTCTTTTTTATTGACATAAACCAAAAATATAATCAGCATGTTACCTCTCCGTTATAAACAAATATGATTTGTTTTTTCTTTTCATTTTGCACAAGTCTTTAAATAAACGTATTCAGAATATGAAAAACCTAAAGAAAGAGAAGATGAAATTTAATAAGCGGTTCGCAAAGCCTTCTCCTATTCCAGAACCAGGGCTCCTAGTAAGTATAAAGACTTCCCTCTAATGAACGGGTCCTGAAGTGCACCAGCCAGCCTCATTTTTAATTTATGTAATACTCTAAATTTTGTTTTCCCCTTTTCCTTTGAGAAATGTGTGGTTGCAGCCTGGGAATGTACCTTAAAGCTCCTCTAATCAAATTCTCATCTATTATTTAAATCTCCTTTGTAACCATCTCCTGGCGATGCTGTGGTTTAATGGAAAGGGTCTGATCTTTGAAACCATGTTGTTTTGGATTCCAGTTTTTGCTTTGCCATGTGTTATCTGACAAAATTATTCACTTAAGTATTTTGGATTATATTATTTGGAAAATAAATTACAAAATCTCCTGTCAAATGGTTATTCAGACTAGGCTTGAACACATCAGAAAACTCTATACCAAACAGAGCATAAGTCTCAGAAAAGAAAATCCCCGTTTAATGTTTCTGTCACACTCATTACGTTTAGAAACGACTTTGACCTTTTCTCCAAACTGTTATCTTCATCTCCTACAAATTCTTTCTGTTCCTAGTATTTGGTGCCTGACTCATGGGGGGGGGGGGGAGTTTCTATCAAATTATATCCCCAGATATAATTTATTTGATATTAGTGATTTTCAAATCTGGATTGTATCTGAATGCGACTTTAATTGGAATAGCATTTCTAGCTCTTTATGTAATTCTTTTAGCATAAAAAAGGGTTCTCCCTTTGATACCTTTTCCAGATAATTTATAGTTTGCGCAAACATTTCCTCATATAAATAAATTGAATTTCTTTTTCTTGTGTATTTTCATCTCTTCTAGTGGACATAAAGCTGGAGCCTGTATGGAAGAAATCATGTGCCAGGCCGACATCTGATACCACGTGGCATTTCCAGATTTCACTCCATATGGAAAATAAAGGCAATAGTCTGCCATTTCTGCAAAATAAACACAATGCAACCATTTCACATCTAAGCCACAGGCTCTAGAATTTTAATAAATAGGATATCTCTCTACCAGTTACTTTTTGGAAATTTGAGATTTGCTGCTTTTCACCAAATGATAATGAATATGTATAGGCTTTGGAAAGGCATATATTTATGTTTAAATTTTGCAGTTGGATTTATGACTTATGGAGAGATTTAGAATTATGTTTTAATAATAAGGGAAAAGAGGTTTCCTCTGCTGTATATTTATAATGACTTGTGTTTAAACAAACTGTTTAAAACCAATGTTATGTGCTGATATTGCAAATAAGTAATTATTAACATGAAAATGGAATTAGCACAATTATTTTCAAGGACTGCCAACTATTAGATTAATATGAGCATTATGTTTAGTGACTGATTTGCAGCATCCAAAATACCATCTGAAGTACAGGGGATTCTGCTTCTGGGCGCGATGGAAGTACCAGAATTATGCTTCCACAGCAAACAGTTAGAAAACTGGACAAAACATTTAAAATAATGGTTTTTAGAAATGAGACAAAAGTCAAAAAAGGGCTATGGTCCCTAAGAGAAGAGAAAAAGGTGAACCCTATGACTACCCCTTGCTGCCTGGAGGAGCACTCCAGATCTTGCTGCAGAGAAAAGTGTCATAAGCAGAGCACAGCAGTTTTCTTGAGATGAAGGTGTGTTGAGGAGCAGAGATAAGAGTTCAGGAAGTTGGGCAGCTGGGAGTCGCAGGCAAAATTCCAGAATAAGGGACTATACACAGTGCTTTGCAGACCTGTCAAGATGAAGTTTCATGTAGAGCAAAAATGCCCTTCAAAACTGAAGGTAAAAATGCAGAATTTTTTTCAGAAGTGCCAAAAAATATTTATCAACAGCAGACTTGTAGGGCAGAGTTCTTTAGGGGGAAGAAAATTATATCAGACAGGTTCTTGGATCTACATAGAACAATGAAAAGCTCTGAAAATAATACACATACAGTAAATATAAAATCATTTTATTTTAATATCTTATTTAAAAATGAATTGACTAGTTTAAGCAAATTATCATTTTAATAACATGTAGGGGTAAGTGTATGTCAACAATAACAAAGGGTGGAAGAGTACAATTGTTGAAAGTTTCTTATATTTTATGTAAAGAAATATATTATTCGAAGGTAGACCTGGATAAGTTAAAGACATTGTAAATATTAGAGAAACCACAGGCACACAAACAAAGAAGTATAGCTAATGGAGATAAAAGGGAATGCTTAAAATCCCACAAAATGAAGATTGAAAAAGAATGGATTTGAAAATAAAGAAAACAAATGGCAAGATAACATTAAATCCCCAATTAATAGCTATTTTAAATATAAATGGTTTAAACACTCCAATTTAAAGGTAGTATCAAGAACTGTGAAGGATATGAGATTTTATTCTACTTATAAGAAACAATTCAAACTCACAGTTTCATAGATGCTGGCAGAAAACAGAGACTCAGTGGGTCTAGGCAAATAACTGTCTGGCACAGCAGGCAGTATCTCGTGCATGCTGGCGTTGGTTTCCTTGACTCGCCAACCCCCATGAGGGTGGTGCAGAGGTGTGCCCAGGTGGACAGTGTGTACACTTTGGGTCCGTGTTACAACTAAGGAAGCCCCGATCTTAAATAAGGGCCTAAGCAAAGTGCCCCACTCTGCTCAGGAGAGAGGCATTATCTCCACTACACTAGACAGCAAACAAATCTGCTCTAGACTATCTTCCAAGTTTACTTGCTATACAAACATCCTTAAAAAGATAGTCTAGAGCAAAAAAATATTAAAACCTTTGCTCAGAAAACATTCAGAAACATGCAAGACCAATGGAGAAATTTCTCCCAACAGGCAGAGATGATCAAGCTGGATTTTTCAAAAAGCAAAACCAACTACAAAATGTCTACTAGAAACATGCTTTGTATATAAACATTGATAGGTTTAAAAATAAAACGATGCAATGATATATACGATGAAAACACAAGTCCTAAAGCTGGAATGGCTATATTACTAACACAAATTACTCTTCAGACAGAGTAAATCATATTATCAGGTATATAGATGAATACCTGATAATGAAAGTTTCAGTACATCACAAAGACATAATCATAAATATATGCACCCAATAACAAAACATCAAACGACATTAAGCCCAGTGGGGAGTGGCTCAGGACCTATGATCCAGGAGATTGGGGTTCGATTCCCAGCCAGGGCACGTGCCCGGGGTTGCGAGCTCCATCCCCAGTAGGGGACGTGCAGGAGGCAGCAGATCAATGCCGCTCATCATTGATGTTTCTATCTCTCTCTCTCCCTCTCTCTGAAATCAATCAAGATATTTTTTAAAAAAACATTAAACAAAAACTAGAATTCAAAGAATAGACAAATCCACAATTATAACCGAAATATAGCATTCCTCTCTTGAAAATTGATGCAACAAATAAAAAATCATTAAAGATATAGGAGATAGCACTACATTCAACAATTTTTAAACTGATATTTATAAAATATTCCACCCAACATCAACAGAATACCCATTCTTTCAAGTGTACACTGGAACACAAAACTAGACCATCCGCTGGGCCATAAGGCAAATTTCAGTGAATTTCATAGGATTGAAGTGATACAGAATTATGTCCTTTGACCACAAAATATATAAAAAAGAAATCAGAACTAAAACTACCCAACAAAATGGACAAAAGACTTGAACTGAAATTTCTAAACAAATATACAAATAACCAAGTAGTACATTAAAAGATCAGAAATACATTAATACTGTTATATGTCCATTTGAATTGGTAAAATTAAAAACTGATCATACCAACTGTTGGCTAGGATGAAAAATAACTGGTACTCTCTTACATCACTGACACGAATGAAAAGGCTTAAGAACTTTACCTTAAAGAAATTTCTAACAGTTTTTCATACATGTAAAATATGATCCAGTTACTCCGATCTTAGGTGTCACTAAAGAGAAATATACATGTTCACACAAAGAATTGTACACAAATATTTATGCAGTTTTGTTCATAATAGCCTCAAAATGCAAACAGCCCCTATGTCAATGGACAGGTAAGTTCATTTTTTAAATGTGATACATCTATAAAAATTGAGTATTGTTGAAGACACACAATATCATTAATGAACTTTAAAACTTTATGCTGAAGAACGCATGACCCCATTTATCTGAATCTCTATAGAACATAGTCGATCTATAGCCACATAAAAGCAAATCAGTGTTTCCTCGGGGCATACATCAATGGAAAGACATCTCCTATTCATGGATCAGAAGAATAAATATTGTTAAAACGTCCATTCTGTCCAAAGCAATCTGCAGGCTCAATGCAATTCCTATCAAAATCCCAATGGCGTTTTTCACGGAAATAGAACTAACAATTCTAAAATTTGTATGAAACCAAAAAAGACCCAAATAGTCAAAGCAATCTTGAGAAAGGAACACAAAGCTGGAGGCGTCGCACTTCCTGATTTCAAACTATCCCACAGAGTTACAGGGAAAAAGTATAGTTCTCGCATAAAAACAGACACATGGACCAACGGAGCGGCTTGGAGCCCAGAGGCAAGCCCTCGCCGGGCGGCCCGCCGCTGTCTGGGGAGGGAGGAGATTCAGCGGGGGAAAGGACGGTCCTCAGCAGCGGTCCCGGGGCCACCGGGGAGCCACAGCAGAGGGCAGGAGGCAGGCCCGCGTCTCACCCAGCTCACGTCAGCTCACTTAGATGGACTGAAGGCTTGCACAGCGCACGGAAACCGTGGAACGGTCTCTGCGGAGTGAACTGTCACTCGCAGCCTACTTTCCTGTAACATCCGGAGGCTTCCAACGAGCAGGGAAAACCTGCACCGTGCAAGGGAAACACCCGCACCGCCGCGCGGGCATCGGCAGCCCCGGCGCGGCCCAGGGGCTCGCTAGCAACGCCTCTGGGGCTTCACCCGCACCCTGTTCAAGGGCACACTACACTTTGACAAGATGCCCGGGTGATTTTCACACCTGTGAAAATCTGAGACGCAAAGTCTCTGAACAGATGGACCCCGTCGTTCCCTGGTAGGGATGACTGAGGCCAAGCCCCGGGACGCCGGCGGGCACCTCGACCAGCGCCGCCCTCGGGAGGCGGGCGTCCGGCAGCGGCCGCCTCACCCCCGCCCGCGAGTCACCCGGGAGGCAGGACACGGCGCCGCCGTCCGTCCGCGGCGCCAGCGAGCGGGGCCCCGTTAAACCTGAGTGTCTCGGAGGCCGGAGTCCCCCGGCCCCAAGGAAGCGGCATAGGCCGGTCGCTGTCCGGTCGCTCGTTTGTCACCGGCCGGGCCAAGGGGGCGGGGCCCGGGCTCTCCACGCAGCCCCGCGCGCCGCGCGCGTTTCCAGGCACCCGGGGCGCGTCGCCGAGCCGGGCGGGGCCCGCGGAGGCGGGGGCGGCGGGGCCTCTGGGGGGCGGAAGCGAGCGGCGGGGCCGGCGCGGAGCCGGGAGGGGCGGAGCGTTGCCGCGGGGGCCGAGCCGAGCCGCCGAGCCGCGGGCCGCGGGGGGACGCGGGGCGCGCTGCCGATCCGGGTGGGGCGCGCGTGCGCCCGCGCTGCTCACGCGTCCTAGCGCCCGGGGCGGGGGGCCCGCCGCCGCTCTCCCGATGGGGCTGTGCTTTCCCTGCCCCGGCGAGTCCGAGGCTCCGTCGCCGAACCTGGTGAGTCAGGCCGGGCCGCGCGCACCTGCTCCCGGCCGGGCGCCGCGGGGCCCGCGGGGGGGCACCCGGGAGGCGGAGGCGTCGGGTCGCGCCCCGAGGAACCTTGGGGTCCTGCCTGCGGGCCCCGGGCCGCCGCCTCGCTGTCGGTCTCTCCACTTTGGTTCCATAAAATCGCCCGAAGGTGGCTCCGGGGTCTTTTCCCCCGCCGCCGACCTTGGCGGACCTGGGAGCGGGCGGCGCGCAGGCGGAGGCCGGGGGCGGGGCGGGGAGGTGCGGGGCGGGGCGGGGCGGTTCCCGCGGCGCGGTGGGCAGTTGGGGCGCCAGGAGAAATTCTCTTTTTTCTGAACTGAAGGGTTGGCTCTTCGAGGAGATGTGCATTTTCCTGTGTCTGTATCAGCTGCTTAAAGAAGGTGCTCAGTGAAGTCCCGTATATCCCTGAGCTTTATTGGATATTGTATTAGTAATCTCCCTTTAGTATTTCTCTCTCTAAGCTCTTCCTTTAAAAGGGGATTATTTTATGTGGTACAGAGCGTACCGTTTGTAGCGCTGCCTTGTTTAGCAGATAAGAATACAGGACGCCCACTTTAATTTGAATTTTCAGAGAAACGAGGGACACATTTTAAAAGTTGATCTGTCGCTTACGGTAGTGGGACATACTTATATTAGAAATTATTCGTTGTTTATCTGAAATTCATATTTAACTTAGCAGTTTGTGGTCCACTGCACTTACACTTTTTGTGGCTTTCTGTTTTTAACTATCTTTTCGCTAATAACTCCTTGCTGGTAGTTGATAACAGAAAGCCCAAATCCCTCCCTTCCCTCCTATCTAGCAAAAAATTCGTTGAAAGAAAGCATTTATTTAAGGAAGTGCATCAGCTCTTCAGCCTTTTGATTATAGCTGCTTAAAATGATCTGAAAGTTGGTACCAGGAAGTTCACCTTGTTTTTCTTGCTACTGTTGCTTTTAAATGTTGTTAATGTTGTTTATCAGGCTGTTGATAAAAATCCCAGTCTGTTAGTATTTGTTAAACCCTCCACCCACCCCCACAGATAACCACAATGGAAAACAAGGGAATTATCAGCATAACTCCCGAGAGAGTGCTACTTACTGTCCTGTTATTTAAAGATTTTATAATTAATACATGATACAGAAAATTACTCAGCTTACCCAACATGAAACAGTACCTTTCATGAATGTGCTACAGTTCTCACTGTCATACACAGGGAGATTCCCCCAGTTCATTCATGAACCTTTCCCCAAAACACCAACCTACTTCAGACTCCCTTAATGGCAGTCCTAAACCTTGTATTATTAAATGTCACTTGTTTCATTGCCCCAACTTGCTTGTAAGCCATTTTTTTTTAAAACAAAAGCAAGTAGATTATTTTATAGACCAACTTGTGTTATATATATGCATATATAACATGTCATACAATATGTATCACATATATGACTTAGCATGTTCTTATTTGGAGGTATGTTGATTAATTGTGAGAATGACATTCAGAAAGATGATTATTTTATACATGTAAGTACTCGCAGTCTTAGTGAAACATTTTGGGCCAATACCAAATATTTTTATAAACTGTTACATAACCTATAAGATATGATTACGTGTGTAAATGATCCATGACAATGTTTGGTTTTATTTTAAAACACATTTTTTGTATATTTTCCTTAGGAAGAAAAAAGAGCAAAGCTAGCAGAGGCTGCAGAAAGAAGACAGAAGGAGGTGAGAGTAAAAAGGAAATTTTACCTACTTAGAGAATTAAGTTAGTACTTTATTCTTGATAGATGTCTGACTAGTAGTATTCTCTAACAAAAATGGTAACTGCTGTCTTCTAAATTTATACTTAAAGTTAATTATTTGTCACAATGATCTCTGTGTTTCTATAAATTACATTAATGCCTTTATATAATTTAATGTATGAACATTACTATACAGATGTCTTCCGTAATGTGAGATGCCCCTTTAATAACAGTATTCCCTGGGATAAAATGACCATGCCTTATAAAACACTGACAGATATGAAGTTAGTTTAGGAGGAAAATTGGTACAGTTTCAAAATATCCAATGAAAAAATGATAATATGTTTTATATAAAGCTGTTGTAGAAATAGTCTAATTCTTTGTTACCAAAATAGTCCAATACCCACCTCCAACGCAAAAAAAAAAAAAAAAAAAAGAAAGCTTGGATACTGATTTTTATTGTTGTTTTGTACCCCTTAATTTTCCTAAAGGCTGCATCTCGGGGCATTTTGGATGTTCAGTCTGTGGAAGAAAAGAGAAAGAGAAAGGAAAAAATAGAAAAACAAATTGCTACATCTGGACCCCCACCAGAAGGTGGACTTAGAGTAAGTATTACAATTTATTTAAGACTTAAATTTACCTGGAATTTTTAAAAACTTAAGTGGTAATCCATTCAATAATTTCCTGTTGAGATGGATTATCAGAAGATTTTGAATTGATTTAAAAGCATGAATAATACAGATTTGAGTGTCAGTTTATTTGGGCCATTCTGTCATTTACTTGGAATAGATTTACTGTTTCCCCCAAAAATTAAAGTAGATTTTTCCTAATTATCCTAATACTTTATATGAATAATACAAACCTTAAATGTGTAGAAAACTCAAACAATATGGAAGAGTATAAAGAAGTCAAAATCGCCCAAATTCAGTGTCATTTTGAAACATTGTTTCTCGTTTCCACTAGTACATCAATCCTACTAAATGGGATTACACTACAAATTTGTTTTTATAACCTACAGTGTTTTTACTCAGTGATCTGATATTTTTGCTCTTTACATTGTCACTCATACCATAGTTATGTAAATGTTAATTTGGGCAGCAGGCTGTACAGGAGTGAGTGTGACACATGCACCTTCCAGTGTGCCAATTGCAGCTTTTGACGCTGGAAATACAATGGCAGACAAATTAAACAAGGTCCTTGAACTTGGGGATCTTTACAGCCTAGTAGGACTATAAAGGTTTTATTTTACATGTTAAAATAAAACTTAGAAAAATAATGGTGCAGATACTAAGATTTTTCCAGTCTATTTTTAAAGGAAATACATTTCTCAAGTAAGTACATTTGTGAAAAGGACAGTGTTCTGAATTTTGGTCAGTTACATTTAACTTTTCAGTGATTTATGAACACTTATTTAGTCTTCTCAGTTCAGTTTGGTTTTTGCTCTCAAAACTATATATAAATACATACAGGTGTGTGTGTATTCCTAATTTGTGGGGCAGCCTGTGAGGATGTGATTCTGGCTCAGGAATATCACACAGAGATAAGATTTATCTGTGTGTGTTTTATAATTGCATGTTATTTCATCTAGTTTCACTTGATAAATGACATTAAAATATTTTTCATTGTTTACTTTTAACAATGTATAAAATAATTGATTTCAATGTTAAGGTAAATAGCTCTGATCACTTTGCTTAGGTTTTTTTTATAGCCCCCCAGTGATAGAATAAATTTAGTATAAAGTAAAACAGTTGGGAGATACAGGGCAAAATATTTATGGAAAGTGTAGATGCTTACTTTCAATATTCTGTTGAGGTAAAGATCTATGTCATCAGGTTTACTTCATAGAGGGTTCTCAAAAACAATTTGCAAAAATTAAATTATAGGACTGGTAACAATGCTGAGATCAGTTTTATAGTAGTGGAAAGGAGGTACTGGGTGACTTAAAGTCACATATAAGAAAAGGATACTTTATAGTTAGTCATAATTAGAAGGTCCTTAATTTACAACTTCTCAGCTAACAACTGTAACATCAGCTTTTCAACTCTAAGAAAGAAAGGGCTTTCATAATTAGGATTAAAGTTTCCATGCCCTGAAGCCTATAGATTAAATATAAATTAGGCCTTATATCACTTCTAGTCCCCTCAGCGGTGCTCAAAATGAAAAAACATTGCAATGTAAATTTAATACCTTTATTTCTCTGTATATTGTTCTGATAGGAAATCTCTGGCTTCTTTGATAAAAATGACCCTCAAGGCCAGCAGACTGGGCAGTGATGGGAGGATTTTCCCAATAAGAGTGGCTCATTCTCGTGAACCAACTGCTGTTACCACCGTCATTTTTCCTTGGGATATTCCTAATCGCTCCTCCCATCAAATCACTAGCTTTCAGGGACATGCTGCTTTCCCCTTGGTGACAAGCATCGCTCATCCAGAGTATTCTGTTAAGTCCATAATAAAATGTGGGGGGCTCAGGGATAACAGAAGGAAAAGTACAAGGCATAGAGTAACTTTCATTCTGAACCCCTTTGGCCTAGGGTTCTTTGAGGGCTGCTCCCAGGCCTGTTCCCCAGGCTGGCCTGCAATGTCCGAGTGTAGGTAGAGTCTTCCTGATCTGACCCGACCCCATGGTGTGAGGCAGATGTCCCTTTCCTGTCTCTGTGCCCTCCACATAGCATTTCTGACCAGCTCTGCCTCTTCCAGGATAATTGGCATTGGTATTATGACTGTCCTTTGGAAAGGCAGCCTTATCTTAAGAAGTCAAGGGGACAGTGGCATCAGGATGCAGACTAGCATCGGTACAGGATACGGCACTGCAGGAGCCATGGCCGAGCTCGGGCGCAGTGGCCCTCAGCCCCGGCTGCTCGGTAGAGTCTCATGAGGAGCTTGCAGAAAAGGGCTGAGCCTTGGGCCCCACCTCACACAGTCAGAATTTTTGAGAGTGGGGTGTGGCCATCAGTACTTGATTAAGCTCCCCAAGGCAATCTAATGTCAAACCAGACTGAGAATCACTGCTCCAGTGTCTTTAACTCTAGTCCTGAGAGATACACTGTGGAAAAGAGAGTCCCATGGTAGAAGAATGTTTTAAAATTCTGAATACTATATTGTATACTATATCCCTTTCTCGAAGATTAAAAAGGGTACAGTATTCAAGTCTCTAAGAAGTTCTGCAATAAAGAAACGCAAGTTTACTTGGAATAAACCTTAATTTAAAAAATGTATTTACATATATACATATATATACACACACACACACCCCCAATAATATTCATTGGATATACTTGGAAAACACTGCTCAGTAGACTTAAAATATCTCTGGTCCTATCCGAGTGGCTCTTTCAGAACCTATCATTGCAGATTTAATAGACTTGATTAAACAGAACAGCAAGTGGAATAAGTTCTCAGCTCAAGCAAGGAAAAGACTGCCAAACTATTATTGAATCATGGCTACCATTCCCTGGTTCCGTGCCTCAAACAAGAATTCCTTTATTTTCATTTTGTTGTTTCGTAGTTTTTGTTCGGTGGTGTTTGTTTCTTTTTTCCCTCTTCTTTCCTTAAGTGATTATTAGGTATTTGGAATTTAGCTACCATTAATCTGACCAGATATTTTGTTTTATTACTTTGTATTTTTTAAACCATTGTATATCTTATTTCAGACTTTTGACTGTAATGTAAAGTTTTACCAATCACTGCTAATCACAAAAATTAGTTTGCATTTGCATATCCCAGCGATTTTCAGCCTTTTTCATCTCATGGCACACATAAACTAATTACTAAAATTCTGCCTTACACCAAAAAATACATTATATTTTTTGCCAATTGGACAAAAAAATAGATAAAATTTTGATTCATTCACACCGGATAGCTATTAAGTTGGCTGTTGTCATTTTTTTACTTGACAGTGTAAGGGAAAAGAGGTTAGTGCCCCTGACTAAATAGTCAGGTGTTGCATGTTTTAAAAATTCTTGTAGCACCAGTTGAAAATCGCTGGCATACCCCATAGCCCTCTCTCTGCCTATTTGTTTACGTGGACTGTTGTTTTGTAACCATAAATAAAATTTACTGTTCTCTGTATATTTTTATTTTCTAGTGGACAGTTTCATAAAGGATACTATGAGTGAAAGTCTACTGCCAATAACTAATATCTGCAATCAAGTGGACATCCTCAATTTAATTTATTCTCTTTGAAAATGAAGATTTAGACTTTGTAATTTTAGTGCCATTAAATGCAATGCTTTTTCAGTATTGAAATATTGAAAATGCTTTTGATTGTCAGACTTAGAAAAGGCCAGACCTTTCATTGAATACCTATTTTCCTACATTTGCTGCTTTTGCAAGTAGTGGGTAATTCTCCATTTTTAGTAGTTAAATCTAAATAGTGAATATATGTACATCGCATGGAAAGATTCTGCATACATCTCAAATATTAAAATTTTCAGTTTCATTTTTCCTCCTTTATAAGATGGCCTAGCTATTTGTAGTTGTGCTGTTTAGCTTTACATTCCCTTTTGTTTGGTTATATATGACGACTTTTGCTTAAACTTGTGGACTTAGTGCCTTTAAACTGATCTGCAGGAAAAGTCTTAAAAAGTCATTTGAAGGGATTATATGAAGGAACACTGTAAATTTTTATAACTCATTAAGTAATGAACATTTGTAGAAAATACTGAATTTCTCCTAATTTATTTTTTACTTGTGTAGCTTATAAACTTAACATACTGTTTTACATTACAATAATTTCTTTTGCTTGAATTTAAAATATATTAGAGTTACCATCAGAGGGCAGTGGTGTACTATTATATGTGTCAGATTCAACTCCATGAAGATCTTTGTAGTTACTGAATGAGTTAAACTAAGAATCTAGATGGGTTATACTGGGTGGTGATATATTTGTCCAAATTTCATAGATGTTTCTACTGTTTTGTATTTATTTAAAAAACGGTCATAAGATTTATACAGATATGCAGTTGCCAAGGCAAATATGAATGTATGAAAAAGAAACATGTAAGTACTGTTATTTGAAAGGACTACTTTAGATATAAAAATATTATGAAGTAATTCTATATGATGCATAATCATAAACTTTGTAGATTTTTGTTTATTAGTAACATGAGTTTTATAGCATTTTTGTTTCTTGAATATTTCTTTTTAATATATAATAAGCTAAAATAGAAGAATTGCTATATCTTGTAATTAGTTATGATGGTTGCTAACTCTTGGATGGCAAGGCTACATCCCGAGACCTAAGTTAGAATTTGCAGATACTAAGTGGGGACTAAATTAAGTAGGCCAGCTCATTTGATTTACAGAAAGGAAACTGAGCCACTGTCTCACTCATCCCTACCATAAGACGTGTTATATTGCAGTATATTTTATATGTTAATTTTAATGAGATTGAACTATAATATAGGTCTCTTGACTCATTGGAAAAATTACCTTTTCTATGACGGCATAAAATATTTCATGATACCCATGCAAGACACATATTTAGGCTAAATTGTCTTCATCTCTTAGAAGATTAGTGGTATTGTTGTTCATAAAGGATTGGGAAGTTATTGGGTTGCATTTTAGAAATAAAATTTTGACTTTATGAACATGCTTAATTTTTCCAAGGCAGAAAGGAAAAAGGATCATTAGCAGCTGAATGGAGATAGAACCAGACCTAACATCCTTGAACTGTGCAAATCTTTCCTTCTGTTTTAATACAGAAAGAACAATTTTATCTGTACTACATCCTAAAGAATTATAACTCGGGTTAGTGTAAACAACAGGTTTAGATCTAGGGGATAATGCTCTATTTCTAATAGCAGTTTATATCCAAACACAACACTTATTTACTGTTAAACCATGAATGAGAGGCTGATGTATTGCTTTATGGGAACAGTGGGATGTCCTGCTCTAGTCATAAATGGTGACCTACCTCCATGGGTGTGGTCAGCTTCCCAAAACCACCTGGGGTACACGGACTAAGGGGTGATACTCAAATGCTAGGAATAGTGCTGGGAAGAGGAAGGGGGAAACTAAGTGCCTGATAGGAAACCAGTAAATTACTACTAAAAAATGTAATGTACACGTACATACAGATAGATCAGGCATCTCTCTCCTAAAGTTACAAATCACTTTCTGATGAAAACCTAATTTGGAGCCAATTTACCATAATTCATAATTTAAATAGGAAAACATAATGCTTAATATGGCACCCAAACCAAATGAGTAAAATATAAATGAAACAGTAAAATGCATATATGTAACTATTGTGTTAAAATGGAAAATGCCTAAATCATTGCTTTTTAATTCTAGTCTCCAAACTATTAATATGAATGTGGCTGGTGACAAAAAGTTGTATATTGTCACACGGCCTTGTTCTTGACACAGTGCATGTTTTTTAAAGCATCTATATGTGACACTTGTTCTGCCGATTGTGTTTGGAAGGTAATTACTAGTTTTCTCACACATGGTTTTATAAATTCTGTATTGCCATGTAGGGATATAAATATACATTTTTCCTATATAAAAATTGGCTTTGGCTGTCTCTGTTTACGAAAATTTTATCTTCACTACATCTTAAATAATGAGAAGTTGGGTTAGTGGTTAGGGAAACCTCGGCAATGCTTTCATCTCTTTAGGATTCATGAGAACAGAGCTAAAAGCTGTTTGGTGTGTTCATACAATCCCTGAATTTGTAGCTAGGCATGTTTTGTTTTCAATACTGAGGAAGAAATGATATTATGAGTCTCCTGTTTTCTTAGAGAAATAATATAGTATAATAGGTTCCAGCTGCCATCCTTGTGTACCCCAGGGGAATGTGACATAAACCTTGAATTTTCCTTTTTCCTCCAGCAGTTCAGCTTGTTTGCTGAAGACTTACGCTGCGCCCTTAGAAGCAAACATAACCTGTCGATTTTAGGTTTGAGTAGAAACTTCTGCATAAGTAGATCAGTAATTGGTCGGCAGATACGCATGCCTCTCTGTTGAGATTTAAGGTGTATTCCTTCAACATCTCCAAGCAAGCATCTCAGATTCCCATGGCCTCTGTGTGTGCTTTACGTTGGTTCAGATGTGGTACTGTGGCCATTTTCTTTAATTTTCTCAAAAGCCACTGACAAGGCATTTGTGTATATGGCAGACTTAGAAAAAATTCTGATTTGACAGAAGTTTTTGCCCCAACAACTCCAACCCTTTACATTTCTCCTATGATGTGGCTTTTTATTGCCATCCTCACTCTTCTAGATACCGGTCATTTTGCAAATATTGCCTCTAAATATGACCTTTGCGGTTTAAGAGCTGAATATTCCTAAATTACTTCACCTGGATGTGATACTTTTATTATATCCTGAATTGCATTGTCTGTTTTTATAGCACTGTATTCAGCTTGCATAGAGTTTTGAGTTAATGTCTTCCAGTCATAAAAACAGGTTTGAGTCATCTGTTGCAACTACTTCAGACTTGCCTCAAATGGAAATTAGTTCTACACAGAAACTGGCTCTCTCCAGGCTGTTGCTTGGGATCTCCAAGAAAGCAAGGAGTTATCCTAAACGCCTCAATCTACCAAACACCTAAGGTACCGTTTTCTTGTTCTACGTTTCTTAGTCAAAGATTAGACCTACTTCACGTACATTTTAAAAAGAATATCAAGTGTCTCATGTAGAAAACTACACATCTACATAAAAATATTGTAAAATAAATGAGTTAAGCAAGTTTGCAGAATACTAGATATATATATATATGAAGGTCAATTCTATTTCTGTGTGAAAGTTAAGATAATCTAAAAATTAAGGTAATTCTAATCATCAAATAAGAGAAAATACTTAGGAAAAAACAAAAGAAGTTAAAGTTCTGAGCTAAAAACTACAAAACTGCTGAATTTTTTTTTTTAAGACAGAAATGGTGAGACATTACAGTTTACCGATTGGGAGACTCAATATTGTCAAGATGGCAGTTCACAAAATTGATCAATAAATTCAGTGCAAAATCCCAGCAAGCTTTTTCAGAGAAATTGACAAGATGATCCTAAAATTTATATGGAAATGTAACATTTATAATAGCTAAAACAATTTTGAAAAAAAAACACCAGTAATGTTCACTAAGGAGTCAGTAAGATCCGTCTACATTTGGCTGTTTCCTTCTGAATGTAGTCCCATTGTCCTTACCCCTAGTGTAGTGCCATCCAGCTAGCAGCTAGGCCCCGATGTCATTGTCACCGTGTTCTTAGTGACACTTAAATGACCAGCATACAAGTGGTATAGGTAGAAAGAATGATGCCACTGTCCCCCAGACAGGATCACATTCTAATCCCTGGAAGCTGGGAGTATGTTACGTTGTGTGGTGAGAGGTATTTTGCAGATGCGATTCAGTTAACGATTATAACATAGGAGAATATACTGGATTATCTAGGTGGGCCCAATCTAATCACGTGGATTCTTAAAAGCGGAGAAGCTTTCCAACCTGTGGTCTGACAGAGATGTAAAGAAAGAGGCATCACTGAGATGTCTCTGGCTTTGAAGACAGAGGAAGGGGTACGTGAGCCAAGGAAATCAGGCGGCCTCTGGAAGGTGGAAAAGGCAACACAGTGGGTTCTCTCGCAAAGGAGCACAGCCCTGCCGACATGTAGCGGTGAGCCCAGCGAGACATCAGACTTCCGGACCACAGTACTGTAACGGAACGTGTGGTGTTAGGTCAGAAAACAAAGCTACATGAAGAGGTTAATAGTTTTGTTCACCTAGACATATTTTTAAGACTACACTAACAAAATTAATTCTAATTATTAAAGATATAACTATGTTTACGGGGAACATGAGGCACGGGAGAAAGTTTTGATGGATTGTTGCCAGTTATACAGAGAAACTCAGTGTTAATATTAGTTTAGTAATGTGAAAATCAAATCACTGAATATCTATTTTAAGATATTACAGTTACTCAGTTCCAAGGTAAATGTCCCTCCTTACAAAATGTTAAAGTCTAGACTGTCCGCCTAGCCGAACGCACACCGCCCCCCTCAGCCGCCCCCAGTGAAGCCGTCCTGGGTAACTGCAACTGGACTCTGGTAACTCAGGGAAAGATGCCACCCGAAGGTCACCTTTATTTCAGAGTGAACCACTGATTGATACTGAGACAAAAAATGTTTCAATTTCTCTCTTTAATTCTTGAATCAGCGAGGACAATATTTTGCTGTTTATGGGTACAAAACAGCTGTGTCCTAGGTGTACAAGGGTATACATAGGTCTGTAACATCATTAGCTACAGTGAATGGACTTGACTAGACAGCATAGCAAAGTAGGATTAACTAAAGGTATACTTTAATAACGCTTATTAAAATAACATGAAGTCAATGAACATTTGACTGTACAGTTTACTCTGTCAAAATATAAATGTCAGCTTATGCGTGTGAATTGCACTGTCAGTCTCAGCACAGCCACGTTTCTCAGGAATGTGTGGGACGATTCATAAGCCGTTTTCTAAGGGGTGCGCTGAAAACTTCCAAAAGGACCCCAGATATTTGGTCATAGGTAAGGGATCAGCTTTAAGGCAATCTTCCAAGTGAATGTAAACTTTCCTGAAGTGGCCTCTCCAGCCAAGCATTCCTGTTGCGAATACTCCATGTGGATTTAAAGTGCTGTCGGATATTTTTGGTAGCACATTGTCACACTAATTGTCACTGTTTTAAAAATCAGCTTTAAAATCCTGCAATTATAAAAATGTCTGGGGTGCTTTTACTCTGTAGACATAAAGGAGGCACTTCCTGTTTCCTTATCTGTAAATCCTAAATCTTTTCTCCTAACAACAGTTTTTCCCTCTAGCTAGAGCTGTGTTTCCAACACTGTGTTCTAAGTACTGGGCTCGCCTATCGAGACGTAATAATTCGCCTACAGTTTCTCTAATCTAAATCCGATTTTAGAATTTTTCACAGGCCATGTTCTAAAGAAGCATTAAAATAAATAGTGCTACTCTTAGAACCTCTTTCAGTATGAGGACATTTTTCTGTGTGTTACCCCTTTTTCCAAAGTAATTTTCAGAGCCTGTGAGCTAAACTGACTACACTGGAGAAGTGGGCACGGCACGGGCCACTATGAGAGTCCCCTTGTCGTGACCAGCTGGTTTCACTTAATCTCCTTCTTAGCCTTAGAGTTGGCCGAGACCACCAGGTAATTGTCTGGGTTCATGTCCTTAAGGGTCGGGGATTTGCTCTGGATGGGGGACGTCTTGCCATCCACACGGGAGATCTGCAGCACCCGGCAGGGGTCGTGCTTCAGCAAGTACCCCGCGAAGGTCTCCCAGCCGCCTCCCACGCGGACCATGACGTGTTTGTTGTGCAGCATCTGCAAGGAAAGGAGAGCGACCGAGTTAGATCCGAGCCTGCCCCCGGCGCCTCAGGCAGCTTCCAGCTCTAAGGGCGGCCGCTGGCTCCTGCCCGGCCCGGTTCTCGCCCCGCTCACCGCCTGGCCGCGGGCGTCTGCCTCAGCAGCCGGCTGTGACAGCAAGTGGGCCCTGCTGCGTGACAGGCTCCACGCCCATCCCGTGAGGCTTTCACGGTGCGGAGGCCTTTCTCACACCCGCTCCCGCTCCCGGCCGGTGTCTGCCCGGTTCGCTGCTGCACTCCCCCCACACCCCGGCAGCGGGGCTGCAGAAGGGCCAGGGGGCTGCTCCTGAGCAGGATGCTGGTGCTCACGCGGGTATCTGGTGCCGGGGAGAGCTGGAAGCGCCCTGGGGAAAACAGGTCTCCCAAGGCCAGGCCTCCCGAACAGAAGGGCCAGACGCCCTTGTTTTCCTTCACTCGCATTCTTCCCAATGACTCTCGGGCGCGGCCTTCTAAGAAGACTTACCTTCAGGCCCACGAGCCCCTTAGAGCTCCCGCTTAACAGGGCTACAGACAAACCGCGGAGAACGTGTGCTGCTTGCCACCTGGCACGCACAGGTCGGGGCTGAGGAGGCGTGGCGCGGACAGCCAAGGAGTTCCACCTTGGCGTCTTTCAGGTATTAGAAAAGGTGAGGTTTGGGGGACCGCTGCCCCCTCCACGTCCCGCAGGCGCTCCTCCCTGCCCGTCAGGAGGCCGCGGGCGCGGCACCTTCCGAAGGGGGTGCAGTTGGGAGGGGACTTGGGAGGCTGTTATGGTTCTGTTGAAATTCCTGTGTCTGCCTGAGGCCTGGACACGTCTGACTCCCTCCCGTTCACTGCTTTCATTCGCTTGTTGAGAATCTCAGGGAAGTTTTGAAATCTTTCTGTATGCCCATGTCCACAAAATCTCGCATGTGTGTGCAAGGGTTTCAGACCCCCAGACATCCACCCATGGACTCAAGCTAAGAAATCCCGAATCGTGCTTGACATGAAGCTGTTTTCAAAATCAAGTAACAAATGTGCTGAGTATCAATAACGAAAACGATTAGACTCGTGAGCATTCCATTAAGTGTAGCCACAGGTTATTCCCCAGAGTATGTGAATTTTAGAGCAGAAACGTCTTAGGAAACACGGCCTAGCTAGGAGTCTTTTAAACTTATTTCAGCATCAGATTCTACTCGTTAAATAAAATCTCAGTGGGAGCCCCTGAAACATGAAGCAGACGAAAGGAGTTAGGAGTTAGCTTTAACTATCTCGCCTGCCCTGGTCCAGTCCGGGCTACCGTGTTTTTGTTTTTCAGATGAAGACACCGAGGCCAAGATCTTTCATGTGATTTGCTTAGAACAGGACCCAGATTTTCTGACTCTCAATCTAGTGCTTTCCCCACAACAGTTCCTCCTTTGATATAAAATTCGTCAGGGATTTTATAACTTGACTGGCCTGTTCCCAGTCCCACCAGTTCCTGTGTGTCCCTCTGCTACCTGCTTCCAAAACTTGGAGGAACTGGAACAAAGGCCGGTGCCAGAACTGTGCTTCGCCCCTTCCTCCCACTGTTCCCTGGAGCGGCTTTGCCTGCTGTTGAAGTGCTGGCACCTCTTAGTCCTGCAAATTACATCTCAGAACTGCCCCTAAACATCCTTGGTATGAATGCGTCTGGCAGGACGATGGAGTTCACTTCAGTGTGAGGCTGTTTCAACCAGAAGGAGCCACTGGTCAGGAGAATTTTTAAACAATTAGTTAACTCTGGACAATGGCAAAAGAAATGTTTTTCCCACCTGGAGTATACAATCGTTTAAGTACAAACTCCCCTGGCAGAATCTTCACTGCATCTGGAGGCCCACGTGAAACAGAGTCATACTGAAATATGCATGACACAGGAATGAAATCTCTGCCCACCTCCTCTCCCATACCCGTCCTCTAGCTAATCTGCAATCTAGAATTTGCTTAGAAAGGCAGTGGACAAGCAACAACAGTTTCAAGCATGGGATCAAGGGCCATTGGGGTTCACAGCCCTGACTAGACATTCCCTGTCTTTTCTTAGTATGTGCTCAGTCTCAAGAAAAAAAATTAACACCCACCTTCATCTCTGTAAACAAAACCCCTATTGTTTAACCTAAAAGCAAATCAACATGCTATAAGACAAATGACTGTCGACTCTTTCTCCCTCCCCACCCCAGCGCTTGCCTACAAACCCCAGTCTCGGATCAAGCGGATCAGTCATCCTTCTACACCAGTCTTGCCAAGTCCAGGATTAGTGACTTGAGGCCAATTGCAATTGATGAATCCTTTACCTTTTCGTTTTAGTTGGCTCCTGTGTTCCTACTCCTCTCTTATTCTCACCTCCCTCCCCCCATTCCCACTGTCGTCAGTCTACTGATGGCTTCCCCTTTGTGGCGCCCGGCTTCCTCTCGGCACCTCTGCTGGCTGTTGTGCTTCAATCTGTATCTCTCTTTTTCTCCACCCTTCTCATCACAGAGAAACGTCTTTCTGCACCCCCCCATCCCCCCAAGACTCTCCCACCCTTGTCCAAAGCAAGACTCTCCTCCTCCCACCCCAGTCTACGCTGTTCTCCTTCCGTCCGATGATCCTGAGAGCTCAGTTTACACTCGGTGCCTCCGCTTCTAACTTGGGGGTATTCCCTGTGCGGCCCACAGCAGGCTCTGCTTCTGCCCCTCCTCTTAACTGACTGCACTGCACTGGGAACGGGAGCCGGTGGCGATGTATTTCTCATTTTTGGAATCTCACATATGGGAGCTTAGAACAGTGTCAGTACTATCATTGTATCGGACTCCTCTTAGTGTATCCTTCCACAGGCTCTACTTACTCTGCCTAAGCTATATCATTATCAGTAATACTCCCATTTCATAGACAGAAAAACCGATGCTCTTAGGAGTACAACTGATGCTCTTCAAAAGCTTGTGCAAGTTCACTCAACAAATCACTGGCAGAACCAGAACAGCGATCCTTCGGTCCATTACTACCACATCCACCTACTCTGTACAACTCCTAGATTTGGGTTCTTGTGTCTGCTTAATCACTTACTAGTGATAACTCAGCACAGGCAGGGGATCGTCAATGTCAGAAATAGTAATAAGTAGCTTAAGCAGATTAAATGCTCATGTAAAATGGTTTCTAGTGTTTATGTTCTAAACACCCTACTAAACATTGAATTTCATTTCAGAAGATTATCCTCTAGTGACCCTAATTCAGAAATAAGCATGTGTCAAGTAATAAAATAGAATATATTTTTGCCAGGTATCTGTTGGCGTAAGCAGGACTGGGCTTTCATTCTCTGTTCAGGGCACATCTTCCAGCTCCTTTATTTTCGTCGCTTCACAATATTGAACAATTTTATGTTCTCCCTTCCGAAAGGTAACTCCTTTTGACTGGTCACATCAGTGCATGTGCCAACTGGGTATTTAATATTGATTTGCTATGTGTTGTCTGTTGCATTTCTTGCGTAAGGGAAAATAAGTGAGAGTTGCTACAGCTCTTCCTCAGTGTATGTTGCAAACAGTGGTTTTTGCCTGTTATGTCTGTTAGGGCTGTTGCTGTGTTTTCACAATCAGCCTCTTTCCTCACTGTGCCCCTGATCCCAACAAAGAGAAAGAGATTCCTATAGACAGCAGCATCTCTAAATGTGCAAGGGGGAAAACAAAACCAAAAACCCAGGAACAAAAATCTTGTCTCAGTCTTCCTCCCAGTGGCCTTAATGATGTTCTATAAGCAGACCTGGGCTGTTACAAACATTGCAAACATTTTCTTTTTTGGTGTCTATGAGTCACATGCAGAGAAAAGAATCAGTCTGCTGTTTCCAATTTTTAGTAATTTCTTTCAGTAATGGGAAGAAGCATCCCCATTCTTATCAAGGGTATTTTGTTTTAAGACTTTGTCCTATACTGATGCTTAATTATGTGTGGTGTTTATGAAAGGCTCCTTCCTATGAACCAGCAAAAGAGATCCTTTTTTCTTGAGGTGACACAGAGTCATAATATTAGAGGACATACTATGTGCCAGGTAATCCACAAATATGCCTTGAAATAAAGAGCATTAAAAAAAAAATTGAGGTCATTGGCAATACTCTCCTTTCAAAGACGTACAAATAGTCAGAGAAAGGGTCACGGGGGGGGGGGGTTCCCCAGAGCCAGGCTAGAAATCACATCTGCTCTACTCCCAGTCTAGTACATGGACTTACAATTGAGCTGTACTAATCCAAAAATTATTACTTAAAAATGAATCCAGTATTTAAAGGTGGGTGGATCACTTAACTATACTGACCCAGCAGTGGTTTGTAACATCAGATAAGCTCCGACTTTGTCTTACTGGATTTCATGCACATTTGCTAGGCTATAATGTGTTTACTTAAAACCTGCTTTCTAGCACCACCTTTCAATCTTATCTTCCTGACATCATATGGTAAAAAATTCTCTCATAACCAACAAGTTCCGTAGCTTATCCAGATAATTAAAAAAAAAAGAGTTGAAAGGAAATGAGTTACTTTTCCCATATCTTAGAACATAATGGAAATTTAAAAGTTGTGGAAGTGGTTAATCAATAGCTCCTGATAAGTCTTGATGTTGCTGCAGTATCAAGGGGTCCAGTACTCTGGCTCTCATGATATGTGATAACAGGATTTCAGAAAAGCACCCCCCCCCCCCCCGGGGCCTCGTAATTACGGACCTTGGAGAGAAAGACTAGAATCACATTACGTATAGTAGATATTAAGAGCTTAAAGCATGAAAAAGGCCCGGCCGGGCGTGGCTCAGCAGTTGAGCGTCGACCTAGGATCCAGGCGATGGGGTTCGAATCCCAGTCAGGGCACATGCCCGGGTTGCGGGCTCCATCCCCAGTCGGGGCGTGCAGGAGGGAGCCGATCAATGACTCTCTCATCATTGATGTTTCTATCTCTCTCTCTCCCTCTCCTTTCCTCTCTCTGAAATCAATAAAGATATATTTTTTAAAAAACAACACGAAAAAGTAGGTCCTTTTCTTCTCTTGGAGACATTCATTAGTTTTTAGAAACAGAAACTCATTTTTTGGCTGACAAGACACAGCCAATATTTATGTAGATCACAGGAAAAAAATCATAGGTTTTACTAAATGGAAAAAAATTGTCACATAGGAGAGCCAGAAAGTGGTATGGATTTATTGGTAATGCATTTGATTTTTAAAGTGGCCAAGCTGTATACAGCTATATTATACAAGCAACAAAACAAGTGAAAACACCACCAACAGAAATAAACAGTGACTAATAGGAAGTGCCTTTTGGATAAGCAGAAATTAAAGTTAAATGTTTCATGTTCCTATCTGGTAGCTTTACTTTATTAATTCCCCAGCAGAGACCTGCCTGAATGTGCACACCTGTCCTGAATCATGATGCCTATGAAATGCTCCAGGTGTCAGGACAACACTGACAAGTCTGTTTCATTCTGATTCCAACTTTATGTCAGTGACCTTGAAAACAGAGACAAGCAGGAGTATCGGCCAAGTGCTCTGAATACCAATGTCATTAGACCCCGAGGATGTAAAGGTTTCCAGCAGGCGCCCTCATAGTCTCTCACACCCCACTAATCCACCTGTAGTCCAGTGCCAGAATGATCTTTCTAAATTTTAAATATATATATCTATCTTTATTGATTTCAGAGAGAGGAAGGAAGAGGGAGAGAGAGAGAGAGAGAGAAACATCAATGATGAGAGTGATTGATCAGCTCCCTCCTGCACGCCCACCATGGGGATCGAGCCCCCAACCCGGGCATGTGCCCTGACCGGGAATCAAACCCCGATCGCCTGGATCCTGGCCGACGCTCAGCCGCTGACCCACACCCGGCCGGGCCAGAGTGATTTTTCTAAAAGGAAAACTTGATCATGCCAATGCCTTGCTTAAACACTTGCGAATGGTTCTCTGCAGAGTTTCTCACCATTTTTAGCTCCAACGCACCTGAGAAATAGGACTCATTCTCAAGACAAGTCTGGGGCAGAGACTCTGGGAGAGCAGTACTGCGTGCGCGTCTGTGTCTAGGGACTGGGTAGAATCTGCATATCCACGGTGGGCAAAAGTGCACATAATGTGGAGAAACAATTCACCAGCCATCCTGACATCCTATCTCCTACCTCTATCCCACCAACCCCCGTGAGAACAACTGTTTGACACACAAGGCACCCCAGGGCCCAGCTCTAATCCCTTCCCCGCCTCTTCCTCTCTGCGCCAGAATGACCCACAGTTGTGCAGGTTGTGCCCTGCCCAGCTCTGCAGCTACACTGTGGCCCTTCTTGTCTGTGCCCATGCCGCCCTCCAAAGTGCCCACCCCCCAAATATTCTGAACTCAGAATCCCCTGAAAGTTCCATGCTTTTCTACATGCAGAAAAATGCTCCACTGTCAACAGGTGAACTAAAATAAAGTCCCTTCCTTTGACCATTCAACAAATACTTACTCGCTAAGTGCCAGGCAAGGTTATTCCTTGCTAAATTCCATACCCAGAGGGCCCAGCAGAGCCAAGTATACAATGGGCACTCAATAAATGTTTGTTGAATGAATGAATGAGCAAAGTTAACACTGACTAATGCTGCACCCAGGCATCGCTGCCTTTACGTAATATTTTTGCGCACTACCCTTTAGATTACCTTCTGTGAACCCTGCAATCTTTCCTACAAAGTACCTTTAACGCTTCGTTGCCTTACTTATCCATCTTTCTCTAACTTGCTGTGACCTCCCTGAAGGGCCGCATCCTCTATCTACCTGTCAACAGTCACCGTGTGTGATTAGAAGACATCGCACATATTTTTGGAAAGGTAAGAAAAAGGAAAAGATGAAATGATTTGTCATTAGAAGAGAGAAGAGAAACATCTAGGATGTGAAAGATAACCCACATCACCACTGCTTAGCAAACTGCTTGAAAGAAAGAGAGATTTTAGGTCAAAGAATGAAGCGATAACAGGAATCATATAAAAAAGAGGAAGAGTCTATTGAGAATCAGTTAAAACAATGGGCAGGAGCCTTGGCCGGGGGCGCAGTGGGTCAGAGCATCGTCCCCATTCCCCGAGTTGGCGGGTTTCATCCCCAGTCGGAGAGCGTACAGGGATCAGCCGATAAATCCACGAGTGGGTGGGACAACGAATCGTTTCTCTCTCTCTCTCCCCTCCCCCCTTACTGTCTCTCAAATTAATCAATAATTTTTTCAAATAGACAGGAAAGAGGAAAAGGGGAAGGGGGAAGGGAGGAGAGGGGAAGAAAATATCCTGAATGAATCTGGAATTAATGATACTATTCTCTTGGTGATCCTCACAAGTCCTCATTACACCTGGGATGCATTAAAAATATACTGTTCACTGCAGTGACAAGTTAATAAAGATGTCACCCCCTCCTCATCTTTTAGTGCCTAAGTGTTCTGGGTCGCCCAGCGCACTGTAGCTCCCACTAGGCCCTTCCCCTAACCGACCCAGGGCTCATGTTCTGCCCGCAGCCACTCTCCCGCCCTCTGACTCTGCCCGCCTGTAAGGGGCCACCTGCCCCCACTGGGATCAGCCCAGCCCCCGGGGATCCCACAGCCACTCTCCTGCCCTCTGACTCTGCCCGCCTGCAAGGGGCGACCTGCCCCCACTGGGATCAGCAGGACCCCCGGGGATCCCACAGCCACTCTCCCGCCCTCTGACTCTGCCGGCCTGCAAGGGGCCACCTGCCCCCACTGGGATCAGCAGGACCCCCGGGGATCCCACAGCCACTCTCCCGCCCTCTGACTCTGCCGGCCTGCAAGGGGCCACCTGCCCCCACTGGGATCAGCCCAGCCCCCAGGGATCATATGCTCCCTGATGCCTCCTTGTCAACCCTGCTCGCTGTGTTTTTACAAACCATCATAACTCGAGGCAAAATATTGTTTTTAGAATGCAGGCATCTGCTCTCCAGGGAAAGAGTGTTAAATTAATTTATAGGACGACAGACTCTGTCGCCATCGAACATGATACTGAGATGGCATATGTTCAAAACGGGGCGGCTGGGAATTCAGTCCGACACGGGGAGGAGTGAGGCGGCGGGTGTTCAGCCGCTGGCTCGCCATGCGGGCGGCCCGCCAGCCGCACTTTCCAGGTGAGCGCCCAGGCCACCTGGCACGGGGCAGCCGAGGCTGAGCTGGCCACACGGACGGGGCAGACTTGTTTCTCAGCGCTTGGGGATTCGTCTCATCCTCTCTGGCTGTCTGAGATGACAAATGGTTAAATACCACCCAAACAAACGAGATTTTGGAATTACTGCTCCACTGTCTACAAAGCATGCTTCATATTTACTGTCTATTTTTCTTTTCCTAATGGCCCTCCATCGGCTGGGCATTCTTCTCAGGCGAGGCTGCAGAGGGAGGGCGTAACAGTGACCACTCATTTGTCTTCACCAGGCTGCTCAACTACGGTCCCTACTAACCCGCCGTACAACTCTGAGACATTTAATCTCTCTACGCCTCAGTTTCTCGTCTGTAAGATGACTGTAACAATTCCTCCTTCCTAGAGTTGTCTAGACAACGATATCAATATCTGTAAGCGTGTAGAAAAGCGCCCGGCACGGGACCCTCAGTAGTAGCCTGCCACTGTTGTTATTATTATTGAAACAATAATATTGTTATGATAATGATAGGCTTCTCACAGGTTTTATTTCATTTAAGTCTTGGGCCAACTTTAAGCAGTTTGCATTTTCATCTCCATTCACAGAGGAGAAAATGGTAGCTCAGAAACATTAAGTAAAAAGCCCAGGTCACTTTGTCACCACCTAGAAAGTGACAGACTTTAGGTTTGAACGGGATTCTCTCTAACTTCCAAGACAGTGCTCGCTGGAACTTAACCATTCCTGTTAAAGGGGCTTTGCCAGGGCGCATGAGGTCTGAGTTCTTATCTAGACTCTTTCCAAGGACACCACCTACTTTCCTCAGGAAGACATGTTGACATTTTACGACGTCTCCACTCCTGACCGCACTGCCCGGCTCTGCACGGACCCCAGGCACAGGTCGAAGATGTTTAATACACGCTCGGAAGAATTTATCTGCATTTGAACCTGAGTGACTCACCCAAACAAAACACGCTGACAGCGAGGTTCCCCCGCAGTGCTCTGCCCTGGGCCCCACGCTCCAGAAGGAGCCATGAAGGAGCGAGGCCCCCCCGGCTGCAAAGCATTCCCTCCGGCAGCATTTCCTTCTGCGGTCGCACCTGCTCCGTGCCGTCCCCGGTGCACAAATGCAGACACAGAGGCTTAGAGAGTTAAGTGAGTGGCTCACGAACACACAGATTTCGTCTTCTGATTCCCAGTTCTGTGACTTGTTGTCCTTAGTAAATAAGTCGTACACTGGGGAGGATGTAATCCTCGCGCTCTCCTCTGGCGCCGTAAACGGCCACGGCCCGTTCCCCACAGGCGCAGGCCTCGAGTCAGATCTGCTGGCGCTGAGGCTGGTCAGAAAACAACGTCTGGCCTGCTTTGTCGTTTTCTTCTAAGGACGTTCCCTTCCCAGTTTCACTATGGACAAATGGCTCTCAGAAGCCTGTTTCTGGGAGCAGACATGAGAAGGGTGGGTAGCAGATGAATGTCCACTGACTGGCAAAAGTTCCGTTTGCACCGCTTGGGACACGTGTAGGAGCACTCAATGCCGGCCGCCTGCCAGTCTCATCTACGTGTTGTGCAAGGTCCCCATTTCCCCAGCTCTGCACCAAATAAAAATAAGAAGCCTTAGCTGCAGTCTAATTACCCGTGTACAGCACCATTTCGGACAAGGAAGGCGGAGTTATGATGAATATTTTATAGAACACTCAGAGCAGTGAAAGCAATGAGGTGGGAGATGCTGGTGCTGGAAGGAAGAGCTGCCTGGAGGAGGGATTTGCAGCTGGCATACACCCGGTTGAAGCCAGAATTCGTCCACCC
The DNA here is from genome assembly GCF_054644295.1 of Miniopterus natalensis. Taxonomy (NCBI): domain Eukaryota; kingdom Metazoa; phylum Chordata; class Mammalia; order Chiroptera; family Miniopteridae; genus Miniopterus; species Miniopterus natalensis. The sequence continues at coordinate 54,423,798 of NC_142091.1, read as the reverse complement.
CCAAAATGCAATCACTATTCGGAAGGAAAACTGGGGTCCGAGGGGCAATGAAAAACCATTCCTTCCACTAATCAACTGTTTGTCTGACTCAGTCTGAACTCCCTTTCTGTCTTTTAAACACTGATGCCAAAACCTAACAGACTGGAATCAGTACTCAGAGAGGCACACGTTGTTCTGTGACAATGACATACACCAATGATTTCCCACTTGGTGTCTTCTTGGGTCATAAAAAGTAACAACAGGGCCTGTAATCCAGACACTGGAAAAACTATTACTTCGCGGCTATTTTTCCTGTACCTTTAGTATATTGGCAGACCCATTAAAACTGAAAACAAAGTATCACTAAAATACATTCAGATCTTTCATAGTGACAAAATATCTGAAAACATAAGACTCCTTCCTCTTAAAGCCCAAATCAAATGAAAGGCAAGGATCAAAAATATAAAATCACAGGACAAAAGAAAACAGGACATAACAGTAAACAAGTAAGGCCAGCACATTTTCAGACTATGGAAAACAGATGAGTCATAACCAACTAAGGGCGGAGAGAGCTCAGATGACAGGGTGGAGAGAGCCTGAAATGATAGCTGCCTAAAAGAGACAGGTCCGATCTTGCCTTGAAATTATAGGAAATTTAGGTTTTCGAATCACCAGGTACCTCTATCAGGTGAGGGGAGAAGCGCAGCTGGAAAAAGGAGAGCCCTTTGAAAGTCAGTATAAGGATCAGTTGGCCCCCCAGATTTGGTGCACCCCACTCCAGATTTGCTGTGCCTGTGTCTGTCCCATAGAGGAAGCGACTGCACCACCTCAGGAGGAGACTGAGGTTCATTTCTGCAGAAGTTGAATCAGAGGTTGCCCTAGACTAGGGCATGACACAGGCACAGGATGGGTAGATCTGTGACAAAGCAAAGTGCCCATGACAGAGCCCAGATGGTAGTTCTATGGGTATTGACTTCCGTGTATGTTTGAAAATTTTCACAGTAAATTGGTAGAGGGAAAGTCCATCCCGAATCCGGTCTGTCGTCATCTCCATGGCTGTCTCCCTAGTCCAAGGTTCTTTCCTCTCGCCTGGGGGGCCACAATGACCTTCCAACTGCTCTCACTGCTTCTGCCCTTCCTCGCCCCTCAGTATATTCTCAACAGAGAAACAAGAGGGATCTTGTTAAAACAGAAGTCAACTCCTGCCACCATTCCACTCAGAACCCTGCAGGCTCCCCGTGTCCTGCAGCCTCCAAGTTCCTGTGTGGGCTGGGTTCCTTACCTCTCTGACTTCATGTCTCGTCACTGGGCCCACCGCGCTCCGTTACAGCCACATTGGCCTCCTTGCTGTTTCTCAAACACTCCAGCGTCGCTCCAGGCATGCTCCTGACTTGGTGTCCCTTCTGTCTAGCAGGCATTTTCCCCCCGAGAGAGCAGAGCTAACTCCTTGCTTCCTTCATGCTCTTGCTAATCTCTCACCTTCTCAATGCGGTTTGCCCTAATCACTCTTTTAAAATTGCAATCTCTGCTCCTGGCACCCCCAGTCTGCTGTACCTGGCCCTACCTTTCCTTCCCCACCCTGCCATGACATTTGCCACTTTCTAGCAAGCCCTATAACTTACATATTATGTTTATTGTTTATACAGTATAATCCCTCCTAACTATGGTTTTATCATTTAACAATACAGAATACCAAGTTGAATTTAAATTTCAGATAAGCAATGATAAACTTAGAATTAAGTATGTCCCCCTACAATATTTGGAACATACTCATTCTAAAAAGTATTTGTTGTTTATCAAAAATTCAAGTGTAACTGAGCACCCTGTATTTTATTTTATCTGGCAAAGCTATGCACACAGACACCACCCCCCCCCACACACACACACAAATATAAAGTCCTCAAGGAAGCCGGGGACCTACTCTTTTGTTCTCTGACACATCTTAGCTCCTAGAACACTGCTTTTTCATAATACATATTCAATAAATATGTCTTGGATGAATGAATGATTACACATTTTCTCAGGATGACCTCTGCAAAAGCAATGGGATAATCGGCAGAAGACACACAGTCCAGGAAATAGAGGGTCAATGTAAGGACAAGTCAAAGAAGACTCGGGTGGCACAGCGAGGCCACCCTGGGGGCGGGGTGATGTGGAAGGACCAGAAATGAGAGCGACAGACGACCTGGTGTACCCCCGTGGCATCACTGTGATGGGTTCTACAGCTCTGCAAGGGGGCCTGGGAAGGGCTTCTTCGCCGTACCTGCGAGAGCGCACGGAGACATCACTGACTCCAGGGAAAAGAGAAGCTGCTGCCAGGGGACAGAGAGCTGTGGCGCCTGCGGCGTTCAGAGGGCACTGCGAAGCCGATGCCGAGTGCTCATGAGCGTGCCGAGGCAAGTGTTTAAACCGAAAGGCTGAGACGCGGCATCGTAGTCATGTATTTTGGAAACTTGAAGACAGATAAAAGAAGGAACAGCTCTACGAGATGACTGCTTCTGGGGAGAATTCAGGGGAAAGGAGTGAAAAGGGAAGAAAAGGGATGGGGCAAGTGTGCTCTTTTTGGTCATCCATCATATAGCACCATTTTATTAACTACATACAAGGAATATGTATAAAAAAATAAAGTTAAAACACTCAGTTCTTCTCCTTGAGAAAACAAAAGAAAAATGGGAAAAATAGAATTTCTAAAACATCAATACAGGAAATACATATATTTCATCACCCAGAAAATAATATTGCTATAAAAACCGTATTCTTCTTATGCAAACTCGCAAATTCCCATATGCTTCACCATATGAGGATGCAATTTTATCTGAAATCACTACAACGTTAATGATGATCTTTTTTCCCCCTTGACATACATCAGGTGCAGTATATAGTGGAAGAGTATTTGGAGTGTAGGTACCTCTGGGCTGCCTAAACCTCAAACGGGTTTTCTGATATTTTCATAGTACCTGATGGTTTACCAAGCTCTTTCTAAGACCGTTTCATCTGTCCTCTAATGCTACTTTTTAAGGCATTTTCATAGTACACATATTTGGATTTTTCCCAGCACTAAGCAAAACCACATACAATCCTCGGATACGACTGTGACGTTAACTGCTTTTTGTATTGACTCCCTTTAGTTTCCCTTCCCCTTTTCTATAAAACGTTCCTGACTCTGGAACAATTATAAGTGTCAGAATTTCTCTTCTAGAAACTTTCTTTCCAAGGCCATGATTCCTTGCTCTTATTTCTCCCTGCACTCTAAGAAATGCCATGGCCTCTCCAAAGCTCGACCCCATGTTCCCCGTGATCCTAACTGGCTCCAAAAACCTTCTCTGCGGCCCCAACGCCTTCCTCTTCCTCTCAGTTTCTCATGCTCTGTAAACAGGTCAAGAGCATAGAGGAAAATATAAAGCAATCTCACCTATTAATACATATGTAAAAAATTACTTTGTATTTTTTAAAAACTATATTTTGTCTTTATCTCCCACACAGCTCTTCTCTTTGCTACACACTGCACACAGATGATCCTGTTCCGAATTCAAAAATGTTGCTTTACTGAATATTCTATTTCCATCATTCATTTTCCAGCACGCGCAGGTGAGCTTTAGAGCCTCCAGGCTGCTCAGCCTCCTTGAAGATGACGTTGAAAAGAATGAAACAGTTCATAACGGACTGTGTCTGCCCATTCTTGCTTCAGGGACTGGTCACAGGCTCACTTACAAATGAGCCCATTGTTCCCTGGGGACACCCAGAGGTCCCCGAACGGAAGATGGCACAAACTGTTGAGAAAAGCCACCCATAACTAATGGCCTAGGAAGTTACCGCCGGGAACCCCCCGCTCAAGTTCACCCCGTTGTCAGACACGACCTCACAGACGCCCCTGGTGATCGTCTTCGCTCTTAAATTTACTTTCACCTCCAACAATTCTGGTATCTCTTTTCTTGCCAAAGTTTACACTACAATTTTCAGCAGCCCATCTTCTATTTTCATATTTCCATAATTTTCTGTCTCTATTCCCTCCTTTCTATAACTTGGTTCATGATTTTCTAAAGTTCTTCGTGTGTGTATTATATACACATGGTTAGAGAAATAAGTTACACAAATGTATCCCATCTGATATAAATATATACACCCGTCCTCACCCCTATGTCTTTTCTTCCTTCAACTGTGGCTAGAGGGCTGGTGTTTGGCTACCTAGGGCCTGGCTGGACCCTGGAATAACTTTCTATTTATATGTATCGTCCAGCTCTCTCAAATGACAAGATCCACAGAACAAATGTGGGCCCCTCGGCCACTTCCTTTTCTTTCCCCCCTCAGTAGCCCACTGCACGTGGGACGTTCCTGTTTGTATAAATATCTTCACATATTTCGGGAACTTAGATGCACAGCAATCTCTCTGCAGGCCGGTAAGAAGTTAAATACTGACTCTGAAGGAGCAACACTACTTGCTCCTCACTGACAAGTCTAACCTATGTTTCCTAATCCTTTGCTTCAAATTCAGCTAGCCCCCCAGTAATGTGCTTGCTTCTACCAGGGCTCATGTTCACCCAGACTCTACCCCTAACTTGCTAACAGAAATGCCTCCATCCTGAGGGCACGGAGCCCCACCCTTGGCTGCAGAACCCAGGGAGGCAGAGCTGGCGACGGTGCAACGCACTCCGCTTCTGCTCCTTCCCGATCTAGTCCTCAACGTCATCTTTTGTTTGTTCTAATACCTTTAAGGCCAAAGCTCTTTTCTGTCAGTTTGTGATTCATGCCACCCCCCCACCCCCACCCCCGGCATCTAACCAGCTTATGTACTAAGATCAAAACAAAAATTTTGTAATTAATGTTAAAGTCATATTAGTGGCCTCCAGATTCAAAGGTCCCTCCTCTCTCCTTTTAGACATAATATGATTAATACACAGTATTTAATGGACATGGATATTCCATATTTTGCCCATTAGCCCCTAAAAGTACTTATTAAAAGCATGACTGTCTAAGGTCACTGGGCTCGCAAGTTGGGGTGTACTATCCATTAGCTATCCGCACCGCCTGGCAGTGGTCTCTGAAGGGGGCATCAGCACCCAAACCCTCACTTCTCCCTCTTTACTTAGCATCTCCGCTTAGAGAATGGTCCCTCCCCTCTATACCCCTTCTAGCTCTTTGCACAGCTTCATAAAACTCCATTACCCAGCCTCTTACCTTCACCATCTATTCACTCTTAAATCTCAAACCCTCCCCCCTTTCTTCTCTGTTTCTCCTGTCTCCTAAGAGGCCTTCAGAAGGGGATTTAATCTCACTGGATCTTCCTTTTCTTTTCATTTTACGCCTATTTGGTCTTTGAAGGCAGCTAATTCTGCTAGAATGCCTTCACTTCGTAGGAGTCTTGTTATCTATGTTCTCGATGTTAGTTTTACTCAGAGTGCATTTTTATAGGTGGTTTTATTTCCAATTTTCCTTAACACTCTGAAGGAGAAACATATTTTAAATTTCTTTTTATTCTAACATGATTGTAATCACCTCCCACATCCATCGTCAAGCCTGTTCTGGTTCCGGTGTGCAAAGGAGGCCATGAGAGCATCCTGGAGACCTCCTCAGGCTAGTCTTTGAGGGGCAAGGATTCCTGTGAATAGTTCTTGGAGGAAATGATATGCTGGGTAAAGAAGGGCATCGCAGGCTGAGGGGAAAGCATCTGTGAAGGAACAAAAATGTAAGCGGCATGGCCTGTGCGTAACACTGAGTGTTTCGCTATCACACAGCTGACGTGTGAGAGGGACGAGAAGGGGCCGGTAGGAGATTCGTGTCGCGAGGTAAGCAGTGCCCAAGCGCAAGATGACCTCAGGTGCCTTTCTACGCACATGAAATGGGGACGGTCACTGGTGGGTTCTAACAAGGGAATGGCACGGCAAGGTCTCTATTACGCAAGGATTCTTCCAGCAGACCGATGGAGCAGCCAAGGCCTGGAGCCAGAAAGATTAGCTAAGCGGCATCTCCAGTATTTAGGGGAGAGGTAAAAATGACTGAGGCTTGAACTGAGGTGAAGAGACAGCGACACCCTGAAGAGGCCTTTCTGCCGCACTCTCACCTCCAAATAACTCTGTAGGCTATCTATCCCATCCTCTGATCTTTATTTTACTTTATAAGAGACAACATAGGCCCTGGCTGAGCAGCTCAGTTGGTTAGTGTCGACCCGACACACCAGGATTACAGGTTCGATCCCCAGCCAGGGCACATACAAGAATCAACCAACGGATGCATATATAAGTGGAGCAGCAAATCGATGTTTCTCTCTCCCTCTGTCTCTGTCTCTCTCTCCCCTCCTTTATCTCTCTGTCTCTCTAAAACCAATAAATTTTTTTTAAAAGGAAAACATAAAATTAGAAGGGTTATGTTTCAACTCCTCCTCTTGAAATCTCTTTTAGTCCAGGGACCTGAGACCCCAGGATGTAGAGGGGCTTGCTCTTAGGGGCGAGCCAGAAGAAATCTCAGTCAGGAATAAAGGCAGGCCTGAAGAACGCCTCCGCACACACGGCTTTGGGCAGGCGACAAGCAGAATACACTCACCCCAGGGTCGGTCGACCGAAAAGCAGGCCCACACGAAGCAGCTGCCGAGCCCAACAGACTTTAATTTCTGGCACCTCTCAAATCAGGTAATAGGTCTCTTTCTTGAACAAGCAAAAATGTCCTCCGGTCGCTCTGCCTCTGTTTTCAGGGTCACTGTGCATGCTGCTCCAAGACTAAATCTACCCTTTAGTGGAAAGTCTTTGATGCATCCACTCTCGGACCCGAGCTCCAGCTTTCTCCCCCATCTCGAACTGCCTTCCCCAGGCGCCAGCCACGCACCTTACTCACTGTGTCCCTCAGGCTGTCCTTTCCTTTGAGTAGAGCGCGTCCTTCTTGGTGACATGCAGAAACCACCCCAAACCTACATCTCTCATGGATCGTGTCAGGCTCTCATGCCTCCTAGCTCCAAATTAGATGCTGTTTGTTCCTCCTCTGAATCACTCTCTTGGAATTAAAAAAAAAAAAAAGCCTTTAACTACTTGTGTTTTGCCTTATTGCTCGTAAAATGAAGAACGAAGAAAAACTGCTTATTTTGAGCGTGGACTCCGGTCCAACATTTTATCTCCTACAGTCCCAGGTTGTTTAGGTTCTCTATTCTTTCTTTCAAAAGGTGTTTACTAAGCAACTACTATGTGGCAGATGATGTATTAGCCACTAGGGGTATCACATAGAATATTCCAACACTGCCCTACCCTTAGAGTCTACGGAGGAAACAGGCATTGAACAAATAAGCGCAAATGCACTGGGCACCATAAAAGACAATTCCGGGGGGGGGGGGTGAACTCAATAAAGACACTTTGAATTTTTTTAAAAATGTATGAATGAGTGAATAAATGAATGGACTGAATTTGCTTGCAATTTACTAGGGATCACGTCATCTTTGTCACCAATTAGTACAAACCCTAGATGAATTAAAAATGATAAAAATCACTTGTTCATATGTAATGACCACAGGATGCTTTTACATTTTTTGTTCTCAACCCAGGGGAACATTTGGCAATTTCTGTTCTCATAAATCGGAGGGGCAGTTGCACTGGAATCTAGTGGGCAGAGGCCACAGATGCTACTAACCCTGCAATTCACAGGACAGTCCCCACCACAAGGAGCTACCTGGTGCAATATGCCAACAGCGCTGAATTTGAGGAACCCTGTCCTATATCATAGGACTGTTCATACAAAGTCAAATTATACTGAAACCACTCCTGCGAAAAGCATTTTAATCATTTTCCCCATCCCAGCTGTAATTGGTTTTCCCTGTCACTTGGGCTCTCCTTTTGGTGGTGTTTTTACTCCCCTGAGGTTAGGTGACACGCAGGACTCACCAAATATGTTGCTCTAGGAGCCGTAACCGTGGTAGTGAGGGAGCTGGGGGCGCGCTGCAGGGGCCAGGCTGCGGGCAAAGCACCTGAGGCGGGCCCAGCAAGAGCCAGCGCACCCTCCCCTTGGTCAGCCAGCTGCTCACTACCACACACTTGAAGAGCTAAAGGAGACGCATCTCAACATCATTTCATATCCGTTTCAAAGTGACTGACCAGGTGCCTGGGACGGAAGCTGTTTGCAACCCTGTCCATGAAATGCAGCAAAATCGCAGTTCTCAAACCTGGGCACTAGGGGGCAGCAGCACACAAGTGCGTGGGCTCACCCTTGAGTAAAAACCGAGTGCCGCATTGTCAAAACTCTGCTGGAACAAAAGCAGTAAACATGGTTTTCTCCAACATTTCTCACCACTGCCTTGTATTCTAAATAAATCTACATTTCACTCTAGCATACTTGTGAGAGTAACATTTAGTGAGCATGTGTGTATGTATGCACATATATAAAACACAAACTATATACAGGTAATTATATATGTACATAAATTACGTATATTGCATGTAATTGTATAAATTATTACATGCAATATGTAATAATGATGTGAACATGATATAATTATAATAAATAATAACTGATTCTCTATTGAGCAATTTATCTCATTTAACACATTTGACAACCTTATGTGGGAGATATTAACTTTCTCCCTTTGCAATTAATTGCCAAGGATCAGAGAGGTTGAACAACTTGGCCAGGGTCACACAGTGTAATGAGCAAGAGTGGGATTTATATCACACATTTCAAAGAACTTAAAGTCTCTGAGAGTTTTGAGACCACGGATTTTTTTTCTATTTCTATTTTTCTTAATTTCTATTCTTTCTTACCGATCACAGATAAGTGCTCAACCAATGTGTTACATCAGTTGTAAGAACAGCTTGTTCCCATTTCATGGTGTTACAGAGAAGCGACCCATGTGGGGAAATAAAGGCAATTACTAGGATGCATGTTAAAATGTGGATTCAGACCTTGTCCCAAAATAATTTAATCAGAATTTCTTAGGGAGGGTAGTTTTCTTAGTTTTCCAGGTAATTCTAATATACAGCTATTGCTGAGATTTGATAGGGTAGTGACTAAGTTTTTAATAGTTTTAGAAGCCTTTTCTCACTTCTTATTGATACATTCTCTAAGATAGAATTGAATATATCAACTAGTTACGAGAAGGTTATGGATGTGATGTCTGGAACTGATGGAGACACAGGTTTGCAGCTCACAACACAATGTCCCACCCACATGTGCTCTATTCTTTTTGACCAACTGTGTGACTTCAATGACAGACGCAGGAATCTCTTTTTGTCTATTTAAATAAACAGCATTTCCTTACAAGGCCAGCATTTATAGAGGTTAGTGGTTGACAGAATCACTTCCGTCCTACATTCCTGATTATCTTTTAGGATCTCAGCAAAATGTCTAGGATGTATCTTGAGATGTGATTTATTATTAAAACTAACTCTAAATTACTATTACTGAACAGGAGAGCTCTGCATTTAATGGACAAGTAATAACCTCCTGTATGAGCATGTGGATAAATGGACAAGACAAGGACTTCTTAAGTGATGAGATCTGAGGCTGGTCTCATTGCTTGAGTTTCAAAAATCCACTTCAAGGCATTCTTAGTAATCTCTACCAGTATTTCTTTCTAGTCAATTGTTTACAAAATAATAAAGATTGATGGTGACATCTCAGATAAAGTTCTCCTTTTCACAATTTTTTAAAAACTCAACTGATATAAACACAGATCTGTTTTCAAATAATGAACGTCTTACAAGCTTTGTGATTGTTTAAATAGAACAATGAAATATAATTAGGAACATTTTAAGCTGTGCTGGGGTGGCCCCAACAAAGGTGGCTTGCCTTTGGAAAGGTGAAATAAGAGAGTGGGTTAGTATTGGTTTCTTGGTTTGCTTTGGTTTTCAACCAAAGCTCCCTATGGAAAACTAAGTCCTACTAAGGCCTTTTGCAGGACTTACCCAAGAAGTTAGTCCTGTATGTCCTGCTTTACATTCAGAACCCATTCAGATCGCTCCACAGAACTCATAGTCGCTATTAGCATGAAAGCAATTCCTGGGCATGCTAACATGTCGACATGTCCCCGAATTACAATGCCAATTGTTCCACATAAGTAAAACTATCTAGGTTCATAGTTTTTGGTTTTTTGCTTTTTTTTTTTTGGTCATTTATATTCCTGTAGATTCATCATCTTACAGAGGGGTACTCGGGAGGCTTTCTGACGACCCTTCCAGCGACGGGGGCCTATCACCCAGTATTTTGAGCGGCAGCGAGCTCAGAGCAGACACTCCACAGGCTGCTGTACTGAGGTAAAGGTGGAGACACACCTCACAAAGAGCCCCCAAGCAGCCCGTGACCCGCACAGACCGTGCAGGCGCAGCTGTGGAGGCGACTGGGCCATTCCCCGATTCCCAAGGCATCAGCAAAGTCCTCTCGTCGGCACACACATTGTTCCATTCTGCATAAAATACTGTTCTTGAATATCAAGCAGCCGGTGACTCAGTGCCATCTGGCACTTCCTGGTTAAACATGGCTCTCAGACAGTGAGAAAAAATCGTTTCCAAAAAGGACAAGTGTCAGAAGGAATCAGAGAAGCCAGGTGAGTGTGAGAGGACACGAGCGCCCACTCAGGGCAGTGGGAGTGGGGTGCAGGGCGCCAAGGCTTGTCGCATAGACTGCTTGCCCCGCAGTCTACACGGAGGTCCTCTCTGAGCGCTGTGCGTTGGCTGTTTTTTTGTTTTTCCCCTCGGCAATATTATTGTGAAGCGTGGGTCTGTGATACACAGAGCAGGCTGGGCTTAGTTGACAAAACAGCTGCAACTCACGCAGGCCAAACAAGCTGTCCTTGACATTCAGAGTCCCTGAGGATGGAGCGTGGAGAGTGACGCGGGACCTTTAGAATTTTCTCTGTCTCCCCCCAACCCCCTGCCCCCGTTTGGTCCTCCAAGGGTGACGATGTCCTTGCCATCTAATCATAGGCTCTTACTGGCACTGGCTTTCCTGGAGCCCTCTGTGCCCATGCCAAGGGATGCAAAATGGTCTACAAGTGAGTCTAACCTATGACCTCAGGCCTCAGAGTCAGAGGGCAGGCCTGGAAGAGAAAGCCAGGGAGAAAGAATACTACGAGGGGTGTCTTAGAAATGAAGGTTAAATGTTTTCACATGAGAGTGGAGATGGACGATATGCAGAGGACCTAGACCCCCGGTGAGGACACGTGTGCAGGACCCGGCTTGGTTCCCGGGCCCAAGAAGGGAAGATGTAGGCAGCGAGGAGGACACCCAGAGGGTGGCCTTGAGGGTGAAGCGCCCAGCAGAGCCGGCTGTGGGAAGGGCTGAGCGGGCTCCTCAGAGCGGTCAGCTGCCACCTACAGTTCAAGCACTCCGGGCTCTAGGCCACGCGCCTAATGCACAGCGACCGGAAGGCAGGCCTTTCCGAGCCTGTTTACAGGGGAGGGCTGGCTCACGGGAGGGCAGTGACTCACCAGGCAACGCGGCTGGTCATGGCAGAGCTGGGGGAGGTCTCGGTGGGGTGGTGGGGCATATAGGCTGTCTAAGCCAGAAAATACCTTAGAGGGGGCAACCCAGGGCTTCCCTTTTCACAGATGATGACAAGGAGCCCTTAACCGACACGCCTCGCTCAGGCTGGCTTTGCCCAGATCAGCTGAGTCTTAGCTTCGCTGAGACTTCAAATGGTGCTTCCCAATCGGTTCACAACTAAGGAATCATTTCATTTCATTTTTCTTTTAAACCCTGTCTTTTGACTGAATGAAGATGATGGTAATCAACCTTTATAGGCTACTGTGTGCTCATTGCTGAACCAGGTGTCCTTTCTGGCTCTCATAACAAATATGTCATAGATATCATTAGTCCCCTTTGTACAGATAGGAGAATTCATCCTCACAGTTGTTGCGTGACTGGCTCAGAGTGACAAAACAGGCCCGGGGCTCCATTTTATATTTTATTCTAATATCTGCATTCTTCTTACATGTCATGCTGTGAGAATTTGCCTGCAAAATCTATTCATTAAGAAATAACTTAGTCCCCATTTTAATTAATCAAAAACATATATATGCTAGGTAAAACATCAATTGACGAGTAGGAAGAAACAGTTATTATACCAAGTTGACCTAGAGCCGGACGCCCGCACACCCTCGCCACTGCTGAAGGCACAAGTGTCATTTTGCTTTCTGAGACACTGGAATTAGCCCACACACCCTCGTTTCTGCAAGCACAAGACCTGGAAGGCCAGCTACCTCAAGGTGGAGACTACTTTGTTACATTACGATAAAAACAATTCCTGCTGATTTTATGTTCTCGGTCTTCCTATTTCACTGAGTTAAATAATAAACCTCAGGGACTTTACGGACATACTTTTCGACAGAAGCACAGATCCACAATTGTGATTTGCTTTGCATTAAGGTTCCCAATGAAAATCTGTGAGTTGTTAAAGGGGTTACTATTTTTTTTTCTATAGAAACAAAGGCACTAGAAACATGCAAGAGGTAATGAGCACTGCGCTTCTCTCTCTGGGAGGCAAAAATTACAAAAGAGAAATGATAGATGGCGCTTGCCAGAAATTTTAATTAAACCTGTGAGTGAAAAATTCTGAATCAGGCCAAGAGGCAGCTGCACTCATACGTGACCTGCTGAAATACCAGGGGCGGGGACACGTGTCAGGAAATAGATATCCTGAGAGAGCAGCCATAATATCCTTGGATTTCATTTAATCTGGCTCTCCATAAAGCGTGGCTCTGAAGGGCCTTCCAGGAGACTCCCCTCGCTCGGTGAACCTCAGAATACAAAGCAAACTGCTCCTGGTTGCTTAGTGACACCCTCGAGTAGACCACAGGGTGTCTTCAGTGCCTGTGTGCTGTCCCTTGTTTGTCCAAGGACGGTATTCCCTGCCCCTCCGCATTGCTGCCTTTGGGCCAATAATTAAGTCATGAAAAGTCCCGACCATGGAGGATTTCACGTGGAATTTCTCTATGAATTAGGACTAAAGAACACCAGGTCTCCATATAAACATCGTAATTCCTCCTATTGCCTGCTTTCCCAGAAAGACATTTAGCAGATGCATCTTTTCTCATCCATGCTTCCACATGTTCCCTAATCAGGTTCTGACATGCATTTGGAGCCAGGAGGAAAAACTTAAAATTGAGACATGAGCATGGTTCAGTCTTGGCTTCATTACTTATAGGTTGACTGATTCTGGCCTGGTCTTAATTTCTCAGGTTCTCGTCTGTAAATCTCGTCTGTAGCTTTGGGGGCTGTTACGGGGCCAAATGTCCTGAATTCCAAGTACTTTGTAAATAGTCAAGCATGAAATAAACACGGTCTGTGACTATTTTTTCTTTATTTCTAAACCACGCTTACTCTCCTTTGCCATACATTAGAAAGTTAAAGATTTATATGGCTTGAATTCAATCTTGAATCCAGTTAGAATTAAACTTCTTGCAAGTTGATACATTTCATGAGAAGAGCATGCTCTTCCTTATTAAAACCATCCTTGATATGTGTGCCTCCTGTATGAATTCCACAAAAATAGCCAAAAACAAAAACCACTATTCAGAAGAATATATCATTTTAGTATAGAAACTCTCGCGCCTTTAATTCTTGTTACAAGTTACAGAATCGAAGTCTTGAATTCGAGGCCACAATTAATGCTTGATGATCTGCCAAGTGGTCTTCATTTTAAGCCTGATCTTCGTGATGTTCACCCTGACTTCCTGGGAAGGACACGGTCGATCCCTAGTACCTTCTGTCTTTCTCCAGCTCAGGAGAAATTTTAGTTTGGCACAGAGCTGCCTAGAATAAAGGCTACTGTCCCAGTCTCCCCTGCAGGTAAACATGACCACATGTCTAAGTCACAGCCAATGACATGTAAGCAGAAGGGTCGAGTGAGTGGGTGCAGAGGCCCTCTGTCCCTTCTTCATCCCTCCTCCAGGGTCTGCCTGGGGCCCAGAGCGATGCTGGGCCACGTGGCTGGGACCCAGCACAGCAATGGCAGAGTGATGAACTGGAGACCTTGAGTCCCTGAGGACTCTGGGGAGTGGGCATCCAACCAGCCCTGGGCTTGCGCGATGGGGAAATTCACTTTCATCTTCTCTAAGCCACTGATGTCTTGTTTGTTTCTGTTACTCACAGCCAACTAACGAAATCCATTTTCCACATCTGGGTTTTCAGAGTCCTTCAACTTTCAAAAACCCTGCACTGTCTCAACAATTTATTTGAATGCAAATACATTTGGCAAATACAGGGCTGGGCAAAAGTAGGTTTACGGCTGTGTGTACATGAAACGCAGAGTTTATTCTTGTATTATGATTTGTTAATTATTGTATTATTTTCCATATGAACAACCGTAAACCTGCTTTTGCCCCACCCTGTATTTAGGCTCCAACTCTCAAATGCAAGACCAAGTGCCAGGGACCGTGTTGTGCCGAGGGGACCCTGTGAGCCACTCCAACACCTGTCAGGCCCCTAGGTCCTCCACAGCGAAGGCAGGTGACGCGTGAGGGGCTGCGGATCAGAACCCTTCACACACGTCGGGAGGCAGGAACGTTTTTTGGAGGAAGGACATTAGGAGTAACGACTGAAAAATGAGATGTTAGGAAATGGGCAGGGAGAGGATAAGCATTCCAGAAAGAGGAACAGCATTTCCCAAAGCCTTTGGGCAGGTAACAGCAGAGTGCTGAAGGAAGAGAGGTCCAACATGGCTAAAGCACAGCGAGGGGGACACACACAGAAGCGGAGGGTGGGTGGGCACGGTCCGAAACGTCTCGCCATCGCCTCCTAAACGAGGCGCATGGACAAAATCTAATCTAAGAAAGATGACCAGCGCTCATGGGCAAGAAAATTCTAGGGCCCATGTTTTAGAATTTTCTTGTGGGTGAGCAGACAGAATTTAAACCCACACCACAGAATCAAATTATTCCCTGAATCAATGGGGGTTTTTTCCCCCCAAAAGGAAAAAACACTGAAGTGAGAAAAGCTAACGCTTAATGGGGTCATTGTTTTGCCCTAGTTTATATAAGAATGAACAGACCAAGCTAAAATATGCAAGTCATTCCTCTCAACAGAAACCCCTCTGTTCACCATCCTTCTCATTTACAGAAATAAATAAATGGAACTCTCCTCTCTGGCAGAAGCTGGCTGCTCAGAATGTTTTTTCTTTGTCTCCTACATACGGAAATATTGAGGCATTTCCCTGAGCAGACGTGTGCATGTGCACTTTTAACATCTCCATGGTCCTGGGAAGACTTGGAGAAAGCCCATTAGAGGGATAAAATAATTCACGAAGAACACTAGAGGGCAGGTGTCCCTTTTAAATCTGCTCTAATTTCCACTCAGACTGAGAACCAAGCATTACCATTGTAGGTGTACATGCCTGAGTCGGTCTGTTTTTCCGGAATTGCCCACGTATAAGGTGAAAAATCGGCTACACTGCTCCTCAGCTGAGCCAAGCTGTGGACCTGCTCCTACTGTCCCCTCGAAACTGCTCTCCCTGCTCTTTGCAAAGCAAGCCTGGCTTCTCATTTACGTGTCACTTCAAATATCATTTCCTTGGAGAGTCCCCCACCGCCCCGCCCCAAGCTTTACTAAAGTAACCCCTCCTGAACCCCATTACTCTGTATTGCACCAAATGTTTCCTCCTGACACATGCCAGAGCCCAAAGCTACCTGTATACTTGCTAACTTGAGAGTAACCTGTCTCTGCTAGAAGGTGGATCCCTTAAAGGCAGTGACCTTGTTTTACCTATTTGCCAGTCTGTTCTCAGGGCCTAGGAAAGAATTTTTGGACTATTGGCTGAATGACTATCTGCTGAACGAACGGTCGGTCCTTTAAAATGAGCATTATTATTATTCACATTACAGATACTCGCTAAGATCTGAAACAACTTGATCAAGGTCATGCAGCAAGTTGATGGCAGAATTTCTTGACCTCAGAGACTCACGTAAGCTATAAAAGTTTCTTCTCTTAACTAAATATTTGGCGGGGATAAAGTAATTATTCTTAAGAAAACCATCATTTTCTAAATTCTAGTTTGTTCTCTGCCTCTTCCCCTCTATTTTATTAATGTCTAATCAAGTCTACCCTCAGCATACTATTCAGATTGTCCATTTTTTCTTTCTATTCTCTCTGCCATCATTTTATTTATTTTTTCTAATATGTTTTTATTGATTTGAGAGAGAGAGAGAGAAACATGGATCAGCTGTCTTCTGCATGGCCCCACTGGTGATCGAGCCCACAACCCAGGCGTGTGCCAGGGAACCCAACCAGCGACCTCTCGCTGTATGGGAAGGCGCTCAACCAACTGAGCCACAGCAGCCAGGGCTGCCACCGTTTTAATCAATACTCATATCCTGTGAACAATCGAAATAACCTAATAAATTGCATTGCCTTTAGTTTTTTCCTGCTCCAACCCATAATCCCATACACAAACCACTTCAGGATTAACTAACTGCCTTAACCTGCAAGTTTATCATGCCATTGCTCAACAACTCCAATTGCTATCTAATGCTTTCAGGTTAAAGTGCAATTTGTGGGGGGAGGGAGGCTTTCTATTCAAGACCCTCCATAATTGCCCCTGGCCTACCTTTCTCATATTATTTCCTACTTACACTCTCTGCATGATTTCTGGAGAAACTGGCCCGCTCGCTATTCTAACACCTCCTGAGTTCATCCTATTCTACGGTTCTCACCCTAAAATCCTCCCCAAACGCCCTTCCACATTCAAATCCCATTCACTCCTCCAGACGCTGGTAAATTCCCACCTGCCCTTGGAAGGTGCTCCCCAGGAGCCCAGCTCACACGGAGCCGCCTGCATGCGAGCTCAGAGCGCCCAGCTCCCTGCAGGCCCCACAGCAAATTCTCATCAGATGAATTACCGCGTCCGCAGTGGAAACCGTGCTCTCTCTTAGCCGCCCTTTACTTCATCTTGTTTTATTTTGCTTGAGTAAAATAAAATTTTATTTTCCTTTCCAGCTGGATCTTTGAGGTCGGAGTCCCTGCCTCCCCTCCAGGTCCTTTCATACAGGAGATCATACCTATTATCTGACAAATGTCGTGGAGTACCATTGACACCCTTGTCCTTTCTAATTTGTTCTACGGCTCAGGGTTTAACAACAACTGTGCTTACAATGACTAACCCCACAGATCTGATCAGAGAGACCACCTGAGATTCAAAAATGAGTCCTTTCCTTTTCTTCCATGTTTTTACCGTCATTGATACGCTGTGAATTAAATTATCAATCTAAGCCACCCCTTGTTGCAACCCTCGCTACAAGAGGTCAGAAGTTTCTCTTTTCACTTTTCTGACCCTCATGAAATGACCACCCAACAGCTGTGGCCAGCAATGTGAAGATACCAGACCAGGCACCAGCAGAGACTAGGACAGAACCCTGCCCACACTCTCCAGGGCAACACGGACGAACGACAGCGACCGGCGTCACACTGGCTCAGCGCTCAGGGTCATCGTTTGCTGAACGCCCTGGAAATTCAGAGGAAGGATGAAGGGGTCAGGCTGGGACATTACGGGACGATATCGGGAGCTGCCGTCAACAGCGGTGCAGTCACCGCGCCCCCGACGCGTCGGGCCGTCCCATACAATCCCAGCCCCCTACACATTTGTAATCTATAGCAACTTTAAGAGCTTCGCACATATTTTTAAAAGAAAGATAAATGATGAAACTGACAACTCGCTCTTCAGTCGCTGGGACATTGACTTAATCCACTCACAAGGCGGCCTTCCCCAGCCGCTGCAGCCCAAACACTCCCACCCGGGCCTCCCACTTTCTCCTGTTCTCTCCTCCTTGTCGGTACATGACAAGAGCTTTTGTATTTATTGATCTTTGTCAGGAATCAGCAAAATATGGCCCAGAGGACAAATCCTGCCCTATCCTACCTTGGTAAATAGTTTTATTAGAACACAGCCATTCGTTACAGACTGCCTCTGGCTGCCCTTGCGCTGAAACAGTAGAATTGAATAGTTGTGGCAGGAACCGTAAGGCCCACAAAGCCTAAACTATTTACATCTGGCCTTGCACTATCTGCCTCTCGCGCTATGTGTTTCTTGTGTTTCCTCACTCCCAAAATATGAAGAGAGACTATTCTGTTTACTGCTCTAACCATGACACTAGTGCCTAGCACATAATAGGTGCTTAATACCGCTTGCCAATCACTCCTAGATGTAACAGGGGAAAGGTAAATTGTGTTGACATGCACCCAAAGCTCTGAACTCAGTCACACATCTGGAATCACTGCTTTCTGGGAATATATGTAATGAGCTGGTGTAAAGAAAATTGTAAAGGGCCATAGAATACTCTGGGGAGGATCCTTGAACCAAGGAACAGTTTTCATAGAAAGTGTCTTGGTCTCACTTCTGGGCCCGTTAGAGGTAGAGCAGTGCATTTTTTATAACCCTGCTATGGTAAGAGAAACATGTCCAGGCAGATTTGCACTGAGAATTAGGGTAACATCTGGAGATAAGAGTTTAGAGTAACACATTTCTAAAAACTTGTTGATGGTAGCACCAGCCTGTGCCTTTTTCTTAATTTCTTTGACTCTTGTCAATTGATATTACCCAGAGGGTTGTGTGTTTTTTAACCCACCACAGTTGTAAAATATGAAGATACCATTTCCCATCATTCTCTCTTAGTTTATATGAGTAGCTTACAATTTTGTTCTATGGTAAAGTTCTCACCAAAAGAATCTCTTATTAAGAAGTGGAAATTCTGACCTACTGAAACCCAGTCAAGTTCTCTCTGCCAGGCAGATGTGTCCGAACCAGCCAAAATCAACATGCTGCTGTTCAGATGTTCTGTTTAAGAGGGAAAGATGAATTTAACAGTGTTTCAGTTTTAAGTGACCTACACACCAAGATAGGGAGCCTCACCGAGTAGGTCATAATATGTATCACATCTGGAATTTTTATCAGATAGGTCTCCAGGCTGAGCTGCCAATCTCATGACCTACCCACTCCCCACGCCAATATGGTTGGATGGTAGTCACACCTTTTCTACTCATTCTCTGTATGACAGCCTATGTGATTTAAAATACAATTTACTGACATATCTGCCCTTCTAAAAATTCCTCAGCATCTACATATTGCCTTTAGGAGAAAGGCAAAGCTCGCATAACACAGGTGGCTCCTAGGGACTTGACTCTGTGCCCAGCTACTTTGAGTGTCCCCTTCCCTCAAGGCTCACATCGCCCTCCCCTACTCCCACCCTCTGCTCTGAAGGATGCACGTCGAAGAGTTCAGGTAATGCTCCACTCTGTCTCTGTCCCCCTTTCATCTCTTTCTAGCTCTTTCTACCTCTCCCTTTTCTCTAGTGCTCCCAAGCCTTTGTGCATGCTGGCCCCCTTTGATTCTGCCTGACATGCTCTCTCTCCTCCTGAACATCCTAGAGTCTCATCTCAGACTTCCTTCTCCTAACAGCCTTTCTTGATTCCACAAGTCCAGATTAAAATCCTATGATAGGCAATAATATTGGAAACTCCAACTCCAAATCTAAGAAATGTCTCACATGGAAGACTAATGCAGGGTAGAGCTCTGAATTAAACTCTGATGTCTCCCCCAACATGATCTAAATTCTTAAAGTCAATGTACCAAACACTGCTCTAAGTACCTCCCAAGCAACTCAACTATGCGTTCCTTAGATAAATCTTCAAATGCTATTGAAAAAATTCAGGATTGTTCTTTTAAAATACGATCAAAGTGGTTTGTTTAAAATAGCATGCTAAATACGTTACTCAAAGATAGGTCTTGTTTTGAAAGCCCCGCACTTTAAGGAAATCAGAGAGAAAATGTGGATGAAGATCAGCCACTTGTAGTAGCTCCAACACGTAGTGCTATGAGAAAGCACTGGGTTACTCTGGAGAAATGCTTGTAACAGAATAAATAGGTTTGGAGATCACTGAGTATGAAATTGCATGTAAAATGAAAAAAAAAACACAAAATTGACACATTTACGGGGACTATCTGAGCAGCAAATCCTGGGCGGAGGCATTTTAAGAACATCAAGGCCTCCTCAGTAGCCTCTGGGTATGTGGAAACAGCTGTAATCTAAATGATTAAAATGTGTGCCACCTTTTCTAGAACCTGCTGTGGGAGGGCAGTCAAAGGTGGCACCTTGGGAGTGAAATGACCTAAGTAGTGCCAACAAGGGCAGGCAGAAAAGGTAACCTTGCTACAGAGAGAAGAACAGTCCACACTAGACAAGTCCAAGGGCACGTGCTGATTCCAGCCCTGCACAGGCCTGGCAAGGTCCCAAGGCGGCCTAAATCTGAGGGATGAAGGCTGAGGGGTGGCACTGGACAAAGGAGTGAAGATGACCAGAACATAAGTCCCATCTGTGGACAGGTGTATGAAACAAGGCCGGGGACTGAAAACTAGGTACAGACTAGAATAAAGAGACTCAGCGTTGGCAAGCCTCTCAGCAATCTCGGGGCAGAAGGCAGAGCTTCCTTCAGGGGAGCCACAAGCACACACTGCAGCCCCCTGGAGGGAGAATTAGGGGGTTGGCCCCTGCTGATGTCCAGGTATTTCTTCCTTAGGTCCAAGATGTGATCAGGTCTTCTAAACCATGCTTGCCAGTGTCCCAGAAGCTCTCAACATTCTCCCAGAACCTCCTGGGTTCAAAGCTGAAAGGACAGGTGGCCCTGAAAGGGGCTGCGCCCACTGAAGGCCCTCTGATTGTTCCAGGACCAGAAGAGAGCCCGATGACAAAGCTCAGCTCCAAGCTGTCCTTGGGCGTTACGGGGTCTCTGAGAAATATCACCAGGAAGCAAGTCTTGACCTTGATTTTTGTGCATTTCACATCAGTTAGGACAATGCCAGTGTTGTCATTCTATGTCTGCATTTAAATGGAAAAACAAGGAACCAGGATGGGGGATGCCACTCCGGAAACTTGGCAAAGTACCCCCTCTTTCTCTAAGTCATCGTCTTTGGGAGAAGAGGGAAGGCAGAGAGAGGGAGAAAAGGGCTCTACTGCCTTTAGCCTCCCGAGCGGGGTTTGAACTGCCCTCCCACAAGAGCAAGCATGCCAGCTCCCCTGCAAAGCTTCCCCGCAACGTGACATCCGCATCCGTGATGCCTACTGAGATCACAGGGACCTCAAAGATTTCTTCAGAGACTCACCCTAACGTACGAAGAATTGTGACCAGGACTGTCAGATAACTACATTCCTGACTCTCGAATTCAATTTGTGCCCTCATAAAAGACACTTTACGAAACAGAAAAAAAAAAAAAAATCACTTTTAAGAGATGCAAGGAGAGGTGTGACAATTTAAGTAGTGGAAAGAATTACAGACACTCATATTCTTGGAACAAAGAAAAGGTGTCCTGCAACATCTTCCCTTTTAGCCAAATGAATAGTGGATGGCAAACCTCCCACCCAGCCAGCAAGGCCGTGGTTCGGTGAACCTCAGTGATAAATGGAGGCCAGAGGCTGTCACAGCCAGATTAGCACAGGAGACGTAGGTTTCGCCTTCATTTAACAGTAACTTGCTTCACAAGTCTATGCAAGGTCTTCAGCAGGTCCAAGGAAAGTTATGTCTGGTGTTTCTGCCCCAACTTGATCAGACACTCTAATGCTTTATCAACACACTTTCAGGTTCATTGAGGAGATTTTAGACACTCTAATGCTTTATCAACACACTTTCAGGTTCATTGAGGAGATTTTAGACACTCTAATGCTTTATCAACACACTTTCAGGTTCATTGAGGAGATTTTAGAAGTGACTCTTCAGGAACTAACCTCTCTCCTACTTGTCAATTATTAGTGCCTATAACCAATTCAGTATTTCATTGTCAGAATCATTAGTAGTGTCTGACCGATTACTTACATTGTCAAACGTGATCTTTACAAAGAAACAGGTTATACAGAAATGGTATCCTCAATAACTCTGATAGTTCTTTGCACATTTCACAGACTTATGTATTTGGTGAATAAATGAAGAATAAATTATGCATAAAGAAATGCATTTAAATCATTTTTTAATGAAATCTAAACTAATTCCCATAATGTAGTTTTAAGATATACTTATCCTATTTAAATAATATACAAAATGGGGCTTTTCTAGTGACTATTTTGTATTTATGTGAAACAGGTAACACTTATTCAAGTAAGCTGCTCTTTCTAGATCAGAATTACTAACATTTAAAAACTAAAAATGGCCCAGCCCTTCTATATACACTATTTCAGGGCTGTAAATTCAAGTCGTATTCCATTGTTCTGACTTTTATTGTACCAAAGTACTAAACCCCACCTGTGAGGTGAGGCACTGCTGACACGTCAGGTAAGTATGGTGTCAGGAGCAGAGATGGGACAGGGTCCAGGAGGTTCCAGATGTGAGAAACCACAAAGGGCACTTTGTACAATGGCATTTTTATTCCACAAGCGTATTATATTAGATATTTTAAAGCAAAGACTAAGATGATATTGCATATAGAAGCTAAACCAAGGACTATACTTTTGAACAATTTTAATAATAAACTAAATGAAGGAATGCTCTGGAGCATGGGAATTGTGTTCAGAAAAGACAAAAACATCAGGGTACTGCCTGCCACCCACTGTCAGCCCCAGATTGCCATTTATACAAAGTGTGATGGGAAAACCAAAGGAGAACCATCATTTGAACACCACACTAAAAGTAAAAATAAAAAAAATAAAAAGAAAGAAAGAAAGAAAAAAGAAAAGAAAACAAAGGTAAATTATTCACTTTTTGTTGCCCAATTTCCCTCATTTATCTAGAGGTGAAAGCTCCACGGTGGAAGCAAAGTGGAGAGGTTTCCCCTTAATTATCTAAGTAATTACCTTAAGTGTCTGCCTGGCTTTGGCTGTGGAGACATAGTAACAACCATGCAGACCCTACTGAAACAAGAAGATAGGAAGTTCATAAAATGTTCTCCGTCTCCACGCAGCAAGGCACGCGAACATTGCCTGGAAATGCAAACTGTGATCTTTTGTGACAAAATTAAAGAAACCTTTTTAAAAAAAAAAAAAAAAAAGTTACAGTGAGAATGACTATTTGTATATTTTTTCACATCCTACTGTGAAGGAAAGTTTTATTACCTAATAATCCACACTAGCGATAACTGAAGGATACACCATCTGAGAACTGTAGGCTGTGCTGGCCCCTGGCATTTTAAAAGGCGAATGCTAGAATTATCTGCTTTCTGGGGCTCTTTGGTTTCCTGTTCGTTGCTCAGAACTGTTACTACAAAAATAAGAGATACATGTAAGGAAATCATTTTCCCCGGGAAACAGATATCAAGTCTGTGCCTCATTTCCACAAGAGGAACATACCGGACTCTATAGGATGTCTGATGAAGTCCTAGAAAAAAATTGTTAAGTAAATGAAGCTATTATTTTCAGTGTGAGACCTCCTACTTTGGGGGATGTCCTGCCATCTTGTTCCGACTTCCCTGGTACCCATTCAGCTCGCTGAGGTTGGCCCCTTGCTTTTATTCAAGGCCCTATCGTTATATTTACTCTCCGAAAACTGTGTGGCCCAGGAGGCACTCTGCCATGCCATTCTGTTGCAATCAGAATGGATTTACGCGGCATTCTAATCTCACAGTGGCCACGTGCTCACAAAGAAACACCTACTTTGTCTGAAAGGTAATTTGTTGAAAGGCCTTCAGTTGGAATTGAAAGACATGTCCCAGATTCTCTTGTCTAAGCGTTGTGGTTCTAAAATGAAGTCATCCTTGGGAAACAGTTTTTCCCTTTAATATGATTCGATATTATCATGGCTATAATTTCTTTATCTACTAGTCAGGGCTCTTTTCCCTTTATCCTTGGAATATTTCACTTCCTCTTTTCTCCAGTTGATATATATCAGATCTATGGGGGAAGATCCTGTTCAATCCTTGATGCAAGATGTCAATAAAATTCAGGTTTCTCTGGAATTCTTTCAGTGCACACCAGAGGGTTTCTCTTTGCTATAATGTTGAATAAAAAGAGACAAATGAGGTCTCCAAGGCTGGATAGGACAGTCCCCACCTTGCTTCTGAGACTACTTCTAGTTCCTTGTCATATTGACTGTATGTTGTTAGGGAAATGTTAGGAGGCCAAAAGGTGTTTTGCAGACATCACCGTGGGAGAGGAATTTTGTGATATATACACTGTGCTCCCAAGTGCTTCCTGGGGCAAGGCTGAAGCCCGCCTTAGCCTCATTCCCATCAGGTGGGTAGGCAACGTGACATTCACAAAACTCCTAGTGTGCTGTGGGCCACAGGATTTTCCATAATTTTTCTATTAACCCATGACATCAAAAGACCATGAATATAAAAAATGAGTCATGGACTCTGTGAAATTATTACGGATAACACATTGATGGGCAATGACAAATTGATATGTTACTACTATCTGGGTGTTACAGTTGTGAAATGGGATTCTCAGAAACTTTATGCCTGAAGTCAAAGTGAGAAGATAGATTTTAAGTCAGGCCTGCCCTTTACCAGCTTTCAAATGATGCCTCAGATAGACTATCCAATTATCTCTGTCCCACTTAGTCTATGAGGCTGGATTTCAAAAAAATAAGACAAATGACTGTGTTCAGAGTGAAAGTTAGAGACTGTTAAGGAAGGTGTCAGTTTCTGGGAAAATGAACAAATAAAACATTGGATGGATTGGTATGTTTTTTTAAAAAAAAAGGCAGGGGTAGGGGTAAGGGTGAGAAAGTCCTTTACATGGTGATTTCTCAGATAATTAGAAATTTTTCCATGGATCTTATAGCCCCTTAAAATGTGTCTGTAACACAAACTAGATTATACGAACTCTAAGCTACAGGGACAGTGTTTCTCCACTAGCCATGAGTGTGAGAGGTATAAGGGTGAGAAGTTGGCAAGGAGGGCTGGTGTGTAAAGGAAACAGTGATGTAAAAGAAAGCTGCAACCATGGGAAGAGTAATGTTATGCAGTGATTTCTTGCTGCGATTCTTATAGGAAAATGGCAGATAACTCTCTATAAAATCACTAGGATTTTTTTTTTTTTTTTTTTTTTACTAACATCAGGATTTTCATTACAAAACAAATTGAGAATCTATCCTAAGGCCAATATTAAACCCAAATCCCTCATACCTTGTTCCTCCCAAAATCTACACAAAGATTTCCTCAAGGTCTTAGTATGCTTCTAACAAGATGGCAGGAAATGGCACAACGTATCCGAAAACAACACACAGCCAAGCTTCAAATAAAAATGTTAACATTAATAAAACTGAAACACGCCATCCCAGTGAACTAAAGTTTGGTGTGACTTGGTAAGGCTCCTGCAACGAAAGGCTGGGCAGTTAGGAAAAGGGAGCGCCTGCTGGGTCCAGGACCAAAATTCCATGTTTTTACTGAGGAACTGAAATTCAAAATGTCAAGAATTAGAGAAGAAATTCAACGCAAGGTCTTAAAATGACCAAGTCAGCAGAAGCTTAATTCATCGATTCTATGAAAAAGATACCACTAAATAAATGAGTCCTATTTTATTACAGTCCCTGTTGTAATGAAAAAATTTCTACCACGTTTGACTACACTCCATACAAACTCAAGACGGCCACATTTGCAAAATACATTTCTTAATGAATCTGGCTGCATCCTGTTTATGCAACTTCAGCCCATGGGAGAATTATATATAATTTATAATGACAGATATTTCACAGGTTTGTTCTTTGGCTGCTAGAAGACTCATCAATAATTCAAGACCATGACACATTATGTCTAATTGTTTCATTTCTCCCTCTTTTGCAAAATATCCTTCATATTTTAATCATAAAAAATCATTCACATTTATATCAGCATAGAGCTTATAAACCAAGAAATGTTCTTGTTAGGAAGACTACAAAAGGAAGGAAGAGAAAAATTCTTATAAACTTTACAGTTTCACGTTACTGTGTTACGTCTACTTTGTAATGCAAGGCAAACGATCCTTAAATCAAAACCATAGTGAACGGCTAAGTGTTTCCATTTTTATTAAAGATTTAAAAAAACTTCAAAGGAAAATTTTACTGTGTGAAGTTGAAAATATATGGAATTTAATATATAAAAATGTATAATAAGCTTTAACCCTGTATCAACCACTTGCTAGCTGGATTACCTTGGCAAAGTTGTTAAATCTCTGTTATCTGCAGTTTCCTCAACAATAAGATATGTAAATTAACAATTACACTGATTTTTTTTTCAAAGAGTAGTAAAGTAATGAAAATAAAATAAGATGATGTATAAGTGAATGTGTTTTACAAATGATATAAAAGTAAGATATTCTGCACCACCATCAAGTGCCAGGATAAAAACAGTTAAGAAACATTGTTATTTAAAAATTACTTGACATCCGTTTTTAGGGAACTTGCTTTAAAAGCATTAGTGGCCATGCCAAAAGTTTTCAGTTTGAACTTTGTCCCAAGTCCAATTTAGACCCTTTCATAAAAGTATTAAAAGGTACACAAGACCATTTCTCCTCCTTACCCTACTGCAGCGTGTCCAGAAACTCCTTTTATACATAATCAGATGATTTCATCATAAAGCAAACTGAAAACGGAAATCTGTTTGAGAATATTGCTTAGTTTCTTCATTCCCAGAATAAATTTTTGCTTCTTGAAGACTTTTCAAGTCTGGTAAATATATATTTTAAAAAATCAATGAATAGGTAGTACTAGGTGAAAATCATTCTGGTTGATTTTTCTAAAAAATTTTTTTGGAGGGGTAGTTGTTATTGTTTTTTTAATGCTCTGTTTCCTGGGTACTTTCTTCCGACTCTCCAACAGGATTGGCTATCAAGTTTCATATTTTTTCCAAAGCACACCGACAAAGGGATAAGCAGATTAGGAGCAGCACATTAAGTATGAGTCAATTATTAAGGGATGCTGAAAGGCTGGGGAGCGATACTCACAACATGAACTGCCCAAAGACTAGACAGTCTGAAAGAGAATGAGAGCATACATTGTAGTTAAAACCACGGGCTCTGAAGGCAGGTATGTCGAATTCGAAGGAAGGTTTTCACTCTTATGGCTGTGCGGCCTTTGACAAGTAATTAATGCCCTAACACTCAATTTCCTTATTGTTAAAATGGAAATAATAATAGTGCCTATCTCAGAGAGTTGTGAGGGCTAAATAAAAGAATCCAAGGAAAGTAGCTAGAAAAGTAGCTGACACACAGAAAACAGTCAGTGAATATTAAACAGTATATGTAATGAAATGCAGACAAAATGAAAGATTTATTTTTCTCACAAAATACTTGACTAGGGTTTTAAATTCCAGGCACACAGAAATCGGTTTAATATTTGTGTTAAAATCAAAATGCCAAATTATTACTTTAACTTTCTCATATTGTGCCTTTTCACTACACATACACACACTACACTATAATACATACATACATATAATACATATATACATACATACATGCATATATATATGCATGTATACATATGAAACAAATGCATCCTAATGGCAGGAAGGCTATGGCAATGCAGAAATTAGAAATACAGATCACAGGGCCTGTGCACTTTCTCAGTGAAGTCATTTAATTTTCCAATGCTTCTGTAAGTTTAAATAATTTTGGTGTGTGGCTAGTGCAAGAAATGGTCCATTTATTCTAGATGCAAGGTGGGAGAGAGTCACAAATGTATTGCACAACTCGAAGGCATGGTAAACCTTGCTAATCTAGTTAGAAATGAGTAAGGGTGCTTATCAG
The DNA here is from genome assembly GCF_054644295.1 of Miniopterus natalensis. Classification (NCBI taxonomy): domain Eukaryota; kingdom Metazoa; phylum Chordata; class Mammalia; order Chiroptera; family Miniopteridae; genus Miniopterus; species Miniopterus natalensis. The sequence continues at coordinate 54,396,221 of NC_142091.1, read as the reverse complement.
GTCAGGTGAAAGATAGACACAATTTTTAAAACACTCCTCATTCCAAAGTGGCCAATAATAACAAATTCTCAGGAAAAAAGTATCTTTGGTTTTGAATTCTCACTTATTTACTGTCCTTCACACTTGATATACCTCTTAAGTCCATGGAAGAAGTGAATTTTCTAACTTAAATAACAATGTAGAGATCTTCCCATCTGTATGTATGTATGTATGTGTAGGTATGTATGTGTATACATACACACACACACACACATATATGTTTATCTATATTAACTAATTTTCCCATTCTTGTAAGAGAATGTATTTTTTTCTTGCTTTTAAAAGTGGTGTTAAACGCAGTATTGGGTGCAATCTTCAACAAAGTTTAATTTTTTCTACGCTTAAAGGTTTCATCCTCAAGGGATACATCAGGGACAAATCTCAAGAAAACAACACCCTAACAGCTGATTTATTTTTACAGCAAAGGTTGACCATTATTTGTTTATTTTGCATTCTCGCAGGACATATGCCTTTCTCAGAAAGAGGAGTTTAAGAGGACTTTCATTTGCAAAGTCCCTTGAGAGGTGTGTTACCAGAGTGTAAATTAGCACCGCGCTATTAGCCCGGCCTCACTGAGCGTGAGTGAATTACAAACAGGTGAGAGTGTCATGAGTGGAGCAAAATACTATAAGAAAAGAATCTAAAATCTGAAATGAAAGCGTTTGCATACATCTTGGACGCCGCTGCTTGCGTGCCTGTTAGGGTCCCGGGGCGGCTGGGCGGGAAGGGCCCGGGCTGGACACGCCGGGGCCAGCAGCCGGGGCCAGCAGCCGGGGGCCAGCAGCCGGGGGCCAGCAGCCGGGGCCAGCAGCCGGGGGCCAGCAGCCGGGAGCCAGCAGCCGGGGGCCAGCAGCCGGGGGCCAGCAGCCGGGGCCAGCAGCCGCGGGCCAGCAGCCGGGGGCCAGCAGCCGGGGGCCAGCAGCCGGGGCCAGCAGCCGGGGGCCAGCAGCCGGGAGCCAGCAGCCGGGGCCAGCAGCCGGGGGCCAGCAGCCGGGGGCCAGCAGCCGCGTGCCCGCTCGGCCGGCCGGCGCTGCAGACCTGCTCTGGGACCTCACAGCCTCAGAGGCAGCCGCGGGCGTATTTTCCCCCTTGACGCGAATGGAAGCCACTAGATGGTTTTAAAACCCTAATCACTGCTCCTACAAATTGCTAAACGAGAGGAAAGGCTTATGTTAATTTTTTTTAATGAATTTTCGACGCTCAGCTGCTGAGCAATGGCTGTTTGTGTGACGTTTCCACGAAGACAAATGGGAGTAAGTATCACCGGCTTGCTGTTCTTAAAGCTCCTTTGCATTTTTACCCCACAGCCCATTTTTCATTATCGGGAGAGGTATGCGATGTGAACCACGCGACTTTTTTACTCGCAATAAATCAATATGTGTCATAAGAGCAGGGAGGCAGTAACATCACTCGCTGTCACTGGCCTCCCCTCGGCCAGGTCCCCGAAGACACTGCCAGGGCAGGTCGCTATGGCAACAGAGCTGCGCCGCCTCCCGCGCTTGGCTTGTTGCAGTGAGTTCCTTTCTACACGGGGATAATCCTGAAGAACTCATACAGTAAAGAAGAAATTATAATGAATCAATAGCAGTGTGTGTGACCTTTTCACTGATCTGAGATGATTTCATTTAAAAGTAGTACAGAGAACGTGACTCCGTAACATTTCAAATCCCTTTGCTGACTTCCAGTTAAATTATTCATTGTCTTTTCTTCAGGCCCTTTAAATAGTCACACGTCTTAAAATGTGGGGAAAAAAATACCCTGGACCATTAGGGTGTTAGCATGGAACCTTATGTGTTTTTGTTTTTTTTCTTGCAAGATTTTATTTTTTTAAATTTTTTATTAAATTCATTGGGGTGACCTTGGTGAATAAGATTATATAGGTTTCAGGTGTACAGTTCTATGACACATCATCTGTATATTGCATTGTGTCATCTGGTTTTACCTAACTGTGAAGGTCTGATATAAAAATGTCTTGAAATAATAGTGATCCACTTAAAAAATATCTAAAATTACCAAGGAGACTCAATAAGACTTAACTGGCAATCGATATGTATCTTCTGACTTCTAGTAAAAAGATATCAGGATAGATAACAATACATCTTATGATGTATAGCGACCTAATTGGTTTTAAGTACTACACTAGCCCATATAAAGCTTTTTTAAATAAAAATAAAATCTTTATTGATATCAGAGAGAGGAAGGGAGAGGGAGAGGGAGAGAGAGAAACATCAATGATGAGAGAGTCATTGATCGGCTGCCTCCTGCACGCCCCCCACTGGGGACTGAGCCCGCAACCCGGGCATGTGCCCTGACAGGGAATCGAACCCCTATCTCCTGGATCCTAGGTCCATGCTCAACCCCTGAGCCACACTGGCTGGGCCATATAAAGCTTTTTGAACAGTGTCTGGCATACAAGTAAACACCTAATGAATACTGTTATAATTTTTATTACTATTATACTACAGTCAAACACATATATCCTTTCTTTACAGTAGAGATTATGCAACTATAATGCCTTTTGCATTCTGAATACTTTAAAAGTAAAAATAGTATAAGGAAAACACTTCTATATAGTTGAGACTTAAATATACTGTAAAAAACGTGCAGCTTTTTAGAAGACTAAACTTGTGAATAAAATATTTGCATTTAATTGACATGCCACAGGGTAGCAGCTTGGAGTAGAGTATATGATGGGTTTGGGGGTCAAAACTTCAATTTTGTGTATCATACTACTTAACTTCAGACCTAGCCTCTCTAGGTCTGAAAAAAAAAAAGACTTTATCTTTGTACCTGTAACAAAGGGTGAAAACAACTTCCTAGCTGTGTGGTCCAGCGGACTCAGTGAGGCAATGTAAATAAAGCTCTTGCTAAAATGCCCGGCACACATGATACTTTTTCATTTCAGCTCTCTTTCTTTTAGAAGTTTTCTAAAAGAAAACCTTGAATCATAATTTCCTTGAATCATAATTTCCAAGTGGATATTTAAGGTAAAAATGAGTATAAATTCAATATTTCTTAGTACTTTAATATATATGGGTTTTAACCTGGTAAATGTAGAAAGCTTTCAATTCAGTATAATTCTGTTATAATTTTTTAATTTGCTTCAGTTTATAATTCCCAAAGTGTTTTCATGACCTCCTAGCCCAGGGTGATGCTCTGCGGAAGGGGGGGGGGGGGGCAATAAAAATAAAGGTGGGAGAGGGACAGTTTCTATGGTCAGATGTGGTCAGATACATTTGGAAAATGCTACATAGTACATCTTACTATATACTGTGGGATTAATAGATCACATTAGTATGCCCATCCCTCCAAGAAATCCCAGATAATGCCAGTTAAACACATCAGTATTGCTCACTGGTAGAGAACGTAGATTCGGGAACTGGACCTTTGAACCCCACTTTCACCACTTACTAGCTTATATCTTTGGGAAGTTATCAACCTCCCTGTTTCAGCTCTCTCATCTGTAAAATGGAAATGGCAAAAGTTTCTACCATACAGGGGTGAGAAGTACAATGAGATATATCACCTGCTCAGACAGAGGCCAGTAGAGTCAATTATCAATAATGAGAGTTATTAAAGAAGCCTGTTTCAACTCCTTACCATGATAACTCTTCTTTATAAATAATACTTCTGGACATCTTCTGGAACTATTATTCCTTGGAACACACTTTGAACAATGTTAAAGTACAATGTTAGGGTAGTGGTAAATTGTAATTAAGTGATAAATTATAAAAAGTATTCATCCTATGAGTGCCCAAAGCAAATAGCACAAAAAGTGTGGTACCTCACAACACAGGACCCCACTCACTTGCTATTGTGCCAGGAAGTCTTACTACCAGGTCATCAGAGCAACGATGTTGAGTGTAAAGAGCTTACCCCGTGACATTCTACTCATTAGAGCTGTTTACAAATTATCATATTAGCACAGGTCAGTTTATCATATTAGGCTATTCGCATGTCACTAACAATTAAGCTTTAAAGGAAAGGGATATCATGATTAAAACTTTCCTGCCTCAGGGACAGAAACTGAGTACATGAGTCATTACGGAGAGAGAGAAGGGACGTGATACAGATGTTTGCATGTTTTCTAGTACTAACCCAAAACAATCGGAAATGAGTTTTCAAAATGGAGAGATAACATAGTAAAGGGAGATAAGGAAAGGTAAAAGCTTCAGCCAAAGAAAAATATGCTACAATTTCAGAACAAAAAGGCCAAGTCCTCCCTGGTCTGCAACACCATGACTCCATAAACCTCCCTGCCCTTTTCCAGAAGATGGGCAGCTTAGCCAAAGGACCATAAAATGAGCAGCCAGCTCATAAACATGACATCTTATAGAAGTCCTTTTATTTATTCTCACATTTGCAACTGTACCAGGTTGTTGAATTCTCTTCTTCTGAAGGGTTCGTGTTGTTAATGTCATCACCAGGAGGTAATGCTCACTCATAATTTTATGCCCTCAACAATTAAAAACTATTTTCAGCTATTCCTATTTCCTTCAAGTCTTAATCATAATTATACATCATTTCTACACAGTGGTATTTTTGTATGTAAAGACAATTTCAAAGTCTGTTATTTTCTTCTTACCATTAAATTATCCTCAGTATTTTCTCACAAGGATACACAGAAGTCTTTCTTCAAAATGATCATTTCTAGTACCTGAATGGTTATAGGCCTCCATGATCAGACATGCAACGATTTTTAATTGCGGTGTTGCACAAGAAATTTCTTCATTTATATAGTTCTTGTTTTCCTTTAGATTGTTTGTTTTAAACTACAGCACACCTCAGAATCACCTGAAGGGCTTGTTAAAACACAGGTGGCTCACTCCAGAGAGCTTCTGATGTTATATCAGGGTGAGGCCAGGCATCTGCAAGTCCAACAAGTTTTCAGGTAATGCTGATGCTGCTAATCTGGAGATCACTTTCAAAAATTACTATTATTATTTACTAGAATATTGTGATAGTAAATTGAGGTTGACAAATAAAGTAGCATAGACCTTTTTATAGCACCTGAGAAACCTTTCCTACAAGCTTACACACATTCATATTGCCAAATGACTTCTTGAAAGCCTGGGTAGAAACCAACTAACCAAATGAACAAATGAACAAAGGAAAATTCTTACTTCTCTCTCCCTCAAAATCATAACATTAGGCCTGAGACACATCTATTTACAGTTTAAAGATATACAGCATTGCTAAATGGTAATATCCCAATCTCTGTTACCTCAGAAATCAACAAGGAAGTTTTATCATCACTGTCCAAATGCAAAAGTCACTTAAAAATAATTGAAATATTTATACCTTGGAGGAAAGTAAATTTGTATCTGCACTACCCAGAGACAAATTAGCTGAGTTTATCTTGCCTGTCTACCAGATTGGTCAAAACCAATGTTGCTCATTGGAAGGTGTAGAGCAAAAATATGGCTTTGAAAATTAGTTTTGATAAGCTGGAAATAAGAGAATTCCCATTTTGGCAGGGGGTTATTAGCATGACTGTCTAAAAGCCACAGTCAAAAACCTCAGAGATTTTCCCTTGTACTACTGGATTCTTTATATTTGGGTAGAGATTAATCCCTCACCTCCGAATGGAGGCATATGCATATAAGCAAACATGCCAGGATAAGCATATAGATGCATCTACACAAGAAACCACTAGGCAGCTATGTAAGTGAAGTATCCATTCCCACACTGGTTTTTAGGATCCCATAGGTAAGACATATGCTTAGCAATGATATCCTCTGCAGAAAATGTCTTCTGGGCTCTTTTTCTGTACTCTGCTCACATTCTTATATTTTTTATTCCTATTTGCTGTTACTGTATCTATTTTAATGTATAAAGAGAAGATGTGTTCATAAAATCATATATAAGCAAAGAGACTGGGTGTTGTCAACAAACCTTGGAATTTGGTTAGCAATGAATGGTTAAATCGAGAGTAAACGTGTTACATGCGGAATTATTAAGAGAATCCTGTATTTACAAATTTCTAAGAGGTTTTTTCCCCCGAGTCACTGTTTTGATAATTGTGTTGTCCTATGTAAGGACTAAGTCAACAGTCTTAACAACAGCCTTAAAAGACAGACTTGTTCTTTGCATGGCCATGTTCATTACGCCATATGAAGACACTGCTGTTCTCAGGGTTGACAGAAAACTAGGGGGCAAACACTAAGACACCATGTACATTTCATAGTATGTATAGTTTATAGAATAGTGTGCATAAATGTTTCTACTTACTATGTATTGTATAGTAAATATGACCATATTTAGCAGCCTCAAAAAAAGATATGACAAAGCTTAAAATATGCCAGTCTTAAAAATGCAAATTTCAGAAATGTAGAACTTCAGTGCAGACACTGTGAGGTGATCATTCCCTAGTGTGGGTGAGAATTTGGCTACAGGCACTTACTGCTTAATCCAGGCGTTCCAAGGACTGAAAAGTTAATTAGCAGCAACAACCATGTGACCATTTGAAAACCAATACTTCTGAGGGGTTTTTTAAGTAATAATTGCCAATTCCTTACAGTGAGTTAGTGCAGAATTACAATCAATTAAATATAGCCCCTGTCACAAATCCAAAAGTACTAGCCAAAGTCTGTACTCATCAGTGAGATGATATTAGTTCATGAATTCAGTGAAGAGAAAGAAATAGGGAGGAAACGTACCATGTACAATGAACGGTGCATATGGCTTGCCTATAAATTTCAACTCCTAATCTCCAGGGAATGGGAGATAAAAAGCCTCTAGGGATCATCAGAAACAACAGAGGAGTCTTTTTAGAATCACTTCCCTCCATCAGGGTGGGAATGGACCCCAGGCAAGCCAAAGGATAAGAATTTCAATAAGTACATGTTAATGGAGATCTTCCTTTTTTCACAAATAGTTATACTTTCCAATTTAGGCAGTCATATAAAGACTCCTTTTTAAAAATTAAGATATAAAAAATGGGTTAATTTTAAAGCGAAATCTGTTGTAAAAAAATAGTTCAAACTATATGTAGACAGCGCAAAATGAGAAAAAGTGAATGCCCAAGTTGGTTAAAACCTGTCATAGCAGCATGATGCCACAACTTGCTGGCCACCCAGTGAATGATGACATCACAGTGACCTCTCTACTGCAGGCTTACCTGGAGCACTGGAAGCATTAAACCGAATGTGCACAGCATGTTCTGCAGTAACACACTGGTATCTAATTCAAATGCTATCACTAGGGAAGTTGTTGCAATTTTCTTTCTCAGTAAAGTAAATCCCAATTCCTCTATAAACAATACATGTACAGATTTTACAAAAAGGAAACCATTTTCTGAAGAAAAATGGACCGAAAAATTTCTTAAATGTTAAATACAATGTAAATTTATGTTATCCATAAATACAGTTATCAAACTCAATAGTTGACTAAATATGGGAGACCAGGCACAAATAAACACATGTTATATATTTTTGCCTACAGATATTAGTTTATATTAGAAGGAAATGTATCTAACTTATTCATTATGTATGTTGTCGACACTTCTATCATAAAAGGAATAATTGTTTCCATGAATAAAACCCTGGTTTGCTTCTGGGCTCCAGGGCCTAATATTCTCAAGGAGCCTAAGTCTCAACTGAGAAAGGTCAACATGGTAAAATTTAAACACATCTTTGGAATGATGAAACCACTATTTTTAATGTACTAAAGGGAAAGCAGACAGATTAGCTAAAAGAAACCTGTATGTTATCCTTATAGCAAGGAATGAGAGAACAGTAAGCATTGATGGGGGCAACTGTCCATCCTAGTGAGGCCTTCCTCCCAGATTTGTACTCATACCCCCAATAATAACCTTTCATTGTACCCCTTTCCACACTATTCCAAAATATCAATTATTACGTAAAAATTATGCTTTTTAAAAATCAATAAACATTGACCTAAATTAGATTAGAATAAAAAAAGACTGACATTATTTTTGAAGGCTAATTATGATCAAACGTTTCTTCAAATAACATTTTGTAGGACCTTAAAAAAATCTGTCACACAAATAATTTTCAGTCAAAAGTTGAACTTAAGAAAACATCACAGAGACGAAATTTCTACAGGGCCATCACTGACTTTAGTATTGTTTAGAATAGTCATTTATTGTACTAGAGGTACACATTCAAATATTCTGCTCTACACAACGAAATAATCAGCAAGATATCTGTAACTTAACCCAAAGAAAAGGGACTAGAGCTCCTTTGAATCATAACCTCTGTTATTTAGGAAATGACTGAAAAACATGGTAGAAAAATACTTATACTTCTCAACTGCAGGTTTCTAGGAATATATCAGTGCTGTGTTTTTCATTTTCTTATTTCTGAGAAGAATTCTTGGTCTTATGAAAAGTCACAAACTTATTTAGAGAGATTAAGTTTTTTTGATCATTGCCAAAACAGATCACAAGTGAAAGGCCTGAAATGTGACTTTATTGAGCCACTCGTTACAATCTAAAACCGCTCATTATATCTACTCAGGTTTCTGATTAGGACCATTGCAAAATGGACAGAGATCACCAAATCATTCATTGGCACAGGTCCACATTTCTTTATTCACCCCAGAAAACTAAGAAATGGTAGTCACTATTTAACCATGCTCTTGTAATGAGTTTTCATTCCCCTCACTCTGACTCAAATCCAAACTTCTTGAAAAATCATGTTCAAATAATTGAAAGTTACCAAGTTCAATAGGATATCTTCCTGAAGTTGAGATATGAAAGACTAGGGCAGAATATCGGATTTCTGTTTTCCCATTGGGGGTAGGGGGGAGGGATAGTTCCTTTTAATCTAAATGTACAAACAAAAAAAATTGTTTCTTTTCTTCATTCTATTTGATCTCTATGGTCTATTTGGTGTGCATGTTTGTATGCATGAAAGAGAGAGAGATGGTTCTATTTATTTAGCCCTCAGCAGTAATTATGTTTTGATACATTTTTAAATGTTCATACCTCATTTTAAATGTTCAAGTCCAACTGTAACCACCAGAGGAGAAGTCCCTGCTTAGTTATTGGTCATACTTTCCTGTAACCCCCAACACAAGTCCTGAAAGTCTCAGGAAGGACAGGGCGTCAAGTGAAAAGTAAAGCTTTACCCTGATGAAGAGGATCTTCTCTCCCACTCGGTATCTCCCTTGAGACAGCCTCTCCACGCAGAACTTGCTTGGGCATTTGCAAGGAGGGTCCTCGGAAATCCTTTTCACCTGAAATGGAAGAGCAGGCAAGTTCATGCTCCTCAATCAAGCTCCATTTAGATTAATCTGCTCTGTGGGTTCAAAGGCCCCTGGACCAGTAATTGCTTTTAAATTTGTCCTACATCAGACTATGAACATGATATGAGCAAAGAAACAGCACATTAAGTCCTAACTGTGTGAAGGTCAGGCCCAGAAGTCATTTTCCCAAGGCCGATACCTGCACAAGGGCGTGAGCTGGGTGATGACAATGGAAAGGATGCTGGAGGGTAAGGTGAGCAAACCAATGGGCAGCGTGAAAATGATGATCCAGGGGCACTCTGGGAGGGCTAAAGAGACCATCCCACCGGGTTGCCAAGATAAACATATTGGAAACTAGAACACAATGCATGTTAACACAGCATGTTTCCTCATTATAATTTACCAATATGAATTTTACAATTTCAAAAATAAATAAGATTTAAACAAATTCTTTTTTAAAGGAGACTATTGTTCCATCTTATTTTGAGCGCAAAGGTTTTCTTTAAGAGGTCACCTCTAATTCACCCAGGCTCACTCAGCAATCCACCCCCTCTCAGTAAGTGCCGCCTGCCACAACCTGCTTCTGTGGCAGCATCGTACATTTACATGCACTTTACAGAACCCGTGTCCGAAAATCAGAATTTATACCTATTTTATCTATTTCCCTATTCTTAAAAAAATACCTAAGCTAAATCTGTGCACAATACTTTACAAGGGAGGAAGTCTATATTTGTTTCTTCACTGGGAACCTGTCATGCCGCACCTCATAACTGTCCTCTCTTCAGCTCACCAACCCACCAACCCAACAATCCAAAGCAACAACTTCCTGCGTTTTGAGTCAAAGATCTAAACAGATTAAGACTGGATTCAAAGAATCTTTCAGATGGCTTTCATTGAACAATGGGAAAACCTGCTTAACATCACTAAGGTAGCGATTAGACCCATGTATTTGAGTTCTGAATTTTTTCCACCATATGATACTTGGTGCATAGATACATCCACCCACTCCCCTAATATTAACCGAATTCTGTCCCTAGGGACTTTTCTGAATGGATATGCTTGAACAAGATAGTAGGATAGTAGAATAGTAGAATAATGCGTCAGCTTCATAAAAGCACATGGCCCGAGCTTGAGGAGAGCCCTGCTTGGCACAGCTTTACTTGCCACAGAGTAATTGAGAAAAGGGCAAATTGGTGTTCCAGTTGTTCCTCTGCTGAGAAATGATCACAAGTATGTGTGAAAAGTATTTCCATCTTAAAATGTTCTCAGACGAAACAGAAACTGTGGGGATCAAATGCAGTGAAATACGAAATACATTTTCTCAAGCGGCCTGCCCTTCTCTAATGCCTCGCGAGCTTTGGAAATGGACTTTTGTTTTGTGGGATTTTTTTTTGAAATCAAGAGCTTTTTTGTAGTTGTGTGAGAGGTGGAGGCAGAAATGGAAGAGACAAGGCCAGACTGTGGGCAGCGGGAATATATTGTTAAGCGAACAGTGGCTGATGCCATCTGGGCTTCTTAGGTTACCCTGGGATAAGCCCGTCTGGCAGGTGTTCCGCTTGGGCCAGGAACCCGGCCAGCTTTCTGCTGAAATGGGATTTCGAGAGGAGCCTGATTATCAGAATGACACTATCTCTCATCCCCAGACTGAGGAAGTTGCTGGAGAGGAGGGGGAAGGTGAGAATGGCTTCTCAGAGCCCGCGGAGCTCACTGTGCGGGAACCCGCCTGCCGCAGGCAGCGCCCAGCCGAGCCCCGCACCGTCACCGCGGCCCAGGCTCTGGCAGGACACCGGGCGGACAGGTTAATCTGAATGGAGTCTACTGTGCGTCCTTTGAGGATATCTTGATTAAAGAACGTGGGATATTATCCACATCAAGGCTCACCTTTTTCCCCCTTTGATTTTCCACAATTCCCCTAAGCAGCGAACGAAGAAACGCGAGGAGACAGGGCCCGCTTCGAACTGGCAGTTCCCGGGCCGCGGCTGGGCATGAGCTCTCCGGGCTGCTCCCCTCTGTCTCTCCTCCCCTCATGCCTGTCTCTTTTTCCCTCTTACTCTTTTATTCCCCCTTTCTTTCTCTTTCCTTTTTTTTTTTTTTTTGGATACAAATAGTAACTTTGCCCGAGCAGAAATAGCCAGTATCTTTCACTGGCCCCAGGAACGTTCCTAAAGCACAAACTGGGACCCACGCGTTTCAGCGCCCAGCGGCTGTGAAGCTTCACACGCAGTGAGCAGCTGCCCTGGGGCTGTTTACTTTTCATATTTGACACGTGACGCTCTCCTTTACATCATTAGTGAGGCTCAAGTCGTGTTTCTCTCTGTCCCACTGTCCCTGAAATAAAATGCTTTGGTGTAAAACGCACATAAACAGAATGCAAATATTTTAGTGCAATTTCCCCAACACAGTATGAAGGAGGCTACATATAAGAGACTTCGGTGGCCAAATAATTTGGAAAATTCCAGGTCAAACAAGATCTTATGACGGAGCTCACGAGTGCCTTTGATACACGGTGCGTGGCCAAACTCCGCACAGGGGATGCAGTGAGCTGTGTTTCTCAGACTAACCTGGCCATGGAAGTCTTTTCCCTGCGGGGCATCTGCAGGTGTTAGTATTCGATTAAACGTTCTCGGAGAAATGCTGGTTTAAAGACTTTCCGAGCATAGTGTTCTAGCTGGCAATGGTACAGAAATGTCCGGTTTGCACATTTCCTACATTCAATTAAAACCCCTAAACTAAATAGATGGTCGTGTTCCCAAATTCTGGAAAAGTCTAAAGGGGGTTTACAGCTCTTGGGAGATCCCTTCATTGTTTCCAGCTGAGGAGCTAGAAGTTGGAGAAGGGAGCACAAGCACAGAGTAACAGTCTGGCCCTGGGCTGGAGTACTCAACACACTTTTCCAAAATCCCTTTCATAGTTGTTTCACCACCTCCTTCCCCCGTCCCTTCCCCCCTTCTCAAGGATGACAGATGGCCACATACGGGACAAGCTGTTGAACAGAGGGAGCCATTCTAGCTCCTTCTCCAAGTTCATGTAGGCGGCTTCAAGGCGCAGCATCGCCTCTCTCTGCAGAGCAGCCCGTTTCCAGAGCACATGGCCATTCCAGATCAACAGAACTAGGAAGCAGCTCTTTTAAACCTCATTACCCACCTTGATAATCTACTCAACAAACACGGCACTAATAGATTAATAAAATACGGTCCGTGTCTTTGAGAATGAGGACTGTACATAAGGAATAAGTGGTATTTGTGCCCAATAAAGTAAATACCTCATAAAATATATAAAAACACCTGGGACATCAAGGACTAATTTGTCAATTTTACCAGGAATGGGCGATGCCAAGGGAAGCTTTATACAGGAGGCCACAAGCCTGAATTTTAAAAGATGAAATGGTGTTTAAAAGTAGATTTAAAAGATGAATAGGCATACCACATGGCGAGGAAAGCAAATGAGGGAAAGCCCAGGGCGTAAAATGTCCTGAGGAATTTGGGGTCAGCAGGCATCTTTACAGTGGGTTCCTCCGATGCCAGGATGAGCCTAGAGGGCGATAAAGCCGGGAAAGGCACAATGGGCCAGCACATGCAGGCTTATGTGACATATAAATGACTTTGGGATTTACCCTGGATGTTAAAGGGAACTCTATGGAATCTGTATCAAATCTGAGTTGCATTTGGGTTGCTTGTCTGTTAACAATGTCTATGGACAATAATGCCAAGAATGCACTGGCCAACAGAGTCGAATATCGGAAAGGAGCCTTCATAATTTGAGGACTAAAATAATGTATGTGATTCAGTGCTCACTCATTAGGAGGTTAAGGATGATGCTGGCCAGAGCCCTGACTATACTGCATTAAAGAAAATGAGTGGAGGTGACGGCAGAGGGCAAAAGGAATAAAGTAAAGTTTGGTTGCCCCAGAGAAACACATTTATAAGAGAAAGACTACAGGAACATCTTATCCCAAAATAAGTCCAATCAAAAAGGTATAACTGAGAGAGAAGACAATTGTTCTCATCAAAAAATAAACAATGCTCCATTATCTACGACTAACACAACACTGTGTTCCATTAACTTATAAAATAAATATGAAATACTATGATAAGCAAGGCATGTCACTGATCCTTAAAAACAGCCTGTGATTTTAAAATTGTTTTACATGGTATTAAAACATCCTTGCCTAGCCCTGCTGGTGTGGCTCAGGTGGCTGGAGCGTTGTCCAGTGCACCTAAGGGTCTCGGGTTTGATTCCAGGGTCAGGGCACATACCCAGGTTGCAGGCTTGATCCCTGGTTGGGATGCATACAGAAGGCAGCCAATCGATGTTTCTCTCTCTCTCTCTCTCTCTCTCTCTTTCTCAAGTCAATTTTAAAAAAAGTATCCTTGGGTGAGAATTAAAAAAAACATCCTTGCCTATTCTTTAATTCCCAGAATGGACTGAACAAAAGAAAACTAGATTAAACTGTGACTGGCTAAGATCCCTTAGCAGGCCAAGTTTAAGTTTGCTGCCCTTCGCAGAAATAGGAATGCTCAGTCTCTCAGAAAAAGTTATATTTCTGCTCATCTAGAAAGAGTGCCACATGGAGGAAAGCAGAAGATGGGAAATGTCCCTTTCTGCATCGTGTACTGCTAGTGAACCACTGTCCCAGCTCTTTTCAGCTCAGACCCTAGAGAAGGAGACCCTCAGCTAAGGGCCAGCAGTCCTTTTCAGTCTTGTCTACTCCTTATAATGAGCATTATGGCTGCTGCTAGTTTCTAAGGACCCTCCTCCTGCATGTGAGACATACTCCACTCTAGCATCTCTGGTGTCAGGCTGAATGATGTTACTATTTTCTGTAAAACAAATAAGTATTTTTTTACATTTGCACTCAAAATACATGCGCTGGGAGGTAAATACATGCACATAATCAAACATATTACTTACAGCCAACTACTTAGAACCAAGAACAGGCGACAGAGGTAGCCAGAGAGTTCTGACTCACCCCGTTTGCTGTTACACCCAGGATGTTTGCTGTGATTATGGGGGGATAATGAAAATAGTCCCTAACCTGCCAAAGACTGAGACTCAAGGGCTCTCAGAGTTAGACAAAACTGGGTTGGAATCTAAGATCCTTTCCTTTCCTCAGCAGGTGATTCAATTTCCAGGTTTGTGTTTTCTCAATAAGAAACCTGCCTTAGAAATTCCAAGAGCATTTGGAAAACAATGCTGGACCCTGGCCCACAGCAGGCAGTGGGTAAAGGTCAGTTATTTTCTCTCCGGTGTGTTTGCTTTCCCTTCTTGAACAAACTCAAGATCTCCTGCCTCAGTCTTATCTGTGAAACGAAGAGCCATAAACCAATGACCACAGGCATAAATGTTTTCAAAGTCAACTTTCAGGGAGTTGATTCACTATCCTAAAACTTTAGACACTACTCAGCAGAATTCAGTGACACTTTATTTGAAATGACTGGCTCAGTTTGGAGTCTCAAAATGGACTGTGGAACTACAAACTTTTTCATAGGATTTTAAAATGAATTTCAGTGAAATAGAAGTAAGTCAAGATTAGGCTGATAACACATTGGACAGAATGGGCTTTGAAATCCCGCAGAGACTAAGCAGTCAGAAGCCTGACCAGTTTCACTTACGGCGTCATCCAGCAAGTTTCCTGTACTCTTTTTCCCAGAAGACTTGGATGAAGGGGACGGCGACGGAGAAGGGGCAGAGAGGGTTTCTTCTTGTTCAATCTCTTTTTCCAATTTTATCAAACCCGGAGGCTCCACGCCATACCTTTCAAAAGACACCAGATCAATATAGACGCAGAACTTTTAATGATATGCTTGTCATATGTGACATTTGATGATGAACACTGTAGGAGCAAACTAATGATTGGTTTTAATTTATTTTATTTTTTTATTGTTCAAAATATTATAGATGTACCTTTTTCTCCCCATTGACCCCTTCCTCCTGCTCCACCGCCTCCCCAGTCCCTCACCACACCACTGTCTGTGTCCTTGGGTTATGCATATATGCGTATAAATTCTTTGGTTAATCTCTCCCCCCCAAGTTACAATAGCTAAGATCTGGAAACAGCCCAAGTGTCCATCAGTAGATGAGTGAATAAAAAAGCTGTGGGACATTTACCCCAGGGAATACTACACAGCTGTAAAGAAGAAGGATCTTGTACCCATTGAGACAGCATGGAGGGACCTGGAGAGTAGTATGCTAAGCGAAATAAGCCAGGCAGAGAAAGACAAACATCACATGATGATTTTTTAAAACGACATTAACTTTTCTTGGCATGAAATGGGAAGTTCTTAAATGGCAGGGGAAAAACATATCTGGTGTGTGTGTGTGTACGTACTTAATACTGTTTAAGTAGAAAAATTCCTGTATTCTCATGTAACAATTATTTTGGGTTCCAAATATATATTTGATTTCACTGTTTGGGATCTTCAAATGCTTATCACTTTAACAAAACATGTCAGTTTTAAATGTACATAAATGCTTTATTAAAAAGATGTTCCAGATGACTTTAAGCCTTATCCAAAATTAAAATACATTTTTTAGAACTTCCTAATACTTATTAATTACACTGAACCCAACCTAGCACTGCATGACCACTGACTTGTGCCAACAACTCTCCCATGGAGGTTTGTCAGTCTTCCCCGAGGTAGGCCTGAGCCGGCAGTGTCATTAGCCTACTCTCTAGGGTTAGCAGATCACTAAACCTCTAGGAGTCTGCCTTCTGTCAGGAAGGTGGAGATGGAAATGGCCTGCCCCAGAGGTCTGGTGCAGCAGGGGAGGGAGAGAGGGGCAAGAACGTGGGAAAAGCAGCTGTTCCCGGACACCTGCGTGTATCTGGCCCATCGGGGCATCCTCACACACACTGTCTCTGAGCCCCCGTTTTACTTCAGTGTAAAATGCAAATTCTAATTCTTGTATTTTAATATTGTTAGAAGGAATTAAAATTATTGACTACATGCCTAGCACAGCGTCTGACACGTCACAACCTCCAAGATTGCTGTCAATTGATGTTTCCAATGTTGCACAACCAGAAAACTGTAGCACTAGGTGCTTTTGCTCAAGCTTTTACTTTTAAAGTATATTATGTCACCAAATTAAATAATATAACAGCACCATAATTAAAATGTGTAGTATTAATATTGTTTATATTACTATTGTTTGGATCCTTTACCAAAAAATACCCTTAGTATAGACTTTCTTTAAATTGATTCTGCTAGAATTGTGGGCTAGCAGACATATCTCAGGGTGGGAGTGGAGCAGACCAAGTTATAAGTCCAGCTTTGCCACTAACTGGCTGGATGAATCTCAGCAGGCAACTCTTTCTTAATCTCCCTAGATTTCTCTGAATTCTCAGTTCTATCAAGGTATAAATGTCTGTTATGTTTAACGTTCCTACAGGAATAACATAAACTGCGCAGTGAAGGTAGAAGAATCTAAAATGCTAGGCGTCACAGCCAATTAGAAGTCAATTCTAAGTGAAAACCTCATATTTAAAAGTATAAAGTAGGCCAACTGGAAAATATGATTTCATTTATAATTGTAGGTGGATTCCTGCCACCTTTCAGGAACAGGTTGCCTAATTTTTTCTCTTTCTTCTTTTTTTACAAAGTGAAATAAGAAATATGTTATTAGAGTAATAGTAGGTCCCACTAGATGTCTGATACAAAGTAGCCTAAGTTTGAATGAAGTTGGTCACAAAGTCACACATGGAACCTGGCCCTGAAGAGTTTTCTTCATCTGGAAATGCTGCAAATTAGCTCTGCCACTGAACACAGAAAATCAGCACTAAGCCCCAAATCTCTGCTTATGTTGGCTTTTGCATACTTCAGGCTGCCTAAGGTATAGTCAGCCAGTCCAGAAATGCACACTTAAATACGATTCACCGGCTTCCTGTCTGTCTGGAGATGTCAACAGGCTGTAAATCATGAAATTCCCCTTGGGCTGGGGGCCCGCACCTGCAGGCCAGCTCAGTCACCAAATCGGTCTTTTTCTCCGCTCTCCAAAAGGCTGTTTCATTATGGTTTCCATGATGAACTCTAGACCACTTCGTATTTCTATTTTGTCTAGGAGGTTTTCACAATTTATACTGTTTTCTACTCCTTTGCAACTACACAATTTTAGAGCTTTGGGGGAGAGAGGAGGCTGCTGTAGGTCTCAAAGTGAATAAGGGTGACACTAAAGCCAGAAGGTTGAATCCACTAAAACCAAATCCTCACACCTGTGTATCCCAGTGATAAGAAAGCAGGGTGAACACTGGAAGGACAAGACATTTCTTTGTCCTATTAAAAAATATTACAAAGTGCTAGGGAAGGGTCTTACAGTTAATGACTTCATGATGAGATTCTATACATGGACTTCATTTTTCTGGCACGTGACACAAATTTTGAGATTGTTCTAAGTGAAGTAATTGAGCCCCAAACTGAGCCCTGAGTGAGAAAATTTACTCAAACTATTTAGTAGACTATGGTTCTCAAACAAAAGACTCTTGGGGCTGATTTGCTAGAGTTAAAGGGACAACTTTTAGAACCTGCCCCCCTTTCTAAAGCATGTAACAGAGAGTTTACAGATTCTTGCAAGATAGTTTTTGCCCCATTTTTATTGTCTTAAAGTAATTTAAAAGTAGATTTATATTTGGAAAGAAAATTCACCCCTGTGAAAACATGGGATATTCTTAGTAGTCAGAGTCAAGTGCTTTAAATAGGATGAATTAATTAATAAGCCATGTAGAAGAATATTTTTCATTTAAGTAACATTTGGTTGGGCCACGGATTGAAATGGGAGACTAACAAAATTATCTGTAAAGTATATTTCTCTGGAATGGTCATAAATTTTGTTCAAAATCAAGGGAGTTCTCAAAAATAAAGATACAAAAAGCTCCACTGGAATGCTGATTATTGATTATGGCCCCAAACCATACTATCGAGTGTTCTACTTTTATTGTAAAGCTAATCTTAATTCTGCAGTCTGTAGAAAAGGTCGAATTCACAGTAACTTCTTTTTTCAGGAACAAGTATCAAAACACTGTCATTTAAAAGATCTTTGAGGTTTTATTGACCTGCCTTTGCTGGGTGTTTTACTTTTCAGAAGGCAAACATGCATATTTTACACCCAGAAACTCGCATCGTTTCTGAAATATGGAGGTGTTCCACTCTCCAGTGATGATAGCTCTATGTAGTTGAAAATAAAAGGAAGTTTTACCCATGAGAACAAAAGTAAGTGGCCTCACTTTCCCATCGCAGAACTAGGAGAAGCCCTCAGCTCTCCAAGGGCTCCACTGAGTGTTCCCACGCAGGAGAACATGGCAGCGAATCAGAAACATTTTGCAAATCATATCCAAGTGCTGTTGAAGCTTTTAGGATGACATTTATGTAATTTGAGAAGGAAATGTTTAGAATCAAATATAAAAAGACATCATCTACCAGTGATAAAATAAAAACTCACAAGATTGTACTGGGAACTTTGATACGCTCAAATTCATCTGTTGTGTGTACAAATGAACGCTGTGATTCCTGAGCTCTCCCAAAAATCACTTTTAGTTTTGGCTAAAACTGTCTCAACTTGATAATTTATGTAATCCTCTGTGGAGCAGTCGGGGCAGGAAAAAGCGCAAATAGAGATCTAGATATAGGTCTATTATATACTAAAACATGTAGGAGTAAGATGAGATTAGGGGATAAATGTTCTTGTTTTGCCTTTAACTAATATGCTTCAACACAGGGCCAAGGTAGTGAGATTTGGATTCCTCAGTTTGCTGTTTATATAGCACAATTGACGTTCCATAAAAACAGAAATCTTCAAATGTGTACAGAGAGAAACTTCAACAGACACTGACACTTGAATGTTCCATCTGCCCAATTCATAGTCAACTGTCCGGCCTTAAGCTGCACACAACAAAAGCAACACCCTGAACAATCTCTTAGCGCATTTTCTCTTTCTGAGTGTAAGTGTGCAACACTTCACACCACTCAATAGATGAAGGAAATAAAAAGCAAAATTTACAAATTGAGTAGTGTAATATACGGGTTATCTTCCTCCTTAGATAACTCCTTTATGGAATTAGCAATACTTTCTTTGCAGCCTGAATAAGCGCTGCTCCCATCAGCTTGCGTGGTCATAAGGAGAGAAATGGAGCCACTTGTTCTTATCCCAAATCATAATGGTAATCATAATAATATATGGCAGGGGAAACTTTGGGAGGCGAGGGACATGGCTGTGGCACAGATCGTGGTGCTGGTTTCATGGACTTATATTTATCTCCAGACTCATCGAGTTGCGTACGTTAAATACATACAGCCTTTTGCAGGTCGATCTGACCTCAATACAGAGGCTAAAAGTAAAAGCAACAACCCAGAATCTCAATTTTAAAGTATTTTGGGAAAAAAGATAAAACTCTTCATACGATACTTTACCTTGAAACTGACAAGACCATTATTATTCCCTTTCATTAACCGATTTTAATTTGCTTTATGTGCTATGGCAAGGGGCAATTTATGCCAGATGTAGAGCTGGAGGAATGGCGATTTCTAAAGGGACTTTGTCATTAGGTATTATGTATTCTTCTTTGATGACCTGATCATAGTTATAATGTTCAGTTCAGCGGGCTTCCTAACCAAAATGTTCAGGTAGCAAAAAGTATAATTACAAAAAATAAAATAAATCCATAAAACAGGCAAATAATATAAACTAAGCAAGAGGAAAATGGCAATTCTCAGCTAATTATGTAGATAGTGCAACTCCTCTTTACCTCTGTTTCTCAGCTTTCAGATTCATGATGCTTATTTGATTTGTATTGTTACAATATTAAAGCAACAATATACAATCTGGCATTTTAGACTATTCTGACAGGATAATCAAAACAAACAACTAAACAGAAAGTTTTCTGCCTCATCTGTTGAGTAGCAACTCTTGACCACCCATGTTTCTTTCACTCTAGCATTTCAATGGCAGCAAGTCATTTATAGAGATTTTATTTTTCTGTGTTTTTCTCCCCTCCCTGCACTTTTAACTTTTCCCTTTTTAGGGGATATCTGCTGAGTCTTTGGTATTCCTTTGACTCAAAGCTATAGGCCAGAAGCCCCAAGACTGATGGAAGGGTGTGGCTCGGAAGAGTTCTAGAAGCAGCGGGTTCCTTTTGTCTCATTCCCTCACACAACCCGAGAAGGTGGCAATACAGGAAGGGAATGGGGTCCTAAGTAAGAGCCCGACTCCACGAGTTTGAGCTGTGCCTGAGAGTGGGGACCTGAGTGGACCGAAGACTAGGGGACCGTCTCCAGAAGCCTTCACACAATATCTGGGAATAGTGTGGAAGGCACAGAGGAACCTCCAGATGTCTCAAATTGATCTTTTCACTACTTGTTGAGTGAAGCATCGGTCATATTTAATTTGAAAAAATTTTTAATTAACACAATCTTTCTTGTACCCAGTTATTATGGTAAAGTAAAATGCATACTTGATATAGAACTTGTTAAGATAACATTGACTATGATGTTTTAAAGAACTCGGGGTTATTTCTTTTGATTATAGGTGAATTTTTTTTTATTGGATCAAATAAAGATCTATTAATTGGCAGGAAGTTTTCTACCCATTGCTGTAATTTGCTAATGTGCACACCTTGTATTTTCTTTTCTTTGATTTTCTTTATAAATTTTTCCTTGCGAATTTGCACTTGGAGCTAGCTCATGCTTTATTTTATTGGTTCATCTGATCTCAGCTCTGAAAGTATACCCAGATCTGGATGAGAAAACATCTAATTTATTCTGAATTTTAATTTTGCATTAAGATTTCTTCAAAGATTTAAATTCTCATTTCTAGTTTTGGGGGCTTCATAGAACTGTCAGAGCCCTGCTTGATGGTCTGCAAGGTACTAAAGAAGACATGAAATAAAGTCAGCTTAGTTAATAAAGTCCCTTCCCCTGCCTATTGAAGTATAATTATTATTTCTACAATTGCTTCTTATTTGTTTTTGGCCAGAAGACAAAGATTCCAAAGATGTCTCTACATAAGAATAGTAATATTCTATGTCTTTCTCTACTCAAAATATGGACAATAATTTAAAAATGATTCCTCTACCCTGAATTAGAAATGAAAAAAGCTGAGAGATGAGATAAATGTTGAATGGGGAAAAATGAGGAAAAAGGGAACAAAAGAGGAGATTAAACATGAGTAAAGAATAAAGAGGAAGAGAGGGGTGAGGGGTTAAGCAGAGAAAGCAAAGGATACAGACCTTCCAATAAGGAGAGTAACTGTCACATAAAACTTTATGTACAAGACCCTCCCCCACTCCCCAAGAAGGGGTGGCCTTGACAAGAGATCACGATGTTAAGAACGCTGGTGGCATGCTTTTAGTTTGAACAACTGCCCTTGAGATGTTGGTACTGATGGCATTTTAAGGAATAGTTTCTCAACCGCTTCAACATCAGCAATAAAAAGTCACCAAGCGTCTTAGATGCTTGGACGCTGAGGTGGCCCATGTCCTGACACAGCAGCAGTAGTCTGACCTACCTGGCTGCAATCCGGCCCAGCTCTAGCAAACAGAGACACACTTCTCTGGGTTGCTTGTGGAGAACTGAAAGACAAGACAGAGGTGGACACCTTTACAAGAGAAGGGACTGGAAAGCAGCTCAGTGGTGAACACACTTGCCATTGACCCCTCATCTCTCCTGCTCCCAGTCTCCATTCTAACATTCCACAAAAACAGCCTGCCCCCCAGACGACTTCACTTTACTAAAGATTCAAAGTAGTTTTCAAAACTCTTTGTCCAACCTGCCTCCCCAAGGCCATTAGTCTCAGGAAATCTCAATCTGAATAAATTTTTACCCCAAAATTATTTTCTTCAATTAGCTAATTTTAGTAAGTCAATATTGGAAACATAGGTGGCAATAATTATGACATAAATAGTTGATAGATATTTTTAAACATACAGCACACAGAAGACTATGGAACAAAGACTGGCCTTTTAAGAATCCTGAGTTTACCTTCACTGGTGTTTTTTGGCAGAAATAATGCAATGAATCAGAATAAAATTTACACACCACAGTACATTCTTATCCTTTAAACAAAGATGTCACATGAGACCCTGAAATGTAATGTTTTTTCCTAATCAAATCTGATTAAGTGATAATTTAGAAAGAAACACTTTCAACTGACTGGATTTTGTAAATATACACCAATATATACCAACAGCCAGCTTTGCTCATAAAATGAGCAAATTAGAAGACTATTATTTGCATTGATATTTTTATTCTAATATAATCTGATTACTTAATAAATCTTTACCAATTGTTTGGACACATTCAGCAATGTTGACAAATCATACTTGCATTTGTTGAGCCTACCTGAGGAATATGTACTGCTGATATTACTCTCTTTTCAAAGCATTATTATATAATTTTTAAGTGTTATTTTATACAATACCTAATAAAGACAACAGATACTAGAAAAAAAACATTGCATTACATTTACACATTTAATATCCTGATTAAAAATATATTAGCTTATTGATAAACTTTAAGAAAAATCATAATATTTATTCTTAAACATAGAATTTTATAATTCAATATCCCAGCATTATTCCATTCCTTTAATTTAAACATCTAATTCCTTCTTTACACAGATTAAGGTAGTGGCAGGATTTGGTCCATGGACACCAGAATGGAATTTGTTGGGAGAGTGTGATGATTAGAAAAATACTCTTACTTGGATTCAGTATATGATTTCACTTAGGTTTAAATAGACAGGAATTTTTATCTTTCTAAAATGTCACCTTTAAAGCTTCTAATCCTATCAGCAATGTTCATTAAAACAGAATCAATTATGGAATTTCCGAATTATAGAATATCTCCAATCTTGGTAATACAAATTTTAGTTTCAACTGACCCTTGGTAACACCCTAATTGGGGAAGCCTAAAATTACTTTTAATTAAAGGGGATTAAAGTAAAGATACTTAATACCTCCAGTGTCAAATGCACCATTAGTTGTCTCTGGCTAGAAGGATACAAACTTCACAACTTTTGCTATATTAAATCAACTGTAGCTCAGTGTAACTGGCGGACTATCATATCACATAGGCATCCATTTCAAACAAAGAACAATAACAAACATCACAAAACAGAAGCAAACAAATGGAAATCAACCTTCCTGTCTAAATAGCCAATTTCTTTTTATTTGAGCTTTTACTGAAAATTCTGTCCACAGAACCAAATAACAAACAGGAGTTTTGAATGGAGGGGGGAAAAAACAAACAAAAACCAAAACATGAAACTGAGAAGAATTTTAAGGTCCTGCCTGATAAATGCCCTCATTTTCAGTGAAGGAAAGCAAGTGGTTAAAGCACCAGGGCACCAGGATCTATCGATACAATCTCATGCATTTCTTGATGAAAACAGTGTCAAAATATAAAAAATTTGGGTGGACCAACCAAATTGCGTCAATGTGTAGTCAATAAGCAACTATAAAAAGTAACATCTGATTCCTTAGCCAATTTGTTGTACATATTGTGAGGACTATATAAGCAACCGGAAGTCAACATAAATTTTATGGAAAATAATCATTCTGAAAAAAAACAAAAATGTGAGTAATGTATGAAGACCATGTGATATGTAGGGTGCATCACTATTGTGTATTTCTTTGCTTCCTCAATAGAACTATCAATTTAAAACAGCCTTTGTATGCCCAAACTCAGATGTCAGATCTACCACGAATGCGTTAGAAATTTAGTTTTGCAAACTGAAAAGTAATTGGATGATTCTTCCTTTATATCCTTAACAGAACCAGCCTATAAAATTTAAGATAAAGAAACCTTTTCCTCAGCATCATTTCTTAGGAAAATGCTAACAGAAAGATAATGTTTTACTTCCCAGTATTTTGGGAATATTATCTTTTATAAAGCAATAAAATTGCTTCAAAACACACCTACAATATTGTCTAACATGTTAATGACTTTCTAAATATTAGGCGTATCATGCCTGGCCCGTAACAGCCAAACAAAATCAATATTTGATGACTAATAAGCAATAAATAAGATAAATCTGTAGAGGTGCATAACTTAGCATAGTTCCTAGAACAACGTAAGTATATCTCATAATATCGAAGATGTTGTAAGTTATGTGGTAATGATAGTGACTGTGACAGTGAATTAACTGATAACAATTAAAATCTTACCTGGCATTTTTAGAAAAGGCAAAATATAAATTATGTAAATGTTTATTTAATTGTATAAACAAACACTCTTACCTTATTGCTATAAAATTAACTTCAAAGCTTTTTAGTAGTATCTACATTATAGCTAAGATATGACTGGTTTTGCACCAAGGCAAGTTCTAACCTAAACGTCATAGACGGAGTGTCGTGGCTGCGGGAAAGTGCGAGCTCCAACATTTATTAGTTGTGCTATTTGGGGAGGTCATTCTATAAAATCTCAGCTTTCTGAGGGGAAAAATATTGTTTACCACACAATCTTTTTGTGAAGATTACACAAAATAATATTTATTGTTTTTCTTGGCACAGTGTGTGGCACATAGGAAAGATTTGTCCAAGGTTAGTTTTCTTTATTGGTTTTTTTTCAGTGTTATAAATTGTTTATTTGAAGATTACCTTCATTTGGCATAGTCAAAATTAATTCACTTTTTTTTCCTATAAGCTTATAGGGGAAAAAAAGTGTTAGTCACTATATTAAGCAATGGAAGAAACTTCATAATTTAAAAAAAAAAACATTACTATTGGTATATTTGTAAAATTTAGAGTGGTCCTATTATATTTGAATATTTTATCATTTTTATTATATCAGAGATAGTAAATTCTAAATTTAATCAAATTTCAAGTTAAATAAGTCAATTTGGCCAGTATATATAGACAGGTATGAAGCAGATATTCTATAGCTATTATGATTTTGAGCTAAGAATAAAGTTTAAGTAACAATTACCTTACGACATGTCATTTTGTAAAATGCCAAACATCTTACTATTAATTTCCCTCTGTCCCTGAGAATAAAATAATTTAGAAGAGTCTATTTTCAAGAAATTGTCATAATTGATTATGTGTTGCATATTTTAGGAGATTAAATAACTAAATGCAAGTCTTTGTCAGGATTAGAAAGGCACTTGAACTAAAGCCTTTGTATTGAGTCATATGTCCTACTGATTTTAAACACATTTACTGATTAGTCTTTTCAAAACTATAAAGAACCTTCTACTTTTACTGAAGTTTACAGTAGGAGACATTTTTTCACTTTACCACTGTAACATTAACATGGCCTTTCACACTGAGTTAAGGGCAGAAGAGGGGATCACTACTGTTTTCTTTCCTTTGAACAAATTCTCTTTAAAACAAATAAAAAGCTCCCTAGTCAATGGTGATTATTTTGCAAAAGGTTTTATCAACGGAGGCTTCTTTTTAAATAATCAGAACCATTTCAAAGCAAAGTATAATGTGGGACACCTCAGGGGAAAGTAACACAGATCCCTATTCAAAAATATGTGGCAAGAGACTCAATCTTATAACCTAGATTCTATAAAAATCTCATGGGCATCAAATGTCAAATAGAAAGCTGCTAGCTCCAGGAATAGAAAACGAGCCCTTCCGCTAAAGCAAGGGGCAGACTTTCAATGTCACAGCATCTGTGAAGATAAAATGCATCGGACCAGCAATGTATAGTTTAGCTGAATATATTAAGTTTCAAAAGATGAGCAAAGAAATGAAAATCTGTCTTGTCCACTTAGTTTCTACGGACAACAGATGTGTTGCTCTTGAAGGAAACTGGTTTTTAGGATTTATATTTAGGAAGGAAACATAAAATTTATGGTTTTGGCTGAATATAGTTTAATTGTGGAAACATGATCAGTTAGTGGCTGCTCGCCTCGCCAGAGCAGAGCACAGGTTCTAATATTTAGGAAGAGTGCTGCAGTTGACGGTACATAACCGGGAGCCGGGGTGGGCTCTAGCGCAGGCTAATTTCCTCCCCCCAAACAGGTGTCCTGGCTTCCTTACGAAGTGAGGTTATGGCCCGGCCGGCCGTGGCTCAGCAGTTGAGCGTCGGCCTAGGATCCAGGTAAATCGGGGTTCGATTCCCGGTCAGGGCTCAGGCCCGGGCTGTGGGTTGCAGCCGATCAATGACTCTCTCATCACTGATGTTTCTCTCTCTCTCCCTCTTCTTTCCTCTCTCTGAAATCAATAAAGATGTGTTTTTTTTAAAAAAAAGAAGTAAGGTTATGGCTGAGAGCACTTGGCATATGGGAAGCACTCAACACCTTACTCCCTTGCAACTTGAGTGTGGGCCACAGACCAACAGCCTGGCCATCAGCTGGGACCTTGACAGAAATGCAAATAATCAGGTCCCCTCCCAGGCTCACTGACCAGAATCGACACTGACATAAGCTCTCCAGAGGCTGAGTGCGCACATCCCAGTTAAGCAGCACTGTTTAAACAACGCTGTGACAATCCGAGAAATGTCCGCTATAACGCCCCTATCTATGGGGCAGGCAGAAGTAGGTTTACAGGCGTGAGTACCCAGAACACCAGAGTTTATTTATTTATTTTTTTAATATGCTTTTACTGATTTCAGAGAAGAAGGGAGGGAGGGGGAGGGAGAGAAACATCGATGAGGAGAGTCATGGATCGCCGCCTCCTGCGCGCCCCCTGCTGGGGACCGAGCCCGCAACCCGGGCCTGTGCCCTGACCGGGAACCGAACCCCCATCGCCTGGATCCTAGGCCGACGCTCAACCGCTGAGCCACCCCGGCCGGGCGAGACTTTATTCTTGTATTTTTATTTATGTTTGCATTATCCATTTTTTCCATATGAGCAACTCTAAGCCGACTTTTGCCCGCCCCTGTATTTCGTTACAACTACTCGAGAGTGTCTTGACACATGAAACATGCTCTAAAAATGTTGGGGGGCGCAGTGGCGAGGGGGGCGGGGCATGGCAAAGGGAAAAGAACCCAGGCCCTCAATTAGTGTAACAGGCATCATGAGCGCTTTCCTCCCGCCGGGATCCACGGGCACAAAAGGCGCCCCTATGAAGGGAAAGGAGCGTAAGGAGCTGCTGGGGCGCGGACGCCCTGAGGGCAAAGGCGGGCCCAGCGGCCGCACAGCTGGAGAGGCTGGGAGCCGGGGACACGGCCAAGGACGCAGGGCCCGCAGGCGCCCGCGCTCGGGCTCGGGGTGTGCGTCCAGCTTTCTCACAACCACTGTTCACACTGCGAACAGAACACCGCAGCCATGTACACTGCGCGCGCGGTGCAGTTCATTCCCAATGAATGGGAACCGCACACAATAAAGTGCAGTTAATTGCCTCTGCCATTAAATTGAGAATGTTGGGGCACAAGTCGTGCCCCTTTTTTCTCCAGCACCCAGGCCTTATGTTAATTTAGTGGATCAGGGCGCTACCATTCAGAACAGCAGCACGAGGCAAGGGTCTTTTCTATTTTGTTTGTATTTTATTTCTCCTTTTACTTGAAATAATCATATGAACTTCTAAAATTAACTCAAAGCATAACTTTCTATAACACAGGGGCATGACCTTTGGAGGTAACGGTGCTGAATTAACATCCCAGCTGGGCCACGGAGAAGCGGGGTGAGATCCAGTTCTCTAGGTCCCAGCATTCTCGCTTGTAAAGTGATGGTTTTGGGGAGAGTAGAAATGGTAGCCCATGTACACGGATTAGCTCTCAGTACTGAGCATATAGCTTTTATTATTAAATACTGTACAGCAAAAACTTTAACCTGGAAAAGTCAGAATGCTGTCTACTGTCCTAATTCAACCCTGACTCTGTCAAGTCCTGATCCACCTATGGTTCCGAGGGGACATTCGGTCCCTTCAATCATTCCATACTGTTCTCACTTAGGTTTTATTCTGGCGGAGGGCAGGTGGCTAAATTTGTAAAGAATTTCTGAGTTCAAAAGTAAAAAGTGAGTTGGGATGCTAATAAAGTGTGTACTTTATAAACACAGGTGTTAAAAAAAGCATAAAATAAATAGTTCTTGGGAAAAAATAAAGTGAATATAAATAACACAGAACTGAATGGGTTTCCTGCAATTGTTATCCCACATTAATACTCATAAAAGTAACGTAGCTTTTTCTTGCAGAAATACTCTTATAGTCCTCAAAATAGACAACAACAGAAAAGATGATTTATCAAACGCTAGGAGGCAGGCATAGATTCTTCTCCTGATGCAACGACAGGTGACATTAAAGTATAAAATGGCAAACAGTGTTTAACAGTCCATACACAAACCTTTTTACTTTTATACAGCAACATCACAGCAATACTGCAGGGAGATCAGTGCCTGACCCATGTTCAACAGGACAAAGGGCTTTGTAAAACTGCACATCAGAGTCATGCATCAAAAGAAGACAGTGCCACACAACAAACAGGAACACAGCAAATAAAAGTGCAAAGCAAATCACACACACTGGCATGCTAGCACAGCAGATAGCAAACCCTTTTCTCGCTGAGTAGATTCTTTCTCAGAGTAATAGACGAAGAATAGTCACTGGCCTCCAAATCCTACAATCATCCAATAACATTATGATATTGACACAATTACAGAAAGAAAAAAACTGCATTTTTAAAGAATTTCCTCCCATCCTTTCCCCCCACCCCCATCTCCCAGCTCACCAGAATGCATACAAATAATGCAAAATAAGTCTCTAGGGAAAAAATTAAACTAATGTGACAACTTCTAATTAGTGTGCTAAAGTAAATTATAGAAAATAAATACCCCACACAAGAATATGACTAATTTAACTAGTTTCTTACTTAAAATATCTTAGGAAAAATTCATATATTTGCATTAATTTTAGGACTTAAAACATAACCTTTTAAGATTGAAAATAAATAGTAAATTTCTGGTCTTAATTTAAGTAATAAAAACGAGCCATATAAAAATATTCAGCATTATTTTAGAAATGGTAAAGTATTTAACCTTTGAAAATTTGTTATATTTACTGTTAGGGAGAATAATGATTAATACAGTTTAAGAACTTTTACATCTCTGCCAAACTGAAAACAGAAAATGCTTTCATACCTAGAGCCTTCTAAACACTTTATTTTCCTTTACAATTAGAAGTAAAGTTCATTTCTTTTAAAACAATTATTGGGGGAAATATTTTATTTTTAGACTGATAGACCGCATACTTATAAATGCAAGAAAACATTCATGTTCATTTTTTTTAACCTAAAGTGCAATCCTAAATATATTTAACTAATCCAATGAAACCAATTTATTAATAAATCAGAGACATGAAAAATAAAATACCCTCCAGTCACTTATATGTCAGCATGATTTGAATAATTGGGGTTGTAGGTGAGCATTACATATAAAATCTTAAGGTTAAAGTATGCTCCACAGGACAGACAAAGATTTATGTCATCTGTGCCCATAGTATAAAATTCTACAATCACTTGAAACCGCAATAATGCAAAAGAGCCCTTATAATACACTGATGTATAAATTGTTATGTCCATAATACTTCTCTGTGCAAATTGGTTCACACTGTATCTTAACATAAAATTAACTGTTCATGTTTCAGATTCTATGCTATACCCGTTTACTGTCTAGTTTGTTCATAGATTAAAATGATATAATTTATAACCCAACTACTGTTTATCTTTCTTTCAAATTCTAAATATATTTTCTTATTACTTACTAGATATAAATGTGTGACTTTATGTTCCAGAGTACATTACAAATTTCATATATCCTTAAATTCTCAAAGATATTATCTTTGGTTGGTATCTCTGGATGACTGTAACTTGTTTAAGCTATCACCAAATGTCACAGATTCAGTTCATTTTCATATTTTTTTTACTATTATAAAATGTTTTAGTGGATACTCTCATGCCTATCTCTACTTATTTCCTTTGGATCCACTTTTAGAAGTAGAACAATCTGATAAGAGGATATGAACACATCTCAGGTCTCTGATAGATGTCAAATTACCCTCTAAAGAAAACATCAATTCCCAGTTTTCTCCAGTAATATATAGAATATCCTATTTTCCTACATACTCAACACTAAACATACAATTTTCTTAATTTCTGCTAATTTCTCATAGTTCTTAACTGCATTTACCTTATTACTAATGTGTCAGGCACTTTTCTATCTTTACTGGATTTCTATGTCTTTGAATGGGCTGTTCATGACCTCTGTCCATTTTTCTATTGGCCTGTTTTGGAAATGCTTCAGCATAGTAATGAACTTATGATCTAAGAACTGACATTTCACCGAGGAAACTTCATCGAGAATGTCCTAGAAAATACACTGCAGGTTATGCTCTGTATGCGGTTGCGTCGTGTGGCACAGAAAGTTATCTGCCAAGAGCCCCAAAGCCAAGGAGCAGGAGAGAAGCGTATGGAACAAGCTGCTCCCCGCATTCCGGGCCCCCTGGCGCCCTCCCCACCCACCGAGAGTTCTTGTCATTAGCTGCTGTGGAAATAGAACAGATTGAATGAGCGGTGAATCAAGATCCTCTCACAAATGACCGTACAAAAAGCCCTGCACCAGAGGGGAGCGTATCAGTTGCCACGAAGATAAGAGCGCTTTATGCAGGCAAAGACCTCGGAGCAGCCAAACACAGAAGCCTCTTGATACACGCTCAGGACAGTGATCTACTTTATCAGCCCCGCCAACAGATTTTCCCCCTTCATCGGGGCATCTTTTCATTTTATTTGCTATTCAAAACGCTGGGGCACAAAGGATGCTCTTCATCTTGTGTGCTACTGAAATGAAATCTTGAGGTAGAAAAAAAGGAAAAAAATCCTTGCCCTAAATTCCCTTTCAAAAGTGAAGTGTGAAAAGACATCGAGCAGAGTACACAGTGTGATTGTTGCAGGAAAGTCAATTCTGCAAGTAGAGCTCAAGCCATCGGCAGGGCCCCACCACTTCCTCACCTACAGAGACTAATAAGAAAAATCCAAGGAGAAAGGTCCGCTGGGGAAGCGGAACCTCTCATGGTCCGGCCTCTGGATTATCACTGACGCCTGTGGGCGCAGCTGCTGCTCCCCCCAATAATCCTCAAGTCAGTGCTGTAATATTGGCTCCCTCCTTCCAGCTCCCAGGGGACTGGTAAACATCACTTCGTGTCCTGCTCTGAGCAGCAGAAATTTCAAATTTATCTTTTCATTAAGCAGCAGACTAGAATGCCTACTTGCTTTAATTTGTTACTTAGATTAAAAATTATTTTCAAATTTTTATAGTCTTGAAAGCTTGGTCTCATTAAACTTTCATGGATATGTAAACGCATTTTAAATTGCAAGGTATAAGCTAAGTTGTAATATAGAAGATAATAAAAATCAAGATATTTTACCAAAATATGTGATAAATATTATAGTTAAATTCTCATCAACTTTCTTCTTATAAAGTCTTTTTGTTTTCAAACAGGAAGAACTAGGCCATCTCAAAATTCTCCTTGACTTAATTTTATATGCTGCAGAATAAGTATTTATATACCACAACCATTATTACATACGTCACTTCAGCCTTTATTGTTTCAAGGTAAAAATGTATTACTTATGATCTGAATAGGGTTTTAAGAAGCCACCAAGGTGAGCAATATGCATTCAATTCTCATTAGGAACGTGGGCTATAGTGACATTTACTCCAGAGAAATTTTACTACTACATTGACTCCTCTTGGATTCCAACTAAATGTTTTATTAGTCCCAGTAACAGAAGAACTCAGGGACAATGAAAATATTGAGACAAGATCACACTGACATTCATAGTCAGTAATCCACTAGGCCTATAGCCATCACTGGAAAATGCTTCTTTAATGAAAACCTGCACAATGAACAAATTAATAAACACTAAAGCACTTTCCCCACGTGTCCGTTTTTAGGAATGTGGGGCCCTTTCACAATCGTCATGATGTTATTTGTCCACACGTGATTATATAGCTATATACAAGCTGGGGCAAAGGTAGGTTTACAGTTGTAAGTCCGGGAAGCACAGAGTTTATTCTTATGTTTATTAATTATTGCATTATTTTCCATATGGACAATTGTAAACCTACTTTTGCCCCACCCTGTATATTAATGAATATTTACTAGATCTTTCAAGAATATTTTTTCACAAATAATTCCTCCACACTCCCTTCTTATAATCCTCCACTTACAGAGTTTCCTATTAACCTAAAAGTTAAAATCTATCTGTAAAATTAACACTAGACTTCAAAAGAGGTATATACATACAGGTACATCTTCCACCAAATTTGTTTTACTTTAACATGAGGAAATGGTAAGCACAGCCAAAGCCCATTCATATTATGAACATTCAAGGAGCACACTATTCAACATTGTATGCTCTTGTGCAATTATTCTGATTTATTTTTTTTCAGGTATAGAATGTTCTCCTAGTCTAAATTCATATATTTTCTTCTCTGCTGAGATACTTCTCAGAAGCTTGATGACAATCTTTTCCAAATCACACCAATTCCTCTTAGTACAAATATAAATTTCCTTAAGCACAAAAAATGAGGAAGATTAGGGCCGTTTCCCTCGATTTCCTAGGTTCAACTGGGGAATACTGCTTTGCAAGCCCTGGGGCACAGGGTGTTCTGACTGTTTGGAAGGCAATTTGTATACCTGTTCTCTCTGAGGGATGCTTAGCTTACTTTGATGTTAATATTTGGTATTATGTGATTTTGTGAATTGACTTTTTAAAGCCGCAGGCAAAAGAATGATAGCTTTTCCCCCTCTAGATGTCTCCTTTCTTCACTCAATTCTATTTCCTGTGTAATGTTGAAACACCAAAAATATGTTTCGTCCCAAGAAAATGCAAAAGCTCACTCTATGGTCTGGAAGTGGTTTTGGCAAAATTCAATCATAAAACAAAACAAGACCAAAGAAAACACAATTATCTGAGTAGGCCTGGGCACTAAGGTATCTGTGTCTTATTTCATTATCTTTAATTACTCCAATCTCCTACTTGCTTGACTGATTTTTAACTCACTAAAATAGATAAGTAAATTAACACACTTCAGCTTCACAGAGAGATCTTACGGGAAAAGATGTTTTCATACCTTTGTAGAAGTGAAAAGACAATAGTGTTCTCATGGCTGGGACATATGTAGCTACCACCTTTCTAGTGCAGGTGGTAAAATTGAACCCTGTGTTTTCCAAATATCCCCCAGTTTTGCACTGTATTTTCTTGATTTCATATTGGAAATAATTGTGCTATTTATGTTCCTGTTCTTGACGAGACAACCAATAGTAAGAGGACTTGCATTTTACTACCTTCAAAAACTCATTTACAACAAACCATGAATTTTTTTAAAGCTAACCTGTGAAATGGCATCACACAAAAAGGTTAGTTTTGATAGTCATACTGACAAATACTTTGAATATTTTATCAGTTAAAATTCTGAAGCAAATACATACCCAAACCTTCCGATTCAAATAAACATGTTTCATCTACCCCTAAATCTCGGCACCAGGATAAGAAGTTTGCTGTATTGTCTCGGGCAAAAAAGGAGCCCGGGGGTGCACTGGCTTTGCATGGAATCTTCTTCAAGGGCAGATTCTGAAAAACAAAGAAATCACACTCTGGAGGCATTCTGGCAAAGTCATCACAGCGACATATTAAATATACATTTATGTTTTCAGCAAAATGCTTTGGGATGACCTCATGTCAATAAATAGTTTACTAAAGAACTATAGAAAAGGAAGTGAAATGTAAATGCAACTTAGCTGGCAGTAAGAGACTATAAAAATCTGTGCCTGCACACATGCTTTTCAGTATCTCATGGTCAATATACATAAATCCCTACCCTGGCTCAGATGGCCTCTTTCCTTTCTCTTCTATTACTTTTTGGGCTTTTCTGCCATCAGTATTTCTCACAAAGTATCTATAAATGTATTTCTCATTTGTGAAAAAACAATGAAACACAAATATAGTACATGAATATATATGATATATAACATATCTGCATTCTTATGTGCATACGTATACACACTATAAAAATTACACAAGAACTATAAAGTTAAAAACAGAGCAGCGGAATTATTTAATATCACAAGTCTTCATCACCAATACCAAGAAAATAAGTATGAAAAATCTTTTAACAGTAACATTCTACCATCTTTCTTCTAGACTGTTTCCTTTTAAATAGAATATTGTTGTATAATATAAAAATCATTCTGGTTGGATTTCTGCTATCTGACCTTGAAACATATTACTTACATTCTGCACCATTTCTCTTCTGGGATAAAAATAAAATGCTTAAGATAAGGAAGGGTGGGAACCTCTACAGACTTTTCCATTGAGAGTCTCTCATAATTTTAGCCAGGAAATCTTCCTTGGCACCATACCAAATGTTATAAAGAGTTGTGCGGGTGTTTTGTGTTTTGATTTTTTTCTTCAATAGAATATAACCAGTTTCCATGGCATTCCATGAAGTCATACAGCGCGACTCTATGTGAAAGACTGAGCCATGAATGTGGATGATTTGAGCTTCATAGAGCTTTGCCTCAAAGAGAAAAAAGGTCAAGAGAAGCACTTTGTGACTTAAATTCAAAGATAGAATGTTTCCTCTACTCACTGTGAACCAGTAAATATAACACAAATGTTGTTGATTGTTGAGCCCATATACGAGGATGGTTATAAAAAATGAAACAGTGGCCCATTAGTGGACTGGTGAAGTCCTGCTAACATCAAACCACTACACTTCTGCACGAGCAGGGCTGTCATGACTAGACAACTAGAACACTCAGCTAAAGGCTGTGTTCATCCAGCTCTTTGCTGCTGACTGAATTTGATTTAGGGAAGATATTTTGTATGAATATACAAATATCTATACAGATATATACTTTAGGTGTTATAGATATTTATATAAATAAAAAATGGGGTAACCTCTACAGCAATACCCCTTTAACCACTTTGGTTAAGTAATGGTTTTCAGAAAAATACTTTTCTATATGAATTGTGAAAACAATCAGAAATAGCATAGAATAATATATTCTTCATAAAATGCTCACAAACACCAATTAGTATTTATTAAAATTAAAACACATATATCCTTAAACCTAGCAATCTACTTTAAAAATATATCCTACAGATATAATAGCATTACTGCTTAAAATATATTTATATTTGTTGCAACAGTGACTGAAGAAAAAACTGAAATTAGAATACATGAAGGGAGGGCTGGTGGAATAAAACATAGTATACGAATACAATAGAACTCCATGTAATCATTTAAAAAGACTAAGACAAACATATATGTACTAAACCATAAAGATGTTCATTATGCTCTTAAGCAGAAACAATAATTTGCAAACAGATATAAGTATTTATAAATCTCGCAATTATATTTTGTGGTATGTGTGTACATATACACCCAATATAGATGGACATACATGAAGTTAAATTGCATATAAATATGTTACAAGTATGAATATTGTATTTCTTTATATAATGTTAATTTGGGAAAACTCAAGAAGGACATGCACCAAAACAACAGCAATTATATTTGAGGAACGTGATTGATGTAGAGGGGATCATTTACTCTCACTTTACAGAATTCCAAAGTAAATCGCAGGATTTTGAGTGACTTTGCAATATTTTCCGATTAAATAGTCAAAATAAGTAAACTTTGTCAGCCGAAACATAAAAATATTGCATTTGCTGAAACAAAGTCTCCAAGCGGCGCCTATAAACCTTTGATATGGTGACTACAGTGAAGATCATGTTTAAGAACATAAGTAGATCCAAACACTGAGCCATTTTCAGATCTACCACCACTGTCCCTGGGTAGAGAAAAAATAACTTGTGAAACCACTTGAAAGGGATAAATGGACCTATAACCTAGGAGCTATAAAAGATCTGACATAGCCAAGGGCATCTAAAGGACATGAGCAGCAAGATTTGTATGGCCAAAAGGAATGCAATATCTGTGCTGCACGAAAGAAGCTGGAGACTGATTTGATGCTTAATCTATCAAGGGACACATTTTGAGAGAATACCCACAAGCAACAAGCCCTCTCCCAACCTGCTCAGACTAGTCTTAAGAAATTACAAGGACAAGCACTGAGTATATAAATAAAAAATAGCATTTCTTCCCAACCTATAGGCCTGGGGTCCTTACAAAGTCCTCTACATATCACATACCAGGATCTACATATTTATTTACAATTCATTCATACCAAAAGACATGAAAGTTACCTTAGGACAAATAAAAATAAAGCTGGCTATTGATCCTTCACAACTTGGGAATTCTGAGTGCAGAGAAATTCATCAGTAACACTGATCTAACAGCTTGGCCTTTAAGTGATTTATGGAGTATTTGTTTTTGTTCTGGAGCTGTTAGATTTAGTGCTTCCCTGTCAGCTGAAGACTAGACACTGTAAACAGTGTGAAAGCAAGTTTCCAATCTTCATCCAGATGAAATTTTTTGAGTAAAATTTTTTAAAAGTCATCCTCATTAGTCCAAATGACTAATGAGCCTTTACACAGTGCTTATAAAGGTCATCACATACACCAGGAGAAGGACCTCTGCTCATTCGCTGAGAGCAGTAGTACACAGCTTGTAGGATTCAATATTCTTCCTGACTGCACACCAACCCAAAGGCAAAGGGTCAAGGGTCTTCCCAGGGTTGAAGTGCCATTTATAATTACGAGTCTAAGGACAGAAGTCTGATTTCACTTGAATTGAAGATCAAACGATTCAATAATACCAGCACTCCATACCTTTGGAACTTAAAAATACTTATAAAGTTCTGAAAACCTTAGCTATTATATCTTCTAGTTCTGTGATTTTAAAAAATTGTTAATTTCTCTAGGTTCTCATGAAAATCCTGAAAAAGGCCAGCTCTGTCTGAATCTCTTCTTTAATATCAGTAAATAAAAAGATAAATAAACTGAAATGTTGAATAAAATCAACTTTTACCTTGCCAAGGAAATCTTGAAGAGGTTCAGAACAGAGAATGGCCCTGGGTAATTAGGGAAGTATATACTTGAATAGCTGCAAACTGATCACAGCTATGGGGAGGAATATTCAGATCTAAAGAACTAGGCATTCACTGGAGAAGCTCTACACATAGCTCATCTGATATATCTTCCATATTAGTTTTCCCTTTACTGCTCAACTCTCCAATGAACTCCTGCAGTATTTAAGTTATATACCATCTTTATTTATTTATCCATATTAACTTTTCCAGGCAGTGCTGTTATATATTATGTCCTCAAAACCTGATTGATGAATGAGTGAATGAAAGGTTAGACTGGACCCCTCAAACTAGATCATAATCAATGTGATAACAGGAGCAAAGACTGTATTAGAGATTTCACATTCCCAAGGGATATGTTTCTAGGGCATTCAAAATTCACTAAATTCATAGTACAATTACACATAAAATGCTTCCCATAAATTAAGAAATGCATAACTGAAACGTGTAAGTAACACCTGTTTTTGAAAGTTACTGACACAGGGTGATGAGTGGAGAACAGCTGCCAAGCTGAACTGAGGCTGGGTGGAAATCAGGCTCACTTCTCACTAGCAAGGATCATGCTACTGTGCTCCAGCTTCCATGGTGTGGAATTCAGTATTTGTCTTGGCAAAATGAGAAATGATTTCCAGTAAACCATTGGGATCACGTGCAGTAGTCAATAGGATGCACATTTACTTTTCTGTGGCCCCTAAAATACTAACAGATTGGACGATTAACACACAAGAAAATGGTTCGAATGCGAAAAACGCCCTCCACATTCCCTCAGGCAACAACCAATAGGTTGCAATAAAAAGAAAAATTTAAATTTACTTTGAAAGGCTTTTAATTCAATCCATTACCATTTAGGCACTTGCTAGGGCTTTGGAGTCCAATTACCTACATTCAAACTCAGCTATGTCACCTTCTTGCAATGATACTTTGGGGCAAATTATTTAATGTTTCTGTGCCTCAGTCTCCTCTTCTGTTCAATGAACACAGAAAATAATGCATTTCATTGGCTATGCGTATATGAGTGTGGATTAAATAATATAAGGCAAGTGTAGAAGTATAAATAAAGGCTCTTTATTATCATTGTCATTAATGCAAGTAAAAATATACTAAATTGCCTATAATTTCCTTTTCTCATATTTTTTTACAAACATTTCATTTTTTCTTATGGATACAAAAGCTCAGAAAAAGTTTGGCAAACAATTTACTTCCATCTTCACACTAAACTTGAATCTCACCTTTAGAATAGTTTTCCAATAAAACTTTCTGTGATAATGATAATGTTCTATATCTACACTACCCATTATATTAACATGTGGAGATTGAGCTCTTGAACTGTGGTGAGTGTTACTGGAAACTAATTTTTCAATTTTATTTTACTTTACTCAATTTAAATTTAAATAGACACATGTGGTTGTGGCTCTCACATTAGATAGCACATTCATTCTTAATAGGGAAAGTAAAGCCATTATTTGAAGGTGAAGAGAGTCCAATAGTTTAGGAGTTGACTACTTTCCCTCTAACTAATGTCATCCCCAGGTCTTTCAACTCCCCTCAAATCCAACAGTCCCCTTCATATAGCTACTGAGATACACAACTGTGTTGGTCATTTACAAGGAGTTTAATCATATGCTGCAGAGTTCAACATGCGGGTGTCTTAGTTACGGTGCCATGGGTATTATAGCTTCAAAACAGCAGTAGTGACTCATTCAATTTATAAAACTTATAATAATCTACTCCTAGAGAACTAGGATCTTATTTGTCATTCTACCGCCACAGTGCCAAATACAGTGCTTTACACATAAGCAGCACTGACTTATTATTTTCTGAATCATATGGTGGGTGGAGTAGGGGGAATTAACATTATGGGGACCTACAAAACTTTCTCTCATAGATTTCCTATTTAATTCTCAAGCAAATGGTGCCATGAATCACCTACCATGAGTTATGTAGGTATAGTATCTCTCTTTTCCAATAATATCTCCATTTTTCCATGAAAATAATGAACTCATACACAGTTAAAAATCAAATAATTGAGTCTCTTATACCCATACACTTCTAATTGTTCTACGGCAGCTCACCAACGCCTTCAATTTAACATATTTCAGCATTTGATTGATTGATTTTCTCAGTTTTTTTGTCCAGGTAACATTAAAATAATTATATATTCTCTTCCACCTATTCAAACTAGAAAAAAATGAAGAGGATGGCATATTTACTTCTCCATATGCAGTAAGCTGAAAATTTAATACTAGTAGTTTAATCCATTCTTCACAAAAGTTTGAAGCAAACTACTCTCCTTGATTTGTAGTTATTTCAGATCTAAAACAGAACAGCTATATAAAAGGAGATATGGAAAATGCTAAGAACTAATATATTTCCTTTTCCAAAGGGCACACAGAATATACTGTTCAAAAACACAGTCAATAAAGTCACATTTTCCATGATGGAATCAATGTTTCCATCCCCTTGTTATTTTTAGTTTTGCTATATAATTTATTGAAAGAAAATTCAATAAAATTATTTCATTGAATATTCACAACATCAAGATATCTAAATATAACTACTAAGTGACCTTAGAAAGGATGGAAATATATTCTTTAAGATCAAAATTATTAAAATTAAAAGCAGGGGGAAAATCCTTCCTGGTACCATCAACTTCTCCTGGGGACTCTGCAACAGGACCTTATGCCTCAAGTTGAGCTATGATTTAGCACAGTAGCAACTTATCTCACTAGGACTGAATTCAACATGGACCTCTCCACTCCTTTCAGTCTCCAATACATTGAGGGGAAACAGAGTTTGCCAACCCCAAATATGTCTTTTGGGGTATTGACTATTTTAAGCTGGTTATTGTTAAGAAACAAAAGACTCAGGAAAAATCTTTGACCTTCCCCCTGACTGTCTAAAAGGAATCTAGATAGAGGACCTGCTCCCAGAAAGGAGCTATCATCACAGCTAACTCTAGTTTAGTAAGAACCAGGGAGGGACCTAGCAAGGCCCATTTGATCAAAGTCCTCCCTGTGTCCAACTGATAAAGATGGCTCAGCAAACATTTGTTTACCAAACATTTGCTTTTCCATCTCCACGTGAATTGCTTTCCTGCCCTCTGAAGCCCCCGAACGCACATCCCACTTTCTCCTTAGCTCAAAGTGGCATATAAGCCTCAGCTGCTCAAAATGTCCTCCAGGCCCTAATTTTTATAAAACCCCTGGACACAAATATATAATACATTTGGCTCTTTTCTCCTGTTAATCTGCCTCATGTCAGCTGAATTATTAGACCGGCCAGAAGAACTTATAAGAGAAGAGAAATTCTATTTCCTCCCCCACAATATATTTCACTTGATAGAGGACAGGTCTTACAGCAAAACTTGGTGCAATCTCTAGGCTATAATGCCAAAAAAATATTCACATGAAGAAAGAAATATATTTTTAAAAGGTTTCTCATAACAGAATTCTGGTATACCCTGTAAAACAAAGAAAATCGCTTAAATAATAAAGATAGAAAATATTTAAAGTATTTTGAAATATCTGAATGATCTCTGGCATAATATAACATGATGTCAGAAATGATGGTCAAACCTGGTACTCAAATTTCAGGCTTAAAAGATGAAGCAGACAATAAAAAGTTAAGATGTAAATGAGTTGAAAACTTATGCCCACATAAAAACCTACACACATATATTTATAGCAGCTTTATCCATAATTGCCAAAACTTGGAAGCAACCATGATGCCTTTCAGTAGGTGAATGGGTAAATAAGCCTTGGTATATCCAGACTATGGAATATTATTCAGCGGTAAAAAGAAATGAGCTATTAAGTCATAAAAGACATGGTGGAACTTTAAATGTATTTTACTAAGTGAAAGAAGCCCATCTGATAGGCTAAATATTGTATGATTCCAACTATATGACACTCTGGAAAAGGTAAAACCATAGAGACAGGAAAATAATTTAGGGGTCTAGCAGGAAGGGGGGATAAATAGGTGATTCATCATGAAATTCATTCATCACATGGGATTTTTAGGACAATGGTACTATTCTGAATGATACTCTAATGGTGGATATATGTCATTATACATTTGTCAAAACCCAGAGGATAAACAAGAGTGAATCCTCATGTAACTGTGGAATTTGGGTGACAAGGATGTGTCAGTGTAGTTCATTGATTGTAACAAACACAGCATTCGAGCACGTTCTGATCAATTTTGCTATGATCCTAAAACTGCTCTGAAAATTAAAGTCTATAAAAAAGTAACTATGTCACTGATAGTTATTTAAGAAGCACTAAAGGCTTCACCAAGAAGAAAATATACGAAGTTCAACAACAAATGCATTCTTTCCATCTTCACATGCATTGTGCCTCATTTTACATATACACCCACATGGGAATCATTATCTGAATGCTCTGCTACTATGAACAGCTTCTGTTCTCCCAGCTAATTGTTTGCATATGACTAGACAGAGACTGGCTTCTTGAGATTTTCAAAAAGTCTAGCCCTATACTTTAGAATTCAGTTAAATGTTGGGGCTTTCTAAAAATTTTAGTAGAATTTTAATTTGATTCAATTCAAGCGATCATTATTAAAGCACAGCTCGATACCAGTTTTAACACTCGGCGCCAGGGACTGAAATACAAGAAATGATAAGACCAAGGAATATTCCTGAAGACCCTCAGGGTCTTTGAGAACAGACTTAAAAGTCATGATATCATATGGTAAGAATTACAATAGAAGTTTCGGTATTTCAATAGAAGCTTAAATTTAGCTCTTTGGGAAGTTTAAGAGTGTGCATTTAACGTTGGCGAGCGGTTGGTTGGGCATCATTACAGGAAAGCCTGACAAAGGAGAAGCAATTTACAAAACCGAAGGCTCTCAAGTGCTCACCAGGCACGAAGAATGGCAGTTGTTGCAAAAAGTGAAACATCTGGTGGACGCTGGAACAAGCATGCGTGTTACGGGCGGGTACAGAATGCCCGTGGAGGAGAGAATCAGTCCAGAAAAGGCGACAGGGCCAGGATCACAAAGAGCATCCTATGGCTAATAAGAATTACTAATGCTGTCATCTCAAGGGCCCAGGAGAGGCCAGCAGGTTAAGTAACAGAATGAAGCGGGTGGCTCCAGGGGACTACCTGGAATGGTGGAGATTGTGGAAAACTGAAGAGTTCATGCCATGCCCAGCTCTAACTCATTGTTACCATAAAGAAATAGTCCCAATGTTGTTTAATCTTCCAAATTTCCAGGAGAATTTGGAAATCCGGATATTTGAATAGGAACATTCCCAGCTTTTGAACCACTGGGTCTACAGGCAGATGTATGTGGCTGATGGTTGACAGTCTCAGTGTTCATAATGGGGTGAGGGGTAGGAAAACGATTTTAACATTTTAAACTACAAAGTAACTAAATTATGTGTGCACTTTGGAAAACTAACTATGTCATTTGTTGTCAAAGATGGATTAAGGGAATAAAGGAAAATATATATAATTCTACAGAAGAAAAAACAGTGATTTCTTTTCCCCCAGCCACTTCCATCTTGGAACACCTGTAAATCACAGCTCGAGTGGCAAGACTGAAGGAGTGAGGTTTGAATGGGAGGAAGGGAAATTCACTCTCTGAATATGAAAGATTTCTCAGAGAAGGGAGTGTTGGATGCTAGGAGTGACAGTCCCTCAGGTTCTCAACAAAACTACCAGCAATTGCTAATTATTAATTAATTATAGGAGCTAAAAGAAATCAATGATAGTTTTTAAAATATTTTCAGAATGTATGTCAGTTTTCTGTGTCCCTTCTATAATCAAGGAGCTACCTTAGGGAAATAGGCAGGAAAATTATTTTGAAATGTGTCTTGAATTTTTTCTTTCCAACAAACATTTTGTATATTCAAAGATGTAGTAATTTATAATTATTGGCAGCAAATTTTGAGTTCACAGAGTCACTGATTCTAATATTATGGTTTAATCTACCTTTTTGGTACCCATCTGTAACGCATCCAACAAAGAAAAGCATTTTCAGAAGTCTAAAGGTTGTTTTATAGGTGGATTCCACGAAACCCCCAAAGTGCTTAATATTAATTCTAGATGATAGCCTCTCTTCACTTCCTGTTATATTTTTTCCAATACATGTCTACTTTAATTTCTACTTACAAAGAATTCCCTGATGAGAGTGGAAAATAGTTATATCACCATCTAATGATTGTAACAAGCCCACATTTATGTAGGAAAACAAAGTTAAAACAGGTGCTTTACATTTGTATGGTGATTTAATTACAATTTGTTTTTACCCATCTTCTAACTTTGTTCACGTGCTGTGCATGTGTG
Source organism: Miniopterus natalensis (assembly GCF_054644295.1). NCBI lineage: Eukaryota > Metazoa > Chordata > Mammalia > Chiroptera > Miniopteridae > Miniopterus > Miniopterus natalensis. Next base: position 54,352,736 of record NC_142091.1, on the reverse strand, counting down.
TCTGTTCCCCACACTGCAATCAGAGCAGGCCTTTCAAAAGGCAAATGTAGGCTCCCGGCGCTTTTAGGACAAAGACAAAGCTCCTTGTGTCCTGGCTCCCGGGTGTGACCGCCGGCCCCTGGCCCCGCTGCCGGCCGCTCTGCGCGTCCCTCCCCGACACGGTGCTCACACAGACTGTCCCCTCGGCCCTTCCCATGCCTCTGCTCCATTACCTTCCAATCCCAGATGAAGGATCACTGACCTCAAGACACCGCCCCACGCTTCCTCGGAACTGGTTAAAACCCACTGTCCAAGGTCTCTCCTGCCTTTCGCAAGCGATTAATGATTAGTGACTCTGTCCCTCCAGACTGTTCAGTTCCAGGAGATGAACCAGGGTCCGGGTTTATTCACCCTTTTATCCCCAGCACCTAGTATAATGCCTATCAAGAAGGATTTATGGAATATTTACTGAATAAATACAAATCTGACCGTAGCTAAGGCGTATGTTCCCTCCAGTGTGGGGCAACAGGGCCGCTAGTTACAAGCACAAATGTTGGAGCTAGGCTGCCTGGGTTGAGTCCTGGGTTTTCATGTATTAGTTGTGTAAATTGTGTAATTTCAGGCAAGTAACTTAACTTCACCTATCAAATGGCATAATAACAGCACCTACATCATCATGTTACTGTGAGGGGGGTATGAGTTTGCACGGGAAGTTCTTGAAATAATGCCTGGCACAAACTAATGTTTGAGTATGTGTTTGTCAGAAAACTGAAGGGAAGTTTTAAAAAACATGACATAAAATTCAGCCGGGAGCTTCAATGAAAGTCTTGAGGATTTTAATGATCCCTGACACACACTGGCACAAACTCAAAAATATCCCTAAGCTCTACTTACACACCTTGCCATCTGAGGTATCAATCATGCCAATTCTATTTTCTCTCCCAAACAAAATTTCCTTCTTTTCGTTTTGTACTCTCATCATCGTAGTTTCTCAAACTTCAAAAATCATAGTATAGTTCTGACCCTTCACCTTCCTGCGGTGGCCAATAAGTCACCAATCCAATTTACTGGTATTTTATAATAACTACATCAACTATTATCCTTTCAGTGTAGTATTGATGCCCTTACTCTAAATCCTTTAATACCTATGTCTGAACAAATGCATAAACTTCACAACATGTTCTTCAGATCTCTCTAGCCCAAGCTGGACATCATCATAATCACATTATTCCTTCTAAACTTAATGATCTCAGTCTTCAGTTCAAGAGTCCAATACATAAGCTCTACAACTATATGGATCATCAGCTTCACGAGCCCATGTGCCCAAAGCTCTCCACATACTCTCTCCACAGCGACCACGTTGTCTCTTCACTATCCCTAGAATACGGTTGTGTTTTTCCAACTTCAGGATTTGGTTCATTATGAATTTATATTGCCTTTGCTTTTTTCTCTGCCCATCTGTTTGCACCAGGTCTAGGCGATGCAATCTCCACGGCTTCCATGCAAACTCCTCTCAGCACTGTCACAAGGTGACTTGTTTCCAGAATCCCTGTAGGACCTACTATCTATACCAGCAGCTGTCAGTACACAACGATGGGCTTCAATTGGCTGACATTTAAGTCTACTGATGTTTGCAACTAGAAAAATTATTCATCTAACAGTTTACAATTAAATATCTTTTATCGACTATGCTAATTAAGGAATATTCAGGGTCAGCCCTAGAATGTCCCCTCACTCACTTGCTTTTATTTTTTTCTTGAGCAGAAATAGGAGTAGTGGAACAAGAAGCCCACAGGGTTCATAGCCCTTGGGTACCCACGGGGGTTCACTGCACATAAGATAAATCTCCCATGCGGAAGGTACGCTTTCTGTACCAGGAGGGGAGAAGCCATTCTTATCACCAGACAGAGGGAATTTAGGGCCAAGAACACTTGTATAAACAAATCTTGTTACTTCCTCACCAATTTACTCTCTGAAGCCCAGATCTCTCTGTCTTCTCCAATCTTCCCAAATTTCTTACTTCTTTGTCTAAAAGGTGTAAAAGCTTCCTGCTCTGATCACTTCTTTGAGCCTCATGTTCTAATGGGGCTCCTGGAGGTATGAAATTAGTTTTTCTCCTGTTACTGGGCCTTAGGTCATTTAAATGAGACCAGCCAAAGAATCCAGAAGGGAAGAAGGAAACAGTTTTTGTTCCCTACACTGCCAAGTCTCAATATATCTCAAAACCTCTGCTTCTTTCCAGCACCACTGCTAAATGGTCATTATCTCTCACCAGACCTGGGCAATAATTTCCTACATGGGGTCCTCTGCCCTCCAATCCATTCACCACACTACTAATGTCACCTTTCTAAAAGATTTTATCATGCTCCTGTTTAAAACACTTCAATGGCGTGATGTTGTTCCTAAAATAGATGCCTACATCCAGCAAGACTTAGCTCTGGTCTCACCTCTTAATGCTCTGGTATTGTCCCTGGTATTACACTCACTTTTCTTTATTTCCTCAAAGGTCATCTTGCACCTCTACATCTGAGGGCTTTCACATGTCCTATTTTCTGTATTTGGAACACTGTGAATTCCCTCTCTGTCTGGCTAATTCCCACTCCTGCTTTAGTATAATGTAAAAATCCTAAAAGAGAACATTAGGTCAGCGGCTCATGAGATTGGACTCTCCCATGCTTGTACAGAACAGAACACAGCTGTAATTCACTGTTTGCTTAACTGTTAGCTTAATGCTCTTCTCCCCTTCCTGCTACTCTACAAGGTGCCTTGGATTACATACTACTTTAGATGTTCAATAAATATTTGCCAAATAATTGACTGAATGTTATCAATATAATGTACGTTACAGTGATGCAAACTTTGAGAACCACAGGTATACATATTAGTTATTTTATCATCGATTTCTGTATTTTTATATGTTCCTATTTATTTAACTAGATTGTAAGGCCTTTGAGTGAAGACAGTAATGATTTGCTCTTCTTTTTATTTATCAGCATCTTGAACATGGTTAGCACTCAATCAATGTCAATTAGTTGAAAATTCAAGAACATCCTTGTAAGGTACTTATATAAAGTGGTCAGTGAAGGCATCAGCCAAAAGATAACATTTGAAGAGAGGCCTCAAGGGAAGTAGAAACAAGTCATACACATATGAGGAAAGAATGCTTAAACAGAAAAGCGCTTGCAAAGGCCCTGTGGTGGGTGGCACCTGCTTGGTGGGTTCAAAGGAAGCCAGAGTGGCTGCATGAAAGTGGGGCGAGGAGAAGGTCATAGCAAATGAGATTAGTAGGTCGCTGGGGAACAGAGCATGAAGGGCCTTGTAGGCAGTCGTAAAGATTTTGGCTTTTATTCAAAGTAAGTCAAGGTGCCATTGGAGAATTCTGAGCTAAGAAGTGACACGATCTGACTTAAGTTTTAAGTTATTTGATGATGTAATCTATTTTAAAAGCTTGCTCTGACTGGCATTGAATAAGTACTTAGTAAATGTTTAAATATACTTAATAAATTGCTTCATCATCACATCACATAGCACTCACTAAGTCTGAGAACAAAGATCAGATATCTACTTTTTGATCTTTAAACAACACTTAAATATAGCAAATATGACAGCATGGAACAAAATATGCCTTGGTTCCTCATTTATAATCATAAATATATAATTGCTACATATATATTTTTACACACATATTTTTTATATGAATAAAAACATAAAGATTAACCTCTCCTATCTTAATCCTCCCACTATACTTTGTTTAAATCCATATATTCTGAGTTTTGTATGTTTTATTTTGTTTTTTAAAGATATTTTTATTGATTTCAGAGAGAGGAAGGGAGAGGGAGAGAGAGATAGAAACATCAATGATGAGTCATTGATCGGCTGCCTCCTACATGCGCCCGACTGGGGATCGAGGCCACAACCTGGGCATGTGCCCTGACCAGGAATCAAACCCCGATCGCCTGGATCCTAGGTCGATGCTCAACCGCTGAGCCACACCCGGCCGGGCTGAGTTTTATATGTTTATGGCAATATTCCTCACTAGGCTATGACCATCCAAAAGAAGAGTTGTCTGGAAGGAACATGAACTTGAGATGAGCAATAATTATCTTTATTTTTACTTTCCTCTCACTGAATTTTACTATTCCTTTACTATGAATATTACCAAATACAATAACTCTCTCAATAGAAATTGTAGATGTTTTTATTTTATGTTATAAATGTTGCAGATATCTGGAAATATTGGGTTTATTTTCTCATGTATTTTAAAGTGACAGCATTTTTTAGAACATATACCAGGTCAGTAAAAAAGCACGATAGATTGCTTCTTTATTTTTAGCTTGTGCTTTAATGTTCATTCTTAATATTGTAATAATTGGCGTTCAATATAATCGATTCCCTTTATTTTATGTTTGTTAACCTCGTACTTTTTATTTCACATATTTAAAAACATTATTATGAGAAGAGGGCCACAGGCTTCACCCAATTGCTAAAGAAGCAGCATTCCTGGCCTAGAAGGGAGAGTCGGTCCTTCGTAACATCTAGAGCAAAAGAAACTCTCAAGAGATTTTCTGAATTCATTCAGAATTTAGTTGGTTCATTCCCTTTTAAGACTCCTATCTTTCTTTTTACTTCAAAGGCTTAAATATTTTTAACAATTTTTGATTGAGGTAAGTTTTTTCTTTTTAAATTTTGGCTTCAAGATACACAAATCGCTCCACTGTTTCCTTCTCAGGTGGAGCAGTGCTGCCAGCAAGGCATCCATGGGACAAGCAGCCTGAGCTGGTGTGAAATTAGACATGACCAGCAAAGCAGTATAAACACGAAATACATACTAGACGGCTTCACGCATGATATGTAATGCACTTTCAAACTGCTAAGTGAAACAGCAGCAGGTATTCATGCAGGCAGCCTCTACAGGCTTAAGATGCAGTTAGCTGAAGAGTTCTATAGACTGGAAACGGAATTACCTCATCTAAAAGACATTATGCCACTGCTCTGCAATGTCCCCGCCCCACTTACCTTGGACCACACACACAGAACTATGGTGCGTACTTACATATTAAATCACCTAGCAATCCTCAGACATTTTTAAATGAAAAAGGAATGCTTTCCCCCTGATTTTCAGTCCCTTAAAAGAGGCTCTTGTTATAAAGCTGGGAATGCTCTTTAAGAAATAGCATGTATATTCATTATTGATTTCTCCAAGTGACCTGAATTTCTCCCAAGCATTCAGTAACAGCTCATTTTAAAATAATTAATTTCCTATTTTCCATATGGTGAGAGTGACTTTTCGTGACACAGTATTCTGTGTCCTCGGTGCTTTGAAACAGCGGTGGCCGCAACTAGCTATCGAATGTCACGAGAGCGGTTCCCCCGCACTCCTCCTCCCGTCCCGTCCTGCCCACGCGTCTGCACGCGGTTAAACGCGGGGTGTGCGCCGGGGAGTGGACGAGATGATGTCGTCACGGAAAAATCTGATCCGGTTAACTTTTAGGCTCACGGGGAATATTCTGCTGGGTCTGTGAAAGTATGTAGATGTCAAATGTGCGTGGACCACCTTCCTAAAATCCAGAATTTGTTTTAATTTTTTTTTCATGCTTTCTGGAATTTCAATTCAATGTGTTTTCTTTTTAATCTTATGCTGCATGTGCCTTTAATGGAAATTGTTTTTTTTAAATTCTCACCGGAGGATATTATTTCCATTGCTTTTCAGAGAGGGTGGCAGGGAGAGCGAGAGAGAGAAACATCGATGTGAGAGACGCGTCCACCGGCTGCTCCCGCACGTGCGGGTGGGGCTGGAGCCCGCAGCCGAGGCCCGGGCCTGGTGGGAACCGACCCGGGCCCCTTCATTCTGAGCGCCGGTGCTCTAACCACTGAGAAAACCAGCCAGCACTCACGGAACTGCTACTACTGTACCAAACACTAACATACAATTTGAACTTTTGAAAGCAAAGAGCTTCTGGACAGTTTCGAAGGAGGGCGCTTTACCAGCAGACTCAGGTCAACTTGTAGCCTCTGAAACCCAGGAAATTTGTAAGTGTGGCCGCCTGGCCTGCTCGGGCCCAGGGAGGTGGGCATTCCCAGCAGACTGACTAGGGCTGGAAACAAACTCTCACCTCTCTGCTCCAAGAGCTTGTCAGAAGCAAACTCCACCGTGACGACGTTAGAATTGGGGAAAATAACGACTGGCTGTTTATTTAAAAAGGTTGGCGGCTACTTGGGGACAACAGATAAAAAAGGAGCCAAACAGGAGAACAGATTATATTTAATCTCCTCTAATGTGAAGGGAATTCTGAATTAATTCTGATTCATTTCACTTGCTCCAAGTACATAAAAAGAAAGCTATCTCCGACAAGAGTGCTTGTCACAAGGGTTAATTCCAAGCTTTGCACATGGTTATTTCTCATTTGGCTGAGACCTATACGCTTGTCCAAATAATAGTGAGAATGTAAAGCCATAATATAATTCAACTTCTAATTCCACCTATAGGTAAGTCAGCAAACTTTATACTGTTTTAAGGACTTTTCCCAAAGAACCTCAGCCCACCGTCTTAGATACTCACTGGCTTTCTCTGCCGCTTACCAAGAGAGTTGTATATAAGAGGGAGAGTGGCAATTCCTCTATGATTCATTGAGGACAACCAAATAAGAATAATTTAGACTCTAACTTTATAATAATTAAAAAGTAAGATTTAAGGATGTATTAATGTATGAGTAGTAGGAGTGGTCAAATTAATACACTGAAATCCACTTAAAATCATTACAATAGGCCCATATATAACAAATATAAACATATTGGACAATGCTGTGTACATTATATTTTATAAAGCAGCTATTATTTTTAATTGATATAACTTCTAAGGAAGTAGATGACACACAATAAAAATAAAATTTTAGTAAAACTACATGTACAAAAACATTTGTGTATACTACGTTTTAAGTTCTAAAGCCATCTACACAATAAAAGATTGCCTTTCTTTTACTTAATCTGTGACTGCTGGAAATGAATTCTTTCAAATCACTTTATAAGCTTGATTTCAAAATCTTTGTATTACCACATACTTCATATTTCTCACTAATAGAGAGTAAATGTCTTGAGTAGTCTCTGTATATCTGTCACATCCTTTCTCACCACCAACACATATGCACATTGACACCACAGTAAACATCATCTCGTAGTCCTAACATATACTCAGCAGCCATCCACCACATTTCAAAATAACATCTATAAGTGGGACTCAATTATCATGAAATATTTGTATTCATAATATTCTATATTATTGAAAGTTGATAAAATGATGAACTTACTATACTCCATGATCATTTTTACCTCCCTTTTGGAAAGCCCATAGCAGCATTTATTGCTCACTGTTCCTAGGCACTGGAATTCTCTGATTCCCTTCTGCACGTTTATAGTGTATTTTTACCTTAGTTGTCAAATAGCATTTTGATAGATGGCTAATTAGAGGCTCAGAAGAAACAATGGTTCTTATATTCCCATTTCACTCACCAACTATTTTTATTGGACAAAAGAGGCAGTTATTGAGAAAAAGATGCAAAATAACTCACAGGGATTCACCTTTATGGCTTCTTCAGTCATTGAAAGATACAACTCTTAATTAGTTTAATAATACCTCATTTCAGGTCAAAAATATCTCTTGAGAATCTATTACATGAAAAGCCCTAAAGTTATTCTTTTCCTAATTCTCAATGGTGAGTAACTTCATAAAACTGCAGTTACCACTCATCCAATCCTTATTTTACTGGGACCATGGCAAACACTATAAACAGGCCCTGAAAAATAATCCTCAAGTTAAATAAAACATTCAGATATTAATAGGCTCATTTTGCCATTATTTTTATCTTTAGGTAATGCTCTGAACTCAAATAATAACATATTGTACGACTATATAATAACATTTACAATTAACAAAACGGTCAGCCTCCTCCAGAATTCTCTTACTACCTAGTTTAGACTTCCAGAGTCTGTCGCATCAGCCAGTCTCGTCAGCACTTTTGATGCCCTCAGATCCTTTTTGTCCCCCTGAACCATCCTAAAATTCTCCAGTCTTCTCTCTTCCCCACTAATTAAAAATTAACTTTGTTCCTTATGATTTTGAACATCAGGGACTTTTGAGTTAAGCAAAACCAGCAGAGAAAGGAATTTCAAACTCGGTGAGAATAAAAGTCTTCAGGATTAAAAACTAAGGACTGCTGCCCGGCCGAGCGTGGCTCAGCGGTTGAGCGTCGACCTAGGATCCAGGCGATCGGGGTTCAATTCCCGGTCAGGGCACATGCCCAGTTGCGGGCTCGATCAATGACTCTCTCATCATTGATGTTTCTATCTCTGTCTCTCCCTCTCCCTTCCTTTCTCTGAAATCAATAAAGATATATTTAAAAAACAAACAAAAAAAAAACTAAGGACTGCTAAAACCCACTGATAGCAACATTTTGGATCTACAAAGCAATCAAGTAAGTATAACAATACTACAGGTGCCCTGACAGATGGGGAAACCATAAATATGGAAGCAATCATAAAAGACCTCTCTCGCCTTCCAGGATCCCGTCCTTTCCCTTCCTTTGGGAAATAATCCCTCTCTCATTTTTTTTCAGTCTGAGCAAATATCAATCAATGTGAGGCCATGATTTGGTCAGAGAGCTGGCTATTAATTACACTAACCATTTTTTGTTTGTTTGTTCATTAATTTCTCTTCACCACACTATTGTCTGCATCCATGAGTTATGCACATTTGTAGATAAGTTCTTTGGTTCATCTCTTCCCACCCACTCTTTCCCCCTTTCCCTCTGAGATAATTGCACTAACCAGATTCTTCCTAAAATTTGAATCTTGAAAGGAGTGATAAAATAGATTTAATAGCTTAAGGTTAATGAGCACCCATATGTTGTAGGTACTACTCAGTGCTTATGTATATTAATTTATTTAGTCTTCATAACACTTGGTGTTATTATCTACATGTTACAAATGAAGAAATTAAGGCACAGAAAAGTGAAGTAATTTTCCCGAGCTAATAAATGGAGTCATGATTTAAACCCAGAAGTCTGCCTGCTGAGTCCACACTATTAACCACTTCTATTTAACTGTGTTTTCTAAAATAATGTTTAAAATAACTGTTTCTTACAGTAGTATTCTGAAGTGACTGCCCACATAGCTATGCTTTATAACTTTTAGAAATGGTATAAATCCTAGGCCCTCCAAGGCCTTCCTTTGTCTTTTATTTTAGTACCAGGGAGTCCAGGCATCAACCCTCAGAAGAATGTGGGCCATTTAGAATTGGTGTTGAGGCTGATATTGGAAAGAAACTGGAATGGCAAAGTAGCAGCCCATGTATTATGCTGGGGTTGAAGAATAAACTATTTTCGTGGGGTTTTAAGTTTATACTATTTGGGCAAACTTTTATGAAACAGAATACAAGATTATGAGTAAAAATTTAGATATTTACTTGGGATAATAAAAGAAGGCACAACAAACCAATAACTATTAAAAGATGATAAATACTAAAACCATCGCAGAGTACAGAAAAATAACACAATATTTTTATTAACTGCCTGACCAAACCCTATTTTATTTCTCCTTGTAGATGCTGTCTTTATACTTTTTGATTGTCTCTTCATAAGCAATGATTTAGAAATATTTTCATAGGGAAAATAGAAGACAACCCAATTTTTCTTTTAGCATGATTAATCAAAACAAATGTTTTTAATATTTTTAAAAATCTCTTACAGTTTCACAAGTCATTGGTAAATATCACCAATTTTGCCATTTATAAAAGTTCTGTTGTCAAATTTGGAGAAATCGGTCAAGTTTCTTTCATGAGCTTTTGAATATGGAAGAATTTGCCACAGAATAGCTGTGGTATAAGGAATTCAAAAAGTATAATTTGCATTTGGTATTGGTACCTGTTCTTTTCTTAATTGCTGCCCCCCCCCCCAACAGTTCCTGTTTTCAAATAGAGCTAAAATGCTTATGTTGGAGGAGGGGCAGAGACGTGAAAAGGATGGGTAAATTGGGGGGTGAAACAGCAAGCACTCCCTCGGGAAGTAGGGAAGGGACATGGTGGGTTCCCCCACCCCCATCTCCTGGACCCAGCTAAGAAAATGGTATCAATTAACCTCGACATTCCTGGAACCATTGCTCCGTCCTTAAAATGTCAGCTAGCCACAGCCATAGCTGACAACCTCTACCAGGAATTGTCACTGTAGGGAGCTAGATATTAATAAAGAAAGGGAGCGAAGGGAATCGGATGTTATTAAGCATAATGATCTAGGGAGAGGGAGAAGGGGAGAGAGAGAGGCTGCGTCCCTCAGTGAGGCCCCAAGAGGCTGTATTCCTCACTAAGATGTGAAGAACAGGTTGGTGAGGAAAGTTCCAGAACTTTTTAATATGGCTTGTCTCTCCAGATTGAGAACTCTGATGACAAGAGCTCTCTCACTTTAATGAGAACAGAGATTCTCAAGGTGGCAGGAATACATGGTGGCACTTAACTTCCACAGGAAAGGTGGGTATGGTTGCCAGGACGCAAGGCAGGCTAATCAAATCTCCTAGAATGACCTGTCCCAAGGGAGATCTGGCTGTGATTTATTAATGATGGGGCCTTGAGGTATAAATGGAAAAGCAACTCCCTAAGTGCTTGACTTGTGTAACAAAAACAGCAACGACAACATGAGAGAATCTTTCTGATGACTCAAGTCCCAGACTAGAGCCAATTTAAACCCAGGACCCACTTAATAAAAGGACACACGATCTCAAGTCTTTATGTACAGCTTCCTACTATAATGTTCAGTTCAAAGGGACCTGAACGATACACTACTAATGCATTAGGGAAGGGGAAAGGCCTTGTGGGGATGAGGTGCTAGATGGATTTTTGACCTAAGCCCCCCTCACACTATGACTACTGTGCCTTTGAACACATCAGAGGTTATTTTCATATTTTTTCTTAATGAGTAATTGCCATGAATATAAGAACAGCAGCTGTCAGAAATTTTATTGCTTGACATATGGAATAATGCTTTATTTGGCAGAAGGACCAAATAAATTCTAGAATTTGAAAAAAATTATAGATTCATGTTGCCATCAATGATCCAAACATTGTAAGGAAAATCATTTTTATCACATCTCCACTCAATTTAAGCCAATGTAAAAAATGAATGGGATGTGGAAGACAGCAGAAAAATTAAAATGAAGTGACGGCTTCAGTTGGAGTTGCTATTCCAGATGAGGTCTTTTCATTGGAGTATATTAGTAAAAATCCTGGTACTCGGCATGCATCTATCCATCTGAAAAAATGCAATTTTCTTAATCCTGATTGATAGAAAACTCCAGAAGCAGTTTGCAAGTACTTGACAAAAACAGCAGAGCTCTTCGACCATCCTGCATATTCCCGCCTGCTCTATGACATAACCCACAGAGACAATAAACACCTCACTATCACACAAGACATTAAACTCTTTTATATCGTAGTATTTTGCTGACTTGATAGTGAAGAGCAGGAATAGTAGACAGACTAGATGCTTTCATAAAACACATGCGTTCTGGAGAGTGGAAGATGAATGCCCCGAGGATCCAGAAGGGGGCTTTGGAAACTAAATGAAGTTTCTGGGCCCAGCAGTAGGAGCTATGTAGGAACACGGCCTTCTCGGGAAAGGACAAAGTGAGCATCTTCCTGGCTTGCGACCGCTGTTCAACGGAGGCTGAATCTCCATCTTGGGATACCAGTGGCCTTGAAACTTTGGCCGTTTTTCATAAACTTAATGCCACATGACCAATTTGGCCATATTTTTAGTCGTATCCAGCAATACTCTTGTCATGGGGCAGAAGGGTCGCACAGGAGATTCGTTCAATTAGGCCTGAAGAGCCGGGTAAATTCAGTAAGTACCTCACGCCCTCCCTTCCCTGTCATACCTACTCTCACACTGTTCCTCTTTCATCTCAGCCTGTACACTTAGCGCATATCAAATCCCCCACGACTAGTTAACTACGGGGGGAGAGAAGCCAATATTCTTTCCATGTCATTCTATGCGGCACACCAACATTTGTTACTATGGCACTGAAGCCCTAGTTAGGCACATCCCTTTAAGGTGGTATAAAATGTAAACGCTCCCGATGAGAAAAACACTGAGCAAGACAATTCACATCCCTCTGCTCAAGGATGAAACATTTCCAGGTGCTCAGGGAATGAGAAAAGTGGAGACAAGGGAATTTCATTTTATACTGGAAAATAATATATTTAAAACTTGAAGATATTTATGTTGATTTATTTTAAATCCTGAGGGGTTGAACTTTATCACTGGCTTCTCCCTCCTTCTTGCTTTTCCTCTAAGTTCCAGGCAGCAAAATAGCCCATCACAAAAAATCACTTATTTCCCCAGCATTGCACCCGTATTCCCTCCATCTTAACCTGATTCGTTCTGTTGATTTAACCCTAGATTACAGGTGCATCTCCAAACCAGGAATTTATTAAGGAATATGCAGTTATTTTAGTTATACAGCCAGACATGGAGAACTCTAACTGCAGCTGAGATCTTTTCAAGGAAACTTTTTATCGCTTCTACCGTACTTTTTTATCCTGTCAGAGTAATCAGCGATAAACACACATCTCTAGGATTCTCTGAATTCAATATTGACAAGAGGTCCTCTAAACAAAGCGTGCTATTGAGTTTTGAAGGGCAAAACCCTAATCTTTATGTCTTTACCTTAATTCCTGGATGGCACGGCATCCTGAGGCCTCGTTATCTGACAGCTCGGAGAGCCAGGCATCCTGATGGCAACAGGGCCGAGGGCATTCTATCTGCCTAGGATGTTCTTTCTGCCAAACAAGGGCTAGATTCTACATCTAGATGGGGAATGTGCAGTTCCTTCCTCGGAGCATAATGCGGCATTCTACTAGGTAACAGAACTTCTTTTTTTTCCTCTCTTTTTCTTTCCGCCTCGTGTGCTTCAAACCTGATCTAACTACCCAGGGCTCTTTGAAGTCAAAGGAAGCTCTGAACCCCGGGAAACTCTGATGTCTGGGGCAGAGACTCTCAAGATAAATGAGACAAACAGAAAGGAATGTTAGGAGAAAAAGAGGGAGGTGCAGCACTTTGGGGATCTCGCACCACGTGGATGCCTTAGTGGTTGAGAGAATCTTGCACAAAAGTCAGCAAGTCACTGCTGGTAAAAAAAGAACAGAGGAAATATACAGCACAAAGGTGTTCATATGCTTGAACTCTATTTGGGCCAGGAAGTGCAAGTTTGTACATCAACGTAACAATTATTCTGTCTTGATGGGTCATGCCAACTTTGAGTCAGGTAATTAAGAGTCAAAAGGCATAAAACCTAACCTTGGACTTTTAGCTTGTTTTGGTTTTCTCACCCTAATAGGATATTATTAGAAAGATTAGTTTTGCTAAGATATTTGCCTTGAATGATCCCTAGCCCCAGGAATATTAACATTCAAAATTCTAGTGAATTGACCATATAATGATACAGAAATCAGTTAAAGTTAAATTGCTGCATACTAATCTTAAATGCTTCTACCCAACTACTCCTTAACTCTGTGGAATCTCTGCAATGCCTCAGGCAAAGTGAAAAAATGTAAAGGCTAAGATCAATACTTATAGCTAACAAACATAGGCTGTATTTTTTTTTCTATTGATCTATTGATGTCTGGAAAGAAAAAAAATCATAGATTATCATTTATTTTCATTCAGGGTATTTTATCAAGCCAGAATAGAATATAACAGTCATTAATTTATAACTAAAATATTAAATATTTATTAAATTTTTATTAAATTTTCTTTCAAATATTAAAGAGTGTTTAAATCCTTCTTAACACAGGCATGCTTCACACATACCAAACATAACTTACTCAAATGTGTTTACACAGCTGCAAAATCCCCACATTAACTATCGATCAGGAAAACTAAAAATATTGCTGTGAGAATGAGAATGTGAGATCTAAGCTGCTTGAAGGAAATTATTAAGGGCTTCCTGTGACATTAATTCAGATGGGATCAAGTTTGTTGTTGATTTTTTAAAAATTCTGCTTCAGCATCTCCCTACACACAACATAGTTTCAGAGAAGGCATTGACCAGCTCAACTATCTCCCCCACTACTGTCCCTAAATTTCAAAATGTCAAAGAGGAAAATAATTACCACACACACAGACTTAATACTGTAACCTCAAGGTTATTTATACTCAATTTGAAGGCCTCCTTTTTTTCTATGGGAAATAGTCAATGTAAACCTAATGACCTGAGTTTTAGTGAATCTATTCTGTTTTAAAAATATATATTTTTATTGATTTCAGAGGGAGAGGAAGGGAAAGGGAGAGAGACAGAAACATCAATGATGAGAGAGTCATTGATCGGCTGCCCCCCCTGCAGACCCCCTGCCGGGGATCGAGCCCACAACCGGGATATGTGCCCTGACCCGGAATCGAACCCCGATCTCCTGGATTCAGGGTCAATGCTCAACCGCTGAGCCACACTGGCAGGGCGAGGTGAATCTATTCTTGATCACGCACAAATCACTCAGTCTTCATCTAACCAATGGAGGAAAATAAATGAGTGCAGTGCGTCCCAAACTTGGCGGAACAGTAGAACCCCCTGAGGAGCTTTCAGACATCCCCAGGTTGATCCCTGAAGGATTTCATCAGAATGTTCAGGCCTGGGAGCAGGCATCAGCAGTTTTAAAGACACTCCGGTGATTCCACTGTGCAGCAAGTTTGGGAGTTGCTTTTAAGCTAAAAAACGAGGGGCTTTTATATTACATAGTACTTTACAAAGTGATATAAACTATTATCCCCAAACTAAGTACAGCGCTGTAAAAAGATAGTGTTTTAGGAAGTTTAATCTTCTGTTTGGATTTTAGTTCAGTAGTCATAAAGAAACTATAGATAAATAATCAGTTTTACTCTTTTTGCCAGAGCTGCAGAAAGTTTAATGTTTTTTATTTTTATTTTTATCTCATTAACATTATTTTAGCCTTTTTATTACCTCTTTTCCTTCTCTATTAAAATTAAGAAAAGTATCACCTATCTTTTTTCTTTCAAATATATAAAACATCACACTTTTACTATATGTTTATAATAAAGAGAAAAGAATATTAGAACTAATGTGCAGAAAAGAAATCTAAGGAGTCAGAAAGAAAATAACTTGTCCAAATTTACTTAATTCAACACTACTACTTATTTAAAACAAATAAAAAATTATGCACTCCAGATATTTTGTTCCAATATTCTGCTATAATGATCTATTTGGAAACGAAGACCTATTCAGCAAATCTTTCTTGACTAGAATTTGTTCATTGCCTGATGACAGAAATTATTTCTCTGCTAAATTTTTAATCAGTACATCAGATTCGGCCAGTTTATACACCACAGTACTTGTTTTGTATTAATACCATCAATTTGCACAAGTTTTTATTTAATTAGACCTACCAAAAGGATTATGTAATTTATGTAATTAGAGAACAAATAGCATGTTACCTAATTAAAAAGCACCCTCTGTGCTTGTTAATAGAGACAGTAATGCATCCATTCCCAATGAAATCCTCAAATTAAACTCAATTCATAAGCAACTACGAGTATAATCCACCTCCCAATAGTTATTTGCCTTGGGATCTCTTACCTTTGCGGGCTTATTAGCATCCATGCTCTCTTTGAATTTCTCCTGAACAGTTTCTGCAAGTTGACAGAGCAAGGCGCCATTGTCCAATTTCTCCATAAACGTTTCTGCCGTTATCTCCTTCCCTGAAATAACAAAAAGAAGCATTAAAAAAAGCATAATAATTCCCCAATAGCAATGGGACATTCATGTCGGCATATTTGACACAGTTTTTACCATCGAAATTTCTACTCCGGCTGAGTTCTGCGTCTGGGATAGGAACTCACTGGAAAGAATTGTTTCTTTGGAATTTTATGTTTTCCTTTGGTAGCAAGAGTCTCAATATTTTACATTTTAATAATACCATTTCAACTACATAAATGTTTTATTCCACATTACAAGTGACCAAATGATATTCTGGGTGAAAGAGTCCCACCATTTAGCAATCAAGCAATGAAACTCAACGAACCAGCTTCACCAGCTTGTACAGTCTGGCATCTGAGATTTATTCAGCTCTTATTCCCAGTGGCCCGGGCAATTACTTTGGCCTGCGAGGCAAGGGCATGAAGCAGAACTGGTATTTTGTGTTGCATAT